>NC_056732.1:1675803287-1675893287 GCF_019279795.1 Protopterus annectens | reverse complement strand
TATATATATATATATATATACTAAGAACTGAACTTCGTGACAATAAAAGCATTCAAAAAAAAATAGTAAATCACACCAACAACTCTTGTAGAACTTTAGCGCTTTCGTCTTATTTATTATCAAGACTTCTTCAGAAAGACATGTTTCATAAGTATGAGCAACCATTTTCACTTCCTTTATATACATTAGTTCTAGCAGGCCATTTAAATTAACAACAGTTCCTTTCCAATAGTAAAGTGTGAACAAGCAGAGTGCTGTGTGCATTTTCATTAACATTACAATCGCAGTTACATAAGGTAAATTAGTCAGACAGTAATAGCCTTGTGGTGCCGTGTGCATACTAAAAGGGATAGTGTGCAAAAAGGGATAGTGTGCAAAAGAAGGATTGTGTGCAAAAAAAATTTTTTTTTTTTTTTTTTTTTTTTTACAATCCACACACACACACCCACAATCACAATCCACACTACACTATCCCTTTTGCACACAACACACTTTAGTATGCAGGCACCACAATATGCCCTTTAGTATGCTATTAATTACTGTCAGCAATTAATGTCTGATACTGTTACCTTATGTAACTGGGAAATAAATGTACAGCACCAATGCACACAGCACCCTGCTATTTTGCACTTTTGATAATAAATAAGACGAAAGCGCTAAAGTTCTACAAGAGTTGTTGGTGTGATTTACTATTTTTTGAATGCTTTTATTGTCACGAAATTCAGTTCTTAGTTAAAATTTCTTCTCTTCGTTCAATTTTTTTGAGTGCGGTTAAGTTTAGTTTTATATATATATATATATATATATATATATATATATATATATATATATATATATATATATATATATATATATATATATATTCTTACATGGAGCAAACTCAAGGTAATTTGAGGATGCAAAGGGAATTATGGGTAGGGAAGGAATTATATCCAAAGGGTTGGAGGTGCCGAGGATAGATCTGATTTGGATCCAGCTGAAAATAGGACAACATGGATCTCTCATTATGATAAGTAGATAACTTTCATTTTCATTTAAATCCTTAAGAATATATGGTTCTTGAGAACATGTATAAAAGAACTTGTATTTCAGTTGGTTCCTTTTTATTGAAGGAATTCAATTAATAAAGGGACTAAGTGGGGTTTCCACTATCCCCTTTCATTTTTGCAATAATCATTGAGCTTTTTGCAGTTTTCATCACAAATAATAAGAGTAAGGGCATTAATCTTAACCAAACATTTTGCTATATGTTTCTCATTCTCAGTAACTCAGCAGGTAGTACACTCATCTTTGACACTGAAAGATCAGAAGGCTGTTGTTTCTATTCTCATGCTAGGCAGTCACATTAATATCTCAGTTAGAGGTTGAAGTAATGGTTCAATTGTTTACCTCACAGATGCAAGATGTAGTGTTTGATTCTCACCTTTCCAAGGAAAATTGGATTGACTTAAATGGCTCACAAGGGCAGCTAGTCTAGTACTTGACTATGCACTATGGAAATCCAACTCTTTTTTGACATTTTATTGATTGCTAAAGAAATAAAATAATTTTCTGAGATTTGTAACTCAATTAAAATGAAATTTATTAAAGATAAAACTAAAATTGGAAATACTTATATGTTATAATCACATATTTGATGAATTATATTGAAATTTTTAATTTTGGTTTAACTAAAACTAGTATTAAGTAGCTAGGAATTCAGATTTCAGATAACCTTGGGGTCCATTAAAACAGAAATTATAAAATAAATTTGTTTTTGATTAATAAATGAAATAATCTATGTTTCATTTTTGAAGACAGACTAATACTAAAATTATTTTATTTCCTAACATTTTTGCAAAATATGCAATTAGCATGTGTAATGCCATCAAAGAAATAATTCAGAAACTTTTACATTTCTGTGATAATCAACAAAGACTAAAACTGCATTTGCAAAGCATGTTGAGTCATGGAATAAAGGTTTCTTTGAACTCTCAAATATAGATAGTTATGATATTGCATACATATTTAAAACTATTTTGGATAGATGATTCTTATTCTTCCCAATGGACACATATGAACTAATTTTTGTGATGAAATAAATCTTAAGCCTTTCACACTCTTTTAGATATTGCAAGTAAAAAAATGCTTTATGACATAGTAGCAACCAAATCCAATTACATTAATTCATTATAATTAAAAAAAAAATTAAAATGTAGCTGTTAAAAATGTTTGCTCCCTTTAATTCCATTTGCGGATATAATACTATGTAAATGAATGTTAGAATTATATAGTAAAAACAAATACCACAATTTTATTAATCATATTAACCTGCATGACATTAATAATAGTAATAATAACAGTAAATATTTAATTTTGAAGTCTGCTATCTCAGCATCATACATTTTGGTAAGTTTTCATTTGGAAATGCTTGTACAGAGTTTTTTTCACCCCTCATAAAATTGCTAAAATGTTTAAAACTGTTGATAATTAATTTTGGATACGTAAGAAACTTATCAAGGCTGATTGGAGTCACATGTTCTTAAAATGTGAGAAAAAGGACAATTTTGGGGTAGACTTTCATGATTCTGTAAGAGCATCATTGTTCAAAAGTTGTATAGCATCTGATATTAACAAATGCAACTTTATCTAATCGTATAGATGTTTCACAGTATCCTTGGTTTTGGAATTTATTGGCAATAGCTAGAAAGATAATTACCTAAAATTGGAAAAATGAATTTATTTATCCTTTGTTGACTGGATTAGTCCCAGTAGGCTAGTAGCCTCTCTTTAGAGGAGACTCAAGGCGGGATTTATACTTTAGGGGAAATTTGGCCGGGATATCAGGGAACTTCCCTTTCTCTTTTTAATAGGTGATGTGGAATCTTTTACATTACTTGAGTTGCCACCAAGTTAAGCAGGTGGGACCTCGTTTTAATGTGTCAGCTGAAGGATGACACACTCGGGAGTGCAACATCCCTGATGCTGCACTTTGATGTCAGCAATCCAGTCACCTGGAGTGGGAGTAGAGATTATGGCCTTCTCATCCACCATCATTAAAGGTGTTTATGCTACCTAGTGTGCACTGACACTGAAATAACTTCCAACATTGTTCTGAACTCATTCAGAATGATACTACCTACTCTGATCCAGTGGATTTCGCAAATGTAATGTCAAACAAATTCAGTGCTAACTTCACCCAAGATACATCTATACCAAACCCACATATGCCTAAGGACCTAAACCCCCTACTATCACAAAAAGAAGACTTGTTAAAAGTACTTTCCAAAACAAAAGATATGTCCTCTATGGGACCTGAAGTATATGTTGGCGGACTTGCTCCTAAAACTGTTCAACCTTAGGTTATCCACTAACTTTGCCTGCACAGCTTGGTACACAGGAGTTGTTATTCTCTTTATAAGAAAGGCCCCACCACTGACACCAAGAATTATAGACCCATCAGCCTGATGACTCTCATCTGCAAGGTCATGGAATAGATCATAACAGACCTAATAAACTACGATATAAAAAAAAATCTTATGACCTGATCCCCAGCAGTTTGGCTTTATTAAGGGTAGATCTTCTGTAATAAATCTTGTAATTTTTTGAGAGGATAGTGCAAGCCATAGACAATGATTATGTCTATTCAGCATACTTTGTCCTTTCCAAAGCATTTTTGAGCTTTACCACATGTTATCAACAAGCTAAATGTACTACAAATCAATCCCCATGTAGTTAGATGGATAGCAAATTGGCTGATGGACCGAAGCCACAATGTGAGGGTGGCAGATGTGTCCTCAGAAAGCATAAAATTAATCAGTGGGGTACCATAGGTTCTGTGCTGGGACCTTTGGTATTCAGCATGTACTTCTCTGATCTCAAAATTGGATATCAGGAACTGTGGTTAATGATTGTAAACTGAGTGTTATACCTGAATCCCCTTCTGATGTGCAGAACCTGCAAAGTCAACTTAAAATGTTAATAATTGGTGCACTGAAAAACATGCTAAATTGTTTTTTTTTTTTATTATTTATGTATTTACGTATTTTTTAGTATTTGTTTTCTGACTGATCAACAGTACCCCTTTTCAGCTGAGGCATTTGTGAAACTACATCTTTGGCAACTTTGTCTCAAAGTTTTGAAGTTTGGTGACATGGCCATTCAGTAAATAGAAGTAGATCCATATATAGACCTGCAATGATTATGTTCTTTTGGGTATTGATTTTAAGTGAAGAGATAATTCTGCATTGTTGAATGTTGAGGTGGTGAAGTGAGATAGTGTAATGTTTAGGTTATTTTTGTTTATAAATACTACTCCTGCTTTTTTTATTTTGTTGATCTAGTTTAGGGATATTATATTCAGGGGTATGATTCAATCATCTTTTATAGTGGGTTTTAGCCACGTTTCAATGGCTACTAAGATATCTAGGGATTGCAGAGACATCCATACATGCAGTTTGGGTAGTTATTGTAAAGGCTTTGTAAATTGATGTGATGGAATTTTAAGTTGAAGGCTTTTATTTTGGGGGGAGAGATGGTGTTGGATGGAATAGTGTATGGCTGTGGGCAGCATGCAGGGCCTGGGTCCATTACCTGACAGTATTGTTAATGGGAAGGTGCAATGATAGGGAGAAAAGCATTTATATTCATATTTTGTTTAGTTTGGATTTTTGGATAGTAGGGTTTTGGTGTATGTAACTATTTTTAAGAAAAAGTAAAAAGAAGAGTGGATGTTCAGCACACACACTACCTTACTGGCATTCAGGTAGTAATGCCGTCCTTACCTTCCTTTAGTCCATCCCACTGCCTGTGTGTGGGTGTGATGGACCAACCACATTGACAGTGCAGAGACTGCATTACATACCCTCAGCCAGTACTGTTCCAGTTTTATAGCGCCATAGTAATAGAAGGCTCTCTTGGAAGACTGTACCTTACTCTGAATCTCTTCAGCTGCTGAGCTCAGATAAGAATCTTTTTGGGGTTTTATTTCTTTCCTCTGCTTTTTCTATCAACTGCTTAAATAGTGTATTCTGCTGCTTGCATGTTTTTTTTTTTTTTCTGATTGGAAATTTTATAAATACCTGGTTCTTTACTTTGCCTGTACAGTGCAAGTCTTATACTGTTTATTTTTAGATAACTCCCCTCCCGCAGAAACCAACAATTAACACTTTTGTTTTTTTTGCCATTTGTGAATGTTTTGCCAAGTTTCTGTACTAAGGTGATTTTAGTACAGTTCCCCTTATTACCTTGTGCTTACAAAGCTGTGGCCCACAAGGTAATCACACTTTTTTTCTTTTGATTTAATGTTTCCTTTTGAAGTTTTGACAAAAAAAACTTGCTAATATTGTTTTTTTTCCTTTGGACTTGTGATTATTTGAGATGATATTGCAGGACTACAGTATTTAAATCACATTTTGATGCTATTTTGTTTGATAAACGTTTTGTCAAGATTTTTTGCATAGTTTTTGCCTTGTTTCTTGTTTAATACTGTTTTAGGCTGTTTGTATTCATTTGAGGCTGAAAGTAGCCCCTTTTTACAAAAAATGGAGAACTTTAGTGCATGTATGTGCATTTTGAATTTTATTGCTGAAACTACTGTCATTTTATTTAGTGCAATGTTCAGAGTCGTATTCTTGTAGAAATAGACTTCAGATTTATGTTTAGAGGGGGGAGAATAACAGGATTTGTCCTAGTTTTTTGCTGATTGATCATGCAGCCATTATTTGGTATTACAGTGGCTACCTTTTTGTCCCCAACTTAATGAACTTGTACGGTACCCCCCATCTAGCCCTTATGCATCTAAAAAACATGAAAATAAAAAAACATATACTTCAGCCTATGGCTTGTGACACTGCAGTACCATTGAGCAGGCTATCAGACCAATCACTTTTTTTTTCCTCCAGGTCCCCTGATATGGTGATAGTACCATGACTATGCATGAAACAATGGTCAAACACATCCTCTGGGGCAGTAACATTGCCTGGTTCAGGTGCAGGAGAGTCAAAAACTCTTTTGATACGAGGGAAGTCAGGGGTACCAAATCTGTTGCCAGTGTTGAAATATTCCCTGCCCTGGATATTCTCCCACTAGTGTAGGTAATGCAGAAAAGATTCAAAAGTCCCACCACATTGCAGGGCAAGAGTCTCCGACTGTTTACACATGAGCTCATGGCTATATCTAGAGCTGTTATTCAGGCCGTTAGTTACAGGGGGTAAACCTGGGTTGTGAGTAATGCTGACAGTCCCACCAGTGGTCAACCACCCAAGGATCCTTATTTTGAAGGGGATCTAGAGTCTAAGGTTTTGGATGTATCAAAGTCTTACCAGTCAGTTTCTTCTGATATGAGCAGGTTCAGAAGCCCAAACAGGTGTTTTATTTTCCCATCAAGTTGTTCAAAGCTGCAGAGAGACTGGCCTTCTGTCTTTTGCCCTACTGTGATATTGGAAAAAGGTAAGTGTTTATTTTCAGTTGTTTTCTGCACTTCTGTTTTACTACATATCTCTGTAATCTGTACAACTTTTTTTTGCAATCAGTGCAACTGTTTTTAGTCATCTCCTTTTTGTTGTTTGATAGAGATGAATATCTGTTGCTGTTTGTGACCCTTCAGCTCATAGTGAAATATTTTGTCGAGAGAGGTCTAGCTGTTTTTCTTTGTAGCAGGAAGTAATCAGTCTGGTTTAATCTAGCTAAGAGCATTCCTGCAAAACTGTTATTTTGATTGGATAATAGGGCTGGCTTCTGTTTATCTGCCTTTAATAGCCAGTTTTTTAAACCAGTTATACTTGTTTGCTCAAACTGTTCAAATCTGCAGAGAGACTGGCCTTCTGCCTTTTGCCCTGCTATGATATTGGAAAAAGTAAGTGTTTATTTTCAATTGTTTTCTGCACTTCTGTTATACTACATATTTCTGTAGTCTGTATAACTGCTTTTCCCACCCACCCAGTTGTTGTGGTGGTCTTAAATCTTTGGTGTCTTTGAGTTGCCCACCTCTGGTCTAAAGCTGATACTGGATACTCCCCCCAGTCACATTATATCCGCTCATTTTACTGTTTATAGTGAGAACTTAGTAAAGGCCCAACCCTTTAGCTTTTGAACCTTAAATTACCTCATTGTCTTCCGTCTCTTCACTTTCTATGCAAATAAAAAAATGTACCGCTTTCTACTTCATTTTGCTGTTTGCCATATTTATTACTCCTTGTTGGTAGCCTCGCTAAATTGATGATGGTATTCTACTGAATCACTGCTTTATTACTGATGTCTGTTACTGTTGTGATTTGTGAGCTGTTTCAAAGCAGTCTACTGATTAACTGTATTTCATTCCTATCTACTGCAATTCATTACTGTTTAACTGTGTTTTACTGCATTTCATTTTAACTGTATTTTTTCATACTGCAAGTGCTATTCTTTTGACTATAAGTGATTAATCTGTGCTTCATTGTGAGTTTTTTCTCACTGAGTTCTTAACCTTAAAATTGAGTAGCATAGTCTAAATACAGGTCTGCAGCATTAAGAGCTTCAGCTGCATGGTTTTAAACTCTTTGTTTTACTCAAATTATTTTTATTTTGATGAAATAACACAATAATTTAATACATTCATAACATTCAATAACTATTTACAGTATTTACATTCAGCCTGACAAAAAGGATTCTGATAAAAACATTTGTAGTTAAATAATAAGTTAATATATAAACTATGATAGTTAGGAAGAGTTTGGTTCCATCTGTGGGGTATCAATCAAATTCAAAACTTTACTCCACGGGCTATTAACCAATGGCTTAGGGAAAGTTCTTAACTCTTTAGTTCTTGTCTCCATTAGTATGCATTTCTTCAGTAATGATAGAAACTCCTCCATTGTGGGTGCTACATTAGAGTTCTATCTTCTAGTTATGCATTTTCTGGCTATTGCTAACATTGTCCACAACAAATACAAATCATCTTTCTTCATATTATTACTATTAACAACATTCAATAAAATGAAAGACTTTGTCAAAACAAATATATCAGTATAGATAGCTTGAAGAAATTTGTTGATCTCATTCCAATATGGTTTAATATTAGTACAGTCATAAAATATATGACACCTGTCAGCATTAGTGGACAGATGACATCTCCAACATAACTTGCTGTTTGAAGGATTCATTTTTGAATGTTTCTCAGGTGTCAAAAAGGATCGGTGTAGAAATTTCCAATGAAAAGTCCTCCACAATTATGAATAAGAAGTTAGTTTAACTGAAAATAAAATTTTTGCTTTATCTTTCACTGATAATGATACTTGAAACCCTTTAGATAGGTATGGCCAGTAAGAATCTTTAGGAGCTGTCTTATAGACAATTAAAATGTTATATAGATATAATAATTCATTTTTAACATTGATATTATTATATAAAGTTCCAAAAATCCATTTTATAATTTTTGGTATGGTTTTGAAGGAAGAGATATGTATTATTCTACACAGATCCTCAGTGTATGCTGTGACACACTGAAGGACCAACCAGTCATTAGGAGATAAGCCATAGGTTGACAGTATACTTTGTGTGTTCAAAGCTTGTTGGTTTTCAATACATTGCAACCGACAAAATAGGTTACTATTTTCCCATAAACCAAAAATCTCTCTGTGTTTTATCAGGGAAATTCCTTGTAATAGTAAATGGTATTAAAAGTCTATGTCACAATTTTTTATCTAAATTTGTGTTAATGAATTTTCTAAACACAAATAGTGTTTAGTTAATTGTGTTGTACTATGCTGTACATTTAAACTTATGTAGTACCATATCTTATCTTTGCCAGTTACCAAAGCATTTTTTAATAAATAAGTTTCATTCATTAGTATAATGGAGTGTAACTGTTTCCAATTGGAAGAGTATCTAGGATTTATCCAATTCATCACTATTTTAATTATAGATGCCTTTATATAAGTTTCAATCTCTGGGAATTTTAACCCCCCTTGTTCCCATTTTCTAATATGACAATATGCCACTCTATTTCTTTTGGGGTACCATAGGACTTTCATCAAAGTAGAAGTGATTTCTTTAAGGATTTTCTTCCCTGGTAGAAGTATAAGGGGTTGTGCTATATATATTTTATGTAACAAAACCATTTTTATCAGTTGTAACCTATCCTCAAATGTTATAAAATTATTCCATTTGCTTATTAATGTCTTGATTAAGTCTATTACCTTAGCATAGTTAAGGTGTAAGGTTTCCTCTATATTTTTACCTAGGACTATTCCTAAATAGTCTAAAGTTGAAACTTGGTTTCCAATAATATGATTAACTGGAATCTGTATGTTCTTTTTTATTTAATAATAAATATTTTTATTTAGATTTGTTGAAGGAGAGTCCTGAGATTTTTTGAAAATTTGTTGTTACTATATCCACTTCACCTAACACTTCCTTAGAGTTGGGTAAGGTAAATAAGACATCATCAGCAAACATCATTATTTTGGATATATATTGGTCATATATATTTATACCTCTTATCTTTAGATTATTATGTATTAAAATGACAAGTATTTCTATGGCCCGAGCAAATAGAATAGGGGACATGGGACATCCTTGTCTAGTACCTCTAGTAATTTGGATTGCTTTGGAAGTAACGGAACGTAATTTAACATTTGCTAGATTATTTTCATATATTTTCTTTATCATTGTTATAAAAAAGGGGGGAAATCAAATAGGTTTAAGACTTTAAATAAATAACCCCAATTTAAGGAGTCGAAGACCTTTTGAATATCTAGACCTGTTATCAGTGCTTCATGGTTTCCTCTATTGAGGTAATCTGTTAGTGTTAATACTATTTTAATATTATCCTGTCTATGCCTGTTATGTATGAAACTAGTCTGGTCTTCATTAATTATTTTGGATATGGATATTTTCAATCTATTGACCATAATTGACATAAATGGTTTATAATCATTATTCAACAAAGGAATTGGTCTATATGAGTTGCAATGATTAGGGTCCTTATTCTCTTTTAATATAGGGGAAATTTGAGAATATCTCCAAGAAGGAGGACTATTTGCTAATGATTGAACTTCAAGAAAGGTTTTATGTAGGAGAGAGATTATAGAAGAAGGGAACAATCTATAAATTTCGATAATTAAGCCATCTAGTCCAGTTGCTTTATTAGACTTCCTTTAATCCCATCTATAATTTCCTTTAGAGAAATAGTTTTTTGTAGATCTAACTTAAGTTCCTCAGGAATTCTTGTTATGTTGGGAACTATATTCTCTAACTTCTCACATTCATTTGTACTTATTTTATCTTTATGATGCTCTGCATAATAATTAAAAACCTTCAGAATGTCCCCTATGTCTGAGACTTTTTTCTTTTTCCCTTCATGAAAGATATTATCAGTGTTATTAATTTTTGATTGTATCTTAATTTTCATAGATAGGTTATGAAGATGCTTAGGAGAGGTAGCATAAGAATTTAATTTCAGTTTTTCCATAGCTAAATTAGTTTTATTGGATAATATTTCATTGTACTTCTTGCTTCTTCTATTTTCTTATCTGTAGCAGTTAAGTTCTTATTAGATTTAAGAGATAATATTTGATTTTGGAGTTGCTGTAACTCTGAGTCCCATTCTTTAATTTTATTTTTGTACCAGCTAATGATTTTACCATATAGATAGGCCTTAAGAGAATCCCAAACCATAATTGAGTTTGCTTCAGGTTTACAATTAATCTCTAAGAAAAGCTGAAGTTCAGAAATTATCCGAGATTTAAAATCCAATTATTGTGATACATGAAGGAATCCTTGATGTAATAACTAATTGACTGAATTCCAAGTGTATTGTTAACCAGAAATTATAATCTGAAAAGGGACAATGTTGTATTGAAAAATTCAAGATTTTAGAATCTTGTGAGATATAAATTGTATCTATTCTAGTTTGGGTACCATGTCTATATTGTGGTGTGAGAATAGTAAAAAATTTGGTCCCAAAGCATTAAAGGTGTAATTTAATTTAAACATATCTGTTCATTTTTTTTAACTGTTAGGCTGAGGATGATAGTCTAGGAGATTTCCTATTGGTAGTTTCTGTAGTATCAGTGATACAATTGAAATCACCTCCTAGTATAATATTACCTTTGGAAGTAATTGCAATAAACTCTTAAGTGTTTCTTAGCTAGTCCAACCTGCATACCTGGGAACCAGTATAAATTAACCAGGGGCCCAAAGTCTATTATTAAACTTAAGTATAACTAAGGCCATGAGTCCATTATCCACATGTTTGCAAATAATTTTGGGGATTTAAGAAAGTATTTTTCCATAGAATTGTTATACCTCTGGTCTTATTTTTATAAGAAGATTGAGCAAGTATTGTGTATTCCTTAGGGTCCCACATAAATGTGTCATTTATTTTAAATTGTGTCTCTTGGAGAAAAACTACTTGAGCCTTGTTTAGTTTAAGATACCTTAGTAGGTTAGCTCTCTTATATGGGTTGTTTAAGCCATTAGTATTTAAGGATACCAAAGGTAAATCCATATCAGAATTCTTTAAAGATAAATAATAAAGGAACTTGTATTAATAGAATTCTGTATATATAATACTCTTCTGGAATAGACAGCAGAATATCGATTATTATATTTCTATTTATCTCAATCCACATAACTTTTCCCATGAAAGGTAAAAGTAAAACAATTGTGTCAGGCATTTCAAAACTAGAAATCCAGTCAAATAACACAAAATTAGCATATTTCACTCTGATATAAACTTTAATACACCCTATACATGGAATGAGATACATTCCTAGTCTAGCAAACAAAACTAAATATGCTAGACTACCTAACCCAACCATCAACCTTTGTTGGTTTGAGCCCATGAAAGCAAAGTAAAAAATGGAGAATATATTCTAAATTAAGAGAAAAATAGTAGTGATAAACAACTAATCAAGATATTGATTTCAGTTAGGTTTTAGAGATATGTTACATACACTACTATTAGAAACATTAAACATTTATACAGTAATTATTCACTAAGGAAATAAGACGCATATTAGGTCCATAGGTTAGTACTAGGCTATTGGCCTTAGGGCCTATACAAGCCTAGCCATAACAATTCCCTGGCTATTTTGTCCCACACTATTTACTTCCCTGGACCCCTGTCTAGCAGGGTGACTGACGTGATCCCCGTGGTGAATTTCCTTTCTCCCATCCAATCATCAAGGTTCCTTTTGAAGAGGGCCAAAGAGGCACTCTGCTTGACATGTATGGGCAATCTATTCCAGAGTCTGGGGAGTCTCTGGGTCAGGAAGATATCCCTCCAGCATGTTTTGTTTATTGTGATGACAAGGTTTAGATCCCTGGAGCATGTGGCTCTGAGGGATTGGGATTTCTTTAAGTGTAGCATGTCCAACAGCTCTAAGTTTGACATGGCCTTGTATGTTAAGCAGAGATCGCCTCAGAGTAGACAATATGTGACAGAGTATAGCTGGAGTTTTTTTAAGGTGGTCAGCATAGGGCATCTGCTTTAGGCCTGTGATTCTTTTAGTGGGGTGTTTCTATGGCCTTTCCAGTTGTTGCAGATGTCTTGAGAGGTACATTCCAAATGGGGCGTTGTATTCTATAGGGTCTAATGAGGGATGAGAACAGTGGAACAATGACCTCCTTTTTCTGGATGAAAAGCCTTTAGTGATGAGGTGTGCCACATAGAAGGATTTCCTGACTGTTGTGGTGATGTGGTTATTGAAGGTGAGACCATTATCCACCTGTGTCCCTAAGTCCCTTATCAGACTTTTGGTGTTTAGTGTACTGCCACCTATGTGGTAATTCACGGGTACATGTTTTTTCCCAAAGGGGGATATATATCTTAGCATTGATTGAGCCCATGGCCCTCTGGCACCAAGCATTTGTTTCTGTAAGGCTCTTTTGGGGATTCAGTAATGGTTCCCAGTTTGCAGTCATAGTAGATGCCAAACAAGAGAGGTCCCAGGACTGTACCCTGAGGTACTCCACTTGTCTGGAGCTGGATTTGGAGTCAGCTACTTTTACAGTGTGGGTTCTGTCAGTAAGCCAGTTGGCAACTCATCGAGTGAAGTAGGGATTAATGCCCAGCTTAGTAGGTTTAGTAAGTTTAGGATATATAATCTGAGTTTAGTGCTTAATAGACTTGGGAAACATTAGCTTTATTAACAATCTAAATGATTACCCAAAATACCTAAGCATGTCATCTGTATTAGTTATAATAAAAACTTTAAAATGGTAGCTCTGAATAAATTTTATCATGGCAGAACTAGGTGTTAGAGCATAGTGAGTGTGTGTCATTCCCAAAAGATGTTAATATAGATTCTTAGAAATATTCATTAACAGATGTTTAAATGACTGCATAAAATCAATAATAATTAACTGTCATCAGTTAATATGACAACATTTAGTAAAATCCATTATTTATATAAAACTTAATATGGATAAGATAGTTGTTTGTTGTATTATCATAAGTCATAGATATTACTGAGCTCTTTCCCTGTCATGAAGTGCTGTTATACTAAAAACATGAGTTTATAATAACTGAAAACATGACATCTGAAACATAAATAATATCTAAGATACAATAAGAAAATCAACATATTAAGTGCAAAGTAATTATAGTTCAAAGTTATTCATGATGTTTGAGCATCCTTACAGTTATTACTATTACTCACAAGCATTTCCTGTAAATGTATAATATAACATTTCTGTATATATTTGATCACACCCCCAGCACACTTACACAGTACAGTTTCCTAAAGTATCACAAAGTCTGCTTATTTACAGTAACAAATGCAAAATTTAACTGTCAGATACTTCCAAACAGTAAAATAACTGTTGCCAATGAAAGAGAAAACAGTACATTTAGATTAAACTCTACAGGAAACGTAACTTATAACCATTTAAAAACCTTGTGCCATAAAACATACAAGCATATAACTGTCAGAGACCCAGTTTTTGTCAAAAACCAGCAAACCGCTTTTTGTTCACACAGAAAACAATATTCTGAAACAGTCGGAAGTTATAGATATTAAAAAAAAAAAAACAACTAGTTAATAAATACTAAATCATAAATATGACTTGTTATCCCATGTATCCAAAACAGTTTTGATAAATTAATCTAAGCAGTGACTATGCCTGTGCAATAACTCAAAAGAGCATTTAGCAAGGCAAAGGGATATATATTTGAAATAAAGCATGTCATCTTAACTCATTCACTCTGGAGCAGCTCAGAAAAAGCTGCCTGCTTAATTCTACCATTGGAACAACAGTGCAACCCGAGCTCATTTTCAGAAAATCCATTTGTAATACCATACAGAAAACAAATCTTCATAACTCTTTAACTATAAGAGCTAGACTAAAAATGTAAACGTGAAAGTTGTTCAGCAGACACTGACCTTTCCAAGAGTATAAATGTTGATAGTGCATATCAAAGTTATTATTAAATATTTGGCAAGGAATGTTGATATTGTGCATATTTTTTTACCTTTCTGGAAAAGCAAAGCACACTATCTTGGTCAATGTATCATGTAGACCCATGCAATTTGAATTTAATTTCTTAGTATGAATGTCAGCTTTAAAATGATACCTTAACCATTTCTGTGTGATGCTCCTTTCTTGAGATATTCACAGAAATATGATTAATATATTATTTTTCATAATTGATAAATAAACAAAGCATAATATCTTATCACCTGTAACAGACAGAGCCTACATATCAATACAGAAGTTGTGCATCTGAATGTCAGCTTCATAATGATACATCATGTGTGTGATCACCATGCTCCCTTGCAAAGATATGGGCATAATAATGAGAAGTATTGTAAATGTATAATTAAGACTAAACAAAACTGTGATATCTGTACATATGTACAATGTGCAGACACAGTTCTTTTACCATGTTGTAAGGAGTAAGAATGTCTTCAAAATGAGGTATTACTTGGCACACTGACATGCTCCCTTGCAAAGTTGTTTACCAAAATATGAAAAAAAAATCATAATTTCCATAACCTAAGTCTGAAACAAACTTTGATATCTACACATGTGTACAGCATACAGACACAATTATTTTACCACGTTGGAACCAGCAATACTGTCTTCAAAATGAGGTATTACTTGGCACATTCAGATACTCCCTTGCAGAGTTATTTACCAAAATATGAAAAAAATCATAATTTCCATAACCTAAGTCCGAAATAAACTTTGATATCTGCACATACAACATACAGGTACCATTATTTTACCATGTTAGAACTATCAATACTGTCTTCAAAATGAGGTATTACTTAGCACATTCAGATGCTCCCTTGCAGAGTTATTTACCAAAATATGAAACAAAATCATAATTTCCATAACCTAAGTTCGAAACAAACTGATATCTGCACATGTGTACAACATACAGGTACAATTCTTTTACCATGTTGGAACCAGCAATACTGACTTCAAATGTGGTATTACTTGGCACATTCAGATGCTCCCTTGCAAAGTTATTTACCAAAATATGAAAAAAATCATAATTTCCATAACCTGAGTCCTAACAAAACTGACATGTGTACATGTGTACGGCATTCCAAACAGGTTGTTTTACCATGTAGATACATATGATTATAAATGTACACATTCTTGATGTAGCCAATATACTGCTGAATGGGTACATGTAAAGAGAAAAAGCAAGGTAAAGACCGCCACTCCACTAATGAACCCAGGACAGGCATGGGATTTCAGTGGCAGGCAAGGCCATCTGATCTGTCTGATAGCTGTGCTGGCTACCCACTCAGACAGCTGATACCACTGCAGTCTCATGACCTCCTTCAGTGTCAGCAGTCTGCTTTACCTATGCCTTTTCTCTTTTTATGTGTCCATTCAGCAATGGACCTAAGGGATCAAGTTCTGTATTAGTAAACCCTTCCTGTCATCTAAATTCTACACATGCCTGATAAAAGCAGAATAAAAAAAAGTATTGCAGGATGGTTACTGACATATTAGATTGTACATGCTAGCACTTTCCTGAAACAGTTGTTCTTTCTCAGCATCTTCACCAGCTCTTACCACAGTTATTTGCCAAACTCAGAAAAATATATTTTACACAACACATTTCATAAGAGTTTTACTTACCATACTGGTCCCTACTTGGTCATGGGTGTTTTCCATTCTTCTCACAAGCTGCCTATTACCAATCCTGCATAGCTCTCCTCACACCATTGTGGTTGTTGGTCAAGAACAGTGCAATGCCCTCCTCAGTTAAATGAACACCATCCCTTCTGAACAGGTGAACATCTTCTGCAGTGATGCTGTCATGACAGATTGTAGATCCACCGACCCTGTGCATCAAGCTATGCATGAACCCATTCTGTAAACGTCTGGCCTTGTGCACTGCCTATTGACTGTTTGCTGTTTTTCATATCTGTAGAGGAATGATGTCAGACCACACAAAATGACAACGTGGCCACCATGACTGCAGGTGTTCAAAAATTGCTCTGATTTGAAACTGTAGCCTTCCAAGTGGTTGACTGATGACATCATTCCCTCCAATGTGCAGCACAAGGATGTCGGGCTCAGGGTAGATGGAACACTTCTCTTCCAACAACTGCGGTACTCATCTCCAATGCATACCTCTTCTTGCAATCCAGTATACCTTCACATTGGATGTGGGGAAGCTGAAGTTGTACTGGTTTTCAGTTATGGAGGCATGGCTGGCAGCCCAGTGAATGTAGGAATGGCCACATACCCACACTCTCACTTGTCGTTCTCCTGCTCGTGAAGCCATGTCAGTGTCAGAAGGTGGATGAACATGCACAGGAAAGAAAATGCAAACAGACTACTACTGATGTTTGACAGATCTATTGGAAGATTACATATATATGTATATCATATGCATTACCTGGTTAGCCCATCCAAATATCACTCCTACCCACAGGGGCATTATTCTTTTCATAAGGTACATAAGTGGTGATGATGCTGCAGAGGTACATACCGACCACCCGTGAAAACACCAAATTACACACAATGACTGACAAGGGGGCACAGAGAGGGCACATGTAAATGGAAAAAGCAGGGTAAGGACCGCCACGCCATTAATATGCCGAGAACAGGAATGGGGCTTCAGCTCGTGAGCATCTGAAGTGTCCCATGCCGGTGCTGGCTATCCACTCAGACTGCTGGTTGCAGCAATGACTCACAATTGCATGCAGTGCCAGCACTCTGCCTTACCTCGGCCTTTTTCATTTACATGTGTCCTTTCGGCAATGGCCATAAGGAGTGAAAGGGGGAGCCTAATGTGCACCCTCTTGCCCTGACCTACACTTGAAGGGAGGGAGACTGAGTGGAGAGCTACACCAAGACAACATGTGAAAAGACCAAGACTGACCCAGACTTTGTCTTTTTGCATGTGTCCTTTCCTGGAGGGAAACATTGCACCACAGTTGCAGTGACATGCATTGCTGCCATTGTGCAGACCACTCAACCTTTGAATGCCATCTTCCTGCACAGAGGCACTGTAAAAGCAACACAACATAAAACTATATTGTGAATGTGTGATACAGAAAATTACTACATGATAGATGTTCAGTTGCAGCAGTTCACAAAAATATGAAGCATATAACCACAATTGACTGTATATAAAACTAATTGTCAAAATGGCAGAAAGAAACTGGTGGGGGTGGCTTGAAATGACTCCATGTAGACAAAAACCCATATCTGGCTTTGCATTCATCAGTGATAAAGACTTCTACAGCTGCTGAGAGTTTTACCTGAGAAGTGGTAATGACTCAGTGCTATATTGTAAGTGCACATATTGTTAATGTGATAATGACCTGCATTTCATTACTGCAAAGTTATGCATGTTCAGACACAGGTGATAATTGCTGCACATAACCTGTTCAGTAGGCATTCATTATGTTAACTTGTGCAACAGTACAGACTCGTCATCTGTTGGGAGAAGACCTGAGTAATTCAGTAAAAATAGTAAAACACATATATATTACTGAGCCCTTTCTCCCACCTAAATTCCACACATAACTGACAAAGCCAGGAAAAATGGCCAAAGTATGTAGTAGCACCATGTTGGTAGTAGTCAGCAAGTAATAACATTTATCTCACTCAGGCAACTACTCAGTATAATCAGAAATAGAATAATATAAGCAGATTTTGGCTTTTATTCCAAACAAAGCCTGAAACAGCTATGGCAAAGCTCTCGTCTCAGTAAATGTATCTAAACTCTGAATAATATCCCTACTGCAGTAAAACAAGCTGCAGTACCAAACTTTATGGGTAAACTAAAATGCACCTAAGGAACTTAGTTATGGAAATAACCTTGCTCACCTGGACAGCCTCTACTCTGATGGACTCCAGCCTACATTTGTTTCCCCACAGCTCTCAGCTCTGAATGTACATATGCAGCAGAGAAGATGTAAAGAAGTACTTGGAAGACTTCTTGTCTTTAACTGCTTACTGCACATTATACTATTAATTAGTCACTGATGTCTTATATGGGGACATATTGCACTGTATTTAAATGTCCATGCTGTATTCTAAGTAATGTAAACATATGGAATTTGCAGTTAATAGGTTCATAGGTTAGTACTAGGTTAACTGCCCCTGCAAGCCATTGTAAGCCTAGCCAATTTTCCCTTGTGAGACTCAAACCCTGCACCTTGTGTTTGTAAGGCAAACACCTTAACCATTAGGCCACCCTCCCAACCTTCTATGTTTCCCCAGTAACCCCTTCATTTGTTTGTGTTGTGTATGCACAAGCACCAAAATGACACAATAAACTATTTTGCCCAGCGGTCACTTCAGCAGTCTGACTATGTATGCACATGCACTTCCCTAATACACAATGAATTATTTCCCCAAGCAACATCTTCATTAGTATGTTGATGTATACACATGCGCCAAACTGAAACATTTCCCCAAACAAACATTCAGTAACATTTCCTAGTATGTGCAACCACGAAAATGAAGCATTCACCCAAGCAACCCCTTCAGTAAAATGTTGAGGTATGCACAATCACCGAAATGAAACACTTCTCCAAACAAACCTTCAGGAACATTTGTGAGTTATTTACTAATGCAGTCATTTGGTCGCATTTGTTCAGGGGTTAAATTGTAAATTATGGGATCATGGTACAGTGAAAGTCGGGGAATTTGACCTTTCCTCACTGTAGTGCGATCTCAGAATTAGAATATATATTTAGCAGAGGGTGTGGGGGGTGCAGCCCCAACAGGTTTCTATTACCTGTGTTTTCGATTATCCAGCCGTTCGATCTTTAGTGCATTCGATCTGTTGTCATAGACTCTCTTTTTGAAGGGAATCCTATCGAGAGTAGATAGTGGGGATAAGGACTAAAGGGCGGAGGTCACTGCAGCTACAGATATGTGTGGTACAGAGCTGTTTGTCTTGCCATTAATTATAAAGCATCATCCTTTCTGCCTATCAGTAGCACTCCTGAATGGAAGGAGTCTGGATGTTTTTAGAAATGTTAGTATGTGGTGCACAGTTCCATCTGTACAATTATAAGAATTAAACTTTATCTAATTCTTTCTACCTAGTAGACCAAATTAACTCTTACTGTATAATACACTGCCAAACTGATTACATTTAACCCAAAACTGCAATCTTCACATATTTTGCTGCCAAAACTTAAAACATATTCTAGCTATAAAGTATTGCAGTTGTAACTAAAACTTCTCATTTATCTCTTCCAGCTAATGGGAAAAAAACTCAGTTTTAACAAATTCATATTGCCTACCTGCTGTAGTTACAGTTTCAACAGAAACCAGCACATTTATACATAACATCAGACAAGTTCTCCACACACCAGCTCTCACCATCCTACTAGTTTGTGTAGTCTAGTTTATAAAATACATACATATCTGTGACCTATAACCAGTACAATTCTATTGAAAAACAATTTTTTTTATTACTTGTTAAACAGGTTTAGTGAATTAATACATGCGGATATTTTCCAGTCATATGACAGGTCATAAGGGCAGCAATAGTGATTGCATGCAGTGATAATTATTTTTGGCAGATGGGAGGAAATCAGAATGACCTTAGAAACCTACAAGGATATAAGGGGAACATGTAAAACCATCACAGTTTGTTCATCTTTCTTTACTATATTTTCCTTAAAAACTCCTCCCCAATTCAGTCCATCCATTTCCTAGCTTTTAGTTTCTGCTTGCTTCCCTTATTTTATATGCTACTCAGAAACCATGATACTCCAGCAGTGCTTGTATCAGTCCATCTATTGCTGTTATCGTTTTGCCATTTTCAGCCAAGGGTTCGTTTTTCTATGCATCTGTACCTCCCGCAATTCAGCACACACACTTTAGATTATTCTGCTACTGTCTTTAAATGCAGCAAGCATTTCTGTGCCATATTGTTGAATTGCTAACATTCTCTCATTAGTCTTAATAAGCAGAAGTTACGTCACATCACAGTATCGGATATTATTATTATCATTATCATTGTCAGGGCTGGCCTTAAGCCAATTGAAGCTGTTGGGTGCAATAGGACCCATTGGATAAAGGGGCCCCACACATTCACCCCAGGCTACTGCTCGCTGATAGTTCTAGTCATCTTCATTACCATCAGGCATACTTTTCAGCTGTCCAGCACTTCATTCAGTATTATTCAACACAGTAAACTTTGAAAATAAATTCATGACATAACCAATGCTTCCATTCGTTAATGCATGATAATTAGAAACTGACTAAAAATACTATTTAAAACAACGAGTAATTGTTATGTTTGTTACAAACACAGAAGAGAGCTGTAAAAGTGACTCTCCTAAATGTGCAGAATTCATGATACTCCCCAATTTGCCTTAAATTGGAACTGCTTAGGGTTCTTGACCCTTAGACAGCATTCCATTTCCCACAGATGTTTGGATAAAAGAAGAAATCGAATGCCAAGCCACAGTCATATTAAAAAAACAGTATTTTTTTCACTGACTTAGCAAATGTATTCCAATCAGAATGTAACTTATTGACAGCAGAGAGAAGTTTATATGGTAGTCAATGTTCAACTGCAAAAATGTCTGATTGCTGGTTTGTAAAGTATATTAGATGTCTCCATACAAATTAAAATGTACAGAATCGAGCATATGATATATTGATACAAATAAAAAAGCATGACTGTTACTTGGTTAAAGAAATAAAGGCTAATGAAATGTATTATTTATATGCGGGTGAGCAGTGCTTGCTTTGTAATTACAAGATTAATATTTTGTTGGTTATTGCTGGTATTACACAACTCTAAAATAACCTTTTTGGTGCTGTAATTAAAACTGAAAGGTCAAGCCTTATTCTGTGTTTCCACTTCACATTTTAAAAATCAAGTGTGAAATGATTTATCCCCATAAAATAAAAAAAACTGTTACTATTACACTTGTAAACAAGGTATATCTTCATTCAATTCCCAGAACAATTGTAAAATGTATCCCAGAAATGTAGATAGCTCATACGATGTTCTGCCGTGCAGTTCTCTCCACCTGTCTCACCCTTGGCTTTAGTTGACAAGAAAAAAAAACTCTCTTGTTTCACACTCTAGCAAACTGCTTGCTATAAATGTAACATGACTTCACACTGGTGGGTGCCAGAAGAAATAGAAGGATGGGGTACTGAGGTCCAGAAGGGCATTTAATCACCTGAAGTTGGCATACTTTTTTTTTTTTTTTTTTTTTACTATATACTCTTATAAACCTATATATGCAATCTGAGTTGGGTAATGTTCAGCTCCAATTGCATTAAGAATAATACCACAGAAATTTAATATAAAATTACAGATAAAAGTACTGCCTTTCTTTATCCCATTCCAAGAGTGAACGAGACACATAATTTAATCTGAATGCATGGTGTTTAAGTAACTGAACCTTTACCCTGTTATTTATCTCAATATTAATCTCTGATAAATGTTCAACAATATACGTACCCATACCACCGGGTGTTGGGCAAGGATTAGGTGGGCCTTGCTACTGCGTATATGGGGACACTCTTCAGCAATAAATAACGCCCGTAACTTTCCATGTTTTATGCTCATTGTAAGTGTTTAAAATGCATA
This sequence comes from Protopterus annectens, assembly GCF_019279795.1. Lineage (NCBI taxonomy): Eukaryota > Metazoa > Chordata > Ceratodontiformes > Protopteridae > Protopterus > Protopterus annectens. Next base: position 1,675,871,275 of record NC_056732.1, on the reverse strand, counting down.
CGTGGGTTAGCAAAGAATAAAAAATATTGTGGCATTATACTACACAATCCATCACTAACCACTTTTCACTACAAAGTTTCTATCTACTACATTACCTGGGCTGACCCTACAAATGGTCCGATCTGATTAGCGCCAGTAAACAAAATAAACCAGGGCACGTTTAGCACTATTAACTAAATCGATCACTTCTGCCACAAAAGGAAATTACAATTACTAATACGAGCCATTACAAATAATAAAAATGGATTTACCTTCTCATCGTATACACCAAACACGCATTCTATTTCAACGGAACATATTACTTCCAGCCAGGCTTACTGCACTGTCAGCCACATTAGTTAACCTTGATAAAAAACTATAGCATTCGCTACACAGGACAGGAACTCATCACATAGAAAAAACTGTGTTCATCTTACATTTTGCAATCTCTTAATTATGTTTCTTCCAAATATGAGTTTACCTTCTTGCTATATGCATATTTTCTATGCAGAAAGGATGCGATAACATTGCAATGAGGGGTCCATTGCAATCGTCGAGTCACTTCCCTCTTCATAAGGTATTAGCACTGTTGTCATTGTCTTCAACGTGTGCTTCTCCATTTCTTTGCTTTTGTCAATTTGGTCCCTCATCTTAGAGACATTAACTGCAGCCATGGTAAACACCACTGGGCTCGCTAATGAAATGGGAGAAAGATGCTTTGCCATTTTCCTGGGGGACTCAAGTAACAAGTAAGCACACATACTCACAAGCAGACAGAAACATAAACACACATAAACTTTTTTTTAATGGGCCAAGAGCATTCAGCATTTCTGTGAGAGAAGCAAAGCTGTAACAAAGCACATAGGCATAGAAAATCTAGCTTGCTGTGGAGAGGAAAGTACATAGTGAATTGCAAGCCGATTTTCTCAGAAAAATCAAATATGAATAACACGTAACTTCATGTTGAAAATTAAGCTGACAAGGTAACTGTCAAAGTTCAGTTACTTTTTCAACTTAATTTTCAACAGTGGCTTTGCAATCGGACCTCAAAGTTATTTGTGGTGGGAGAAGGCACTCGGGTGTAACAAGATGCAGTTACTATAGTCTCACAGCCGCTCGGATGTAACCACAGAGGCGCCATGAGACGGTAGTCAGTGTTAATGAGTTAAGGTCTTATATCACTCAATAAACCAGTAATATTATACTAATATACTAAAAAGCATAAACTGTTATTTAATTTGTATATGAACAAGAGAAAGGAAAAAGTATAGATATGAAGAAAGCAAAAAGAGAAAGAAAAACAATAAGAAAAATATTGTCATGACATACTTTACTTGAAAATTTAGCAAGTATAAAACAAATTAAAGTACAGTTGCAGTAGATGCTTTGAGAGATTAGTGGGAACAGCAATCTTTGACTCAGTTTTTTGTTTTTTCTTAACATGAGTCCAAGTAGATTTATCAGTAACTCGCTTCAGAGAAGCAGATGTCCATTCCATATCTTCAGGTAAGGAAATAATGGTATTGTTTTTAATAAAGACAGTGGCTTCCTCTAGGGCATTCAATTATCTCATTTCATTCTGATATAGAATTTGTATTCTGGCAGGAAATACAAGCTGAGTTTTGATGTTATTCTGCTTTAACAGTTTTATTAATGGCCAACCTTTTTTCCATTGTTCCAAAACCCTGGTAGAATAGTCATTATCAAACCTAATTGGGTTTTGATTATATTTTAATGGACTTTTCCTCCATGTAGATTTTAGAACCAACTCCTTGTCCAAATAAGATGGACATTTTATGACTATTGATCAGGGAGGAGTAGAGGAGGATGTTGACACTGGCTTTCCTAAAGCTCTATGAGCCCTTTCAATACCAAAGGACAGACATTCCCTTAAATCTAAAATCTCTGGAATCCAGGTATTCAGGAAAGAAATTATATATTTTCCTTCAGCTCTCTCAGGGATGCCAAAAATCCTTATATTTGACCTTCTCTCCCTGTTTTCCAGGTCATCCACTCTATTGAGAAGCCACGTGTTTTGTTTGATGAGGAAATCTTTCTGGCTTTCTTCTTCCTTCAAGATAATTCAGGGATGCTTCTAAGTATGTTATTCTGGATTGATGCTGCTGTATATGTTCCTTGAGAGAATCAGTTTGTTTCTGACAATTTTTATTGAGGTTTTGTAAATTCTCTTTAAAATCATCCATTTTTAGTAAGAGTTCTTGTAGAGCAGATGTCACAAGCTGCATTTCTTTTTTTAAAGCCATGTCAGAATGAGAAGTCCTTGAAGTGCTCATTTCCACAAATGATGTATTCTCCTTTATAATTTGACAGGAAAAAAAGTTTCCTAAGTTCACCAAATTTACTAATAATATAGTTTATACTTTCATTTACCAATTGTATTTTTTTCTAAAATAAAAAGTTGTTTCCTGTTTTTTATACTAGTTTCATAGAACTCTAAAACTGCTGTCAGTTGGCCGTCTTGGTTCTGCCCCCCCCCCCATTTTAAACTCTTCTTGAGGTATTCCAGCTACCAATTAACTGTAAAAAAAAAAAAAATTAAAAAAAGAAGAACAAAAAGTTCTAAGCTTGTTTTCTGCCTTTCCTGTTACAAGAGTAGTCCGAAACAGATTTGTTGTATCCAGAACTGTTTTGTAAGTTTCTGAGTTCCCCAGACCTTTCTGTGTTACAAGCAAGCCTTCCAGCCTATTAGTGGGAGTGGTAAGGTTGCCCGTCTACCACAAGAGGAGTGGTTTCTGGCTCTGAAATTGTAGTTTATTGGCCGTTTGGGCAGTTTTTGTATCCCTTTCAACTAACTTTCTGGTTTAAAAGCCCATGTTTCCGCACTGCTAAGCTGGGCTAAACTATTACCAGTGCCAGAAAGACTGCTCTTCAACTTTTGCCTTATATCTTGGTGGTTCTCTTCTCTCTTGAACTTTAATTAGCTTATTTACCTAGCACTTCATCAGGCTGTTTGTAGCAATTATTGTAGCACACATAAGGAAACAGCTCCAATACTTAGTAATTATGACCATCCCTCCTGATGTGTCTAAAGGTCAGTTCCCTATGTTTTCTCCTATTAACCTGGTGAATTTGGGCATTCTGAGGCAATGTAGCAACTTCCTCATGTACACAAACAACCCTCTCCTCTTACCTCCCAACACTCTCAGACTTGTATCTCCAAACTGGAAACCATGCGTTCTCCAGCCAAGACCAGAATAGCTGGTCAAGAGGAGAAGGTCAACACCTGCACCACACCACACCACATGGAGCACATAGCCCTCCAGAACGCCACTATCACAGCCCTCACATAAAAACACAAACCACACACCCCTCCTTCGTGGAGGCTATCAATAGAAATCTACCCAAACAGCAGAGACCTCCAAGGCAGAAATGCACTTGACCACCACAACACAGCATAAACCACAAGACACATAACTCACCTCCACAGTGTGCCCTTCAACCAAAGCCCCTAAGACAAAACAGCTTGCCCAATACAGTAATCATAGGTGACTCAATAGTGAGGCACACTAATGTCCCACTCACTAGGTTGAATAAGGAGACGGTAACAGTCAGCTGTCTATCAGGTGCCAGAATCCAACACATAACACACGCACTCAGGTCACTCCACAACAAGTACAAGTATGACTTTATCATTGTCCATGTAGGTGTGAATGACCTGAGATGCACCTCCCTGGACTACATGAGAAGAGACATGGTGGAGATCTCAGATTATGTGGCCCAGGCAGGTATGATCCTAGCCCTGAGCAACATCACCCACAATGATACCGCAGTGCAAACAGAAAATGATTGACTTCAACAATTGCCCAAGTTTCTGGTGTCATTCTAAGGGGATCCAGTATCTGTCTGCTTGGGATGACATGATTGACAGACCTCAATGCTTTTCCAGAGATGGCCTGCATCTGTCACCCCTGGGTTTCCAGGTACTGCCCATGGCTCTTGCTACCCCTATAGTGCCTTTTTTTTAGGCACTGTTTCAAAGACCAAATTACCACCTAACAGCTATAAATAATTGCAATCTGAGGGTCATGCTGCTCAGTGCTAGAAGTCTAAATCTCAAGATGTACTTGCTTGAAGCACTCCTCAAAATGGAGAACAGGTTATAAATCATTCCACACCTTTCGGCCGCAGAACATGGACCAAAGCTCCAAAGTCAGTGATGTCTCCATGTTCATAAAGAATATGCACACCTTCAGACTAGTAGCCCAGCATAACGCATCTGAGATACCCCAGATACAACTAACATTGGGTAAGATGGTGATTCAGGTTGTAGCCTGCTATAGGTCCCCAACCATGTCCCAAGGCTGTCACTCCACATTCCTAAGCACCCTGGAAACTATTAAGATCCAACCCAAAACTCTCATACTAGGCGAGTTCAACTACTCCTCCATTAACTGGGAAAACTACTCATGCGCCAATGCACTGGCCCAACACTTTCTGAAATTCATCTGTTCCAATGCCCTGGACCAGCTCATTCTTACCCCCATTAGAGGAAGCAACATCCTTGACCTGGCTATTACTGAGATGGGCAACCATTGCTCTATACCAATATTCAATTCCTCCCTGGTTAGATCCGACCACAAACTAATCATCATGGAAATCCACATCTCACCCACACCCCCCGCAAAGGTATCCACCATGAAAAACTTCTCCAAAGCTGACTTTGGACTCCTAAAAATAGAGGTGGATAACCTCATGACGCCTATGCCAATGGAAAATAGATGCATGACTGCCGAATCATACACCAATGCACTGTATGAACACATACATAAATGCATGAAACTAGCCATACCCAACAGAACCAAGACGCTCTCCTCCAAAAAAGGAAGCCAACCTGGTGGTTCCCTGCCATTAATAAACTCAACAACAGAAGGAAGAAACTGCTGCAGAAAAAGGTGAAGTCCCGAGACTGGAAAAATTCCCTTATTATCCTCATCAAAAAGTTGAGATCCCTCATCAAAACCTCCAAAGCCAGCTATGAAGGCAGAATTGTGGCAGACACTAAAAACAACTACAAAGCCTTTTATAGTTATATCAAGAATCTTTATGGCAATACCCAGATTTGCTCTGAGTTACTGCACAATGGTACCTCCTATACTGAGCCAACAGATATTGCCAACATACTGGATGACAGATTCAGTGCCAACTTTACCCCTCCCCCCAAAGGACCAATCTCAGTACCTGAAGAATGCCAGGCACCCAGCATTACTGCAACACAGGTTAAAGCTGCATTGTCCAAGGCCAAGAATACGGCTTCCATTGGACCTGACAGTATCTCTGACTGTTCTACATGAATTACAAAGTGAACTGGCACCACATCATCTGTGTGCCCTGTTCACTCACAGCCTCACCTCAGGCTTTGCCCCTACTTAATGGTGCACTGCTACAGTCATCCCTCGCCATAAAAGAGGCGTGACTACAGACCCTGGAAATTATTGCCCCATTAGCCTGATGAGTCTGATATGTAAGGTTATGATTATCATAGACCTAATCCACAAGGATATAGGGAATATCTAAACTCTAGATCCCAAGCAATTTGGTTTTGTGAAAGGTAGATCATGCCTGCTCAACCTGATTAACTTCTTTGAGTCAGTCACCAGAGCTGTGGATGAGGGGAAGGCAGTTCATACAGCCTACCTCGATCTGGCCAAGGCCTTTGATACCATTCCTCACTCAGGAATTATTGATAAACTTGCCAAACTAGACATCAACCCCTATATCACTAGGTGGGTTGCAAATTGGCTCACAGAACCCACAGTGTGAAAGTAGTGAACTCCAAGCCAGACTGACAACCAGCCATGAATGGAGTTCCAAAGTGATCAGTCCTGGGTCCTCTCCTGTTCGGTATCTATTTCTCAGAAGTCCAGGCCAACACAGAGGGACTCTGGCTGAACAAGTTCACAGATGACTGCAAGCTGTGAGCCATTATTAACTCCGCAGGTGATGCAGACATCCTACAGAAAGGCCTCACTGAGACCAATGACTGGTGTGGAAACCATGGCCTTAAGCTTCATGACAAAAAATGCGTTGTCATCTCCTTTGGAAAAAACTCAGTTCTTACTAATTACCACATTGATCGGAGCCCAATGAACACTGAAGGAGGCATAAGAGATCTGGGGACACAGGTTGACAGCAACCTGTCCTTCGACCACCACATTGCCACTGTGGTCAGAAAGTCCTTCTATGTGGCACATCTGATTTCCAAGGATTTTGCATCCGGGAAGAAAGAGGTCATAATTTCTCTCTACTCTTCCCTCATTAGACCAATCATAGAATATAATGCCCCATTTGGCATGTACCTCACTAGACACCTGCAACAGCTGGAAAGGCCACAAAAGTACCTCACAGAGAGGATCCTAGGCCTTAAACATATGTCTTACATGGACAGACTAAAAAACTCCAGTTATTCTGTGTCTCATATCATCTAAGAGGTGATCTCTGCTTGACTTACAAAGGCATGTCTGACCCAGCTCTATTAGAAATGCTACATCTAAAGAAATCCCAATCCCTCCACACCACATGCTCTAGAGACCTCAACCTCTTTACCACAATCAACAGCACATGCTATAGGGACAAGTTCATAACCCAGAGACTGCCCATGCTCTGGAACAGACTTCCCATACATGTCAAGCAGAGCACCTCACCGGCCCTGTCAAGAGAAATCATGATGGGTGGATGGGAAATAGAAAGTTCACCACAGGGATCACTCTAGTGGCTCTACTTGATAGAGGCACTGGGAATTAACATTGGGTGTCACAATGCCAGGATACTTCTATGGGCTAGGCTTGTAAAGGCTCCAGGGCCATTAGCCTCGTACACACCTATGAACATGCTAGCTAGATTTAAGGATGTACTCACTTGTGAAAAATCATCGGCTGCCTCCAAAATTAGCAGGGTAAATTACCTTTTGGAGGATAAAGCCAAGGACTTGGAGAACTTCCCTTCAGTGATTCTAGCACTGGAAGATGTTTTTAAGAAAGCTTGAAATTCTCCCCAGCTGAATGAGTCTGTGCCTAAAAATTACATAAGAAATTTAGGATGCTGGCTGATCATGTGTCTGTATCCCATGCACCTTTGTCCAGTGAAAATACCATATAATCTTCATACCCAGTCCCTCAAGATCAACTGGGCAAGTGACTACAATCTCAGGAAAAGAAGCTGGTTCAGGCCAGCAAAATAGCTTGTAAAGCGTTTAACTACCAGTGCTTTATGTGGAAGCTTGTTTTGAGGTGTCTGAATAGTTTAAATGGGTTCTCTGTATTACCTGCTGAGCAGAAAGGCTATGTGAAAGAGATTGTTTCCAGTGTTTCTCAGGTATCTAAACATGCTTTAAGAGTGCCTTGGAGGGAGTAATTACTGTTTCTAGAAATGCAATGGCATTTATTGTGGTATGGAGGTATGTCCCACCAGACATTTCAGAAAATTTTCAGGAGGAATGTCTCTTTGGCAAGAGAATTCCTAAAAATTATAGGACTGGTAGCTTTCATGAGTCTCATGATACCACTGGCCCATCTCCACATGAGAAAAATTCATTCTTATGTCTGAAACTGCTGGACCCAGCACCTACATTTCCAGGAATCCCAGTTAACGGTGCTCACCTTCATCAGACAAGAGGTACAGTGGTGAAGAGAACAGTTGAATGTCACCTAGGACTTCAAAAAGAGAAATCTGTGGTATCCATGAAGTCTCAGAAAAACCCAGTATGCAACCTATAGTGGGTTCAAAATGAACCAAGAAGAAACTTCACAGTGTGTGGGGTGTGATGCTCACTTCCTAAATTATGTTATGCACTTAGTCCACTTAATGAAAATCGAACTGTAAAATATAACTGTAAAATACATGCTACAAAATAATTAAATAGAAAATAGTAGGTAGTCCACAGCCGAGTTAAAAATGGAATATTCTTTATTGAAATATGTAAACAAGTGATCCTAGCTGAGTGTAATGAAAAGCATCAAACACTTTCCTTAGTTATATAATCAGGCTGTTTGGGGCAAGGGAGTAGTTACAGAGGGTGGTTCTGTTAACAGCAATAAAAGCATTAAAGTAATTCCTTTAGCCAAGTCAACCTTCCCCTTAACACCATAGTGTAATCAGACACTTTGCTACCTAAAACTGAATCTAGAAAGCTAGTGACAAATTACAATCTAAGACCAGTTTATTAAAGGAAAACTCCACCCTAGAACTAAAAAAAATGTTTTTTTTCAGTCTATCTTTGTTTCCAGATCTATTTTAACACCTCAAAATCACTCAGTGCTTTATTTGTAATTTTAGCATGTTTACCATACCATGGCTACTAATGGGGCTTGCTATATCAACGTGATCTTCTTCTCCTTCATCCCTTTCTCTTTCTCATAAAGCATTTCAAGTCTTCATTCTATGACTCATGCCAGGCATAAGGAAGTAACTGTGAATTCCCATGCCATTGACATACAATGGGAAATCTGTGACTCGGTGTCAGTTTGTATTCCTTCTGTAAGAGGGCTGCTTCTTTTCTGCTGCTATTCACCTTCATTCATGTTTTGCTCAGGGCTTGCTTTACACTATACTTTGAAGTTATCCAGTTGCAGGCAGAGAAGTAGCTAAATTGGAGGCCTTTGCTCTAGGTGTTCTTTTGAAGTCCAGCATGAGTTGACAGTCCCTCCCCCACACTAAGGCAGAGGTGTTAAAACTGTAATTGCAATTGAGAGCTTAGAATAGAAAGGAAGGGACTTCTAATCTAAATTTCTTCCCCTCTGCCTGCAGTAAGAATTATTTATTTATTTAATTAGTTTGCCAGCAGCAGAATTATTTATTTCTTTAAACAATTTCAATTTAATTTTTGGAAGTAAGTTTCAGAAAATTCTTGACTATTTCATTGTGTTTTATTAATAGTGCCTTGTGATTTACCCCTAATTATGTCTACAAAACATACTACTGCCTTGCTCTGAAGGCCACAGAAATACCTCAAAAAGAGGAATACCGGCCTCAAACAGATGCCCTATATAGACCGTATCAAGAAACTCCAGCTTTACTCTGTCGCATATTGCCTACTCAGAGGCAATCTCTGCCTAACATACAAAGCAATGTCAAACCCAGAGCTATTGGACAAAACTGGAATTCTTGACTCTGTTTTGTCAGTTATGCTTGCTAGATTTTATTGCTGTTAGTAATTGCAGGCGAGGGAAGTCTCATTCATTGATAGCATGTCACTGCTTATTTAAGTGGTACACTTAGGAATATTTTCTGCATAAAAACTTCAGTTTTGGCCGGCTAAGATCTAGCTGTATTCAACTGGACGTGTAAGAGAATTTAAGTAACTTTTATCTGCACATTTTTCCAATAATATGCCATTTAAATTGAGTTATTTGTGTTACATTGAATATTAACTGAACTGGAAGGTTTTATTCTGTTTTGTCAATTATAGCTTGCTAGATTTTATTGCTGTTAGTAATTGCAGGCGTGGGAAGTCTCATTCATTGATGGCCTGTCACTGCCTATTTAAGTGATAGATTTAGGGATATTTTCTGCATAAAGACTTCAGCTTTGGCTGGCTAAGATCTAGCTTTATTCAACTAGACGTATAAGAGAAATTAAGTACCTTTTATCTGCACATTTTTCAAAAAATACGGGATTTAAATTGAGCTATTTTTGTTACATTGAATATTAACTGGACCGGAATTTTTGACTCTTATGTCAGTTAGTGGTTGCTAGATTTTATTGCTGTTAGTAATTACGGGTGAGCGGTCTCATTCATTGATAGCCTGTCACTGTCTATTTAAGTGGTATATTTTGGAATATTTTCTGCTTAAAAACTTCAGCTTTGGCCGGCTAAGATCTAGCTGTATTCAACTGGATGTATAAGAGAATTTAAGTACCTTTTATCTGCACATTTTTCAAATAATATGGCATTTATATTGAATAATTTGTTTTACATTAAATGTTAACTGAACTGGAAGTTTTGACTCTGTTTTGTCAGTGGTTGCTAGATTTTATTGCTGTTAGTAATTGTGGGTGGGGGAAGTCTCATTCATTGATAGCCTGTCACTGCTTATTTAAGTGGTATATTTAGGAATATTTTCTGCTTAAAAACTTCACCTTTGGCCGGCTAAGATCTAGTTGTATTCAACTGGACGTATAAGAGAATTTAAGTACCTTTTATCTGTACATTTTTCAATACGGCATTTAAACTGAGTTATTTGTGTTCCATTTCAGTTAATATTCAATGTAAGTTTTAACTCTGTTTTGTCTGTTAGTGCTTGCTAGTTTTTATTGCTGTAAGTAATTGCAGGCGGGGGAAGTCTCATTCATTGATAGGCTGTCACTGCCTATTTAAGTGGTACATTTAGGAATATTTTCTGCTGAAAAACTTCGGCTTTGTCCGGCTAAGATCTAGCTGTATTCAACTGGATGTATAAGGGAATTTAAGTACCTGTTATCTGCACATTTTTCAAATAATAAGTCATTTAAATTGAGTTATTTGTGTTACATTGAATATTAACTGAACTGAAAGTTTTGACTCTGTTTTATCAGTTAGTGCTTGCTAGATTTTATTGCTGTTAGTAATTGCAGGTGGGGAAGTCTCATTCATTGATAGCCTGTTACTGCCTATTTAAGTGGTACATTTAGGAATATTTTCTGTTTAAAAACTTTAGCTTTGGCTGGCTAAGATCTAGTTGTATTCAACTGAATGTATAAGAGAATTTAAGTAGCTTTTATCTGCACATTTTTCAAATAATACAGCATTTAAATTGAGTTATTTGTGTTACATTGAATATTAACTGAAATGGAAGTTTTGACTCTGTTTTGTCAGTTAGTGCTTGCTAGATTTTATTGCTGTTAATAATTGCAGGCGGGGAAGTCTCATTCATTGACAGCCTGTCACTGCCTATTTAAGTGGTACATTTAGGAATATTTTCTGCTTAAAAACTTCAGCTTTGGCCGGGTAAGATCAAGCTGTATTCATCTGGACGTATAAGAGAATTTAAGTACATTTTATCTGCACATTTTTCAAATAATACGGCATTTAAATTGAGTTATTTGTGCTACATTGAATATTAACGGAATCAGAAGTTTTGACTCTGTTTTGTCAGTTAGTGCTTTCTAGATTTTATTGCTGTTAGTAATTGCAGGTGGGGAAGTCTCATTCATTGATAGCCTTTCACTGCCTATTTAAGTGGTACATTTAGGAATATTTTCTGCTTAAAAACTTCAGCTTTGGCCGGCTAAGATCTAGCTGTATTCAACTGGACGTATAAGAGAATTTAAGTACCTTTTATCTGCACATTTTTCAAATAATACAGCATTTAAATTGAGTTATTTGTGTTACATTGAATATTAACTGAACTGGAAATTTTGACTCTGTTTTGTCAGTTAGTGCTTGCTAGATTTTATTGCTGTTAGTAATTGCAGGCGGGGGAAGTCTCATTCATTGATAGCCTTTCACTACCTATTTAAGTGGTACATTTAGGAATATTTTCTGCTTAAAAACTTCAGCTTTGGCCGGCTAAGATCTAGCTGTATTCAGCTGGACGTGTAAGAGAATTTAAGTACCTGTTATCTGCACATTTTTGAAATAATATGGATTTAAATTGAGTTATTTGTCTTACATTGAATATTAACTGAACTGGAAGTTTTGACTCTGTTTTGTCAGTTAGTGCTTGCTATATTTTATTGCTGTTAGTAATTGCAGATGGGGGAAGTCTCATTCTTTGATAACCTCTCGCTGCCTATTTATGTGGTGCATTTAGGAAAAATTTCTGCTTAAAAACTTCAGCTTTGACCGGCTAAGATCTAGCTATATTCAACTGGACGTATAAGAGAATTTAAGTACCTTTTATCTGCACATTTTTTAAATAATACAACATTTAAATTGTTATTTGTGTTACATTGAATTTTAACTGAACTGGAAGTTTTTTGTCAGTTAGTTCCCCTCCCACACTCCCAGTTCTTGTTTTGGTGTTAATCTTGGTGGCTTTGAAACCACCCGCCCCTTTTGTAAGTTTGTGTTTGGATACTCCTTCTGGGCCCATCTCATTTGCTCAGTCAACTGAGTGCAGTGAGATCATATTCTGATTTCAGGCACTCATAGTGTGTAGAAAGAGAGCATCTGGTAAAGAAAATAAAAAAAAATAAGCTTGTTTCCTGCCTTTCCTCTAAGTGGTCTAGACTGTTTGTAGGCTTCTGAGCCCCATAAGCCTTTCTGTTTTGGAGGGAATCCTTCTAGCTTAATTTTATTTCTTAGAACTAGCCAGTTTTCTAGTTTGAGCACTCAAATCTGTTTCTTTGAACTCAGCACTTTTTCAGAACTCTTTGTAAGCACTAAATAAGTTGCAAATTACTACAGCACTCAACTTTCCACACTTGTCTAGAGGAAAGCAGTTTTAGTACTTAATAATTAAGCACCTATCTAGGCATGTCTAAGGATCAGCTCCTGGTGATTTCTCCTGTCTATCTGATGAATCTGGGCATCTTGGGGCAATGCAGCTATTGCCTCATGTACACAGACAACCCTCTCCTCCTACCACCCATCACTACAATGTGTGAGAGATGCACTTATATTGCCAAACTGGAAACAAAGACTGGACTAGACAGTCAAGAGGAGAAGGTAAACACTTGCACCACACCACACTCATCACATAGTCCCTCAAAACCTACACCACTAAAACACACACATAGAAACACAAAACACACACCTACATTCATGGAGGCTCTCATTAAAAACCTGCCCAAGCATCAGGGACCTCCAAAGCAGAAATGCAAGCAAACTCCACCCCCCAACACAACCCAAATGACACATAGCCCACAAACTCAGTGTGCCACTCAACCACAGCCCATAAGGCATAACAACGTACCCAACAGTCTAGTCATAGGTGACTCTATAGTCAAGGCACACTGATGTCCCACTGACCAGGCTAAACAAGGAGAAAGTCACTTCAATTCCAAACACCGACACAGCGACAAATATATCACAAAAACACAAGTCCAAACACTTTACCAGTATTCCTTTTCTCTTTTAATTGCAAAACGATCTGGTACCTTGGCCTTTCGCCTTCAAGGATCACAAAAGGTGTATGCATCAAGCACATTTATACACACATCAAAAGGGAATTGACACAAACAACTAAGTCAATTAGTTCAGTTATTCAATTATATATTACAGACATTTTTTCCAAATTCACCATATTTAATTCAAACATTTTTATATATCTAAATACTAATATCTATTTTTCTTATATAATTTATCTATTCATTTAATTAGAAGGAATATTATATACATAATCTATTCATTTCATTAAAAGGAATATTATATAAATGATTAAATTAATTAAATAGTCAGTTCTTTAATTTAGTTTTAAATTTTAAAATCATTTTAGTCTCTAATTCCAGTAATTTATAAGAATAGTCACTCCCTCCCATGGAAAATGGTTTGCCCAGAACACAAAATTTTAAGCTGTTAGGGGAACCATCATGTTTCTTAAGGAAGTGCTGGGCCACAGGACTTGCTTCACTATGATTTCTAATGTCTCTTAGATGTTCTAAAACACAAATTCTAACCATTCTTTGGTTTGCCCAATATACCAAACATCTTTACACGAACAGCATAAAGCATAAACTACCACTACAGATCTGCAGTTAAAATAAAATTTGGGATTAAAAGGAATACCATTAATATCATCTGCATTCATCACCCTATCACATAGACTCATCACCCTATCACATAGACTGCAATGCCTACATGGAAATGTACCTGGAGTAAGGTCATTAGTTTCATTCCCTTTCAAAAAGTTACAATTTAATAACTCTTTTAAATTTTCCCCTCTTGTAAGAGAAAGTAATAAATTCAGGGAACAAATGACCAATTTTATCATCCTCCCTAATTAAATACCAATATTTCATCACTATTCTCCTTAACTTATCTGAAAATGGAGTAAATTTAGTAACAAAAAATAATTTTTCCCGGTCAGTATCTTCTTTTCCAACATATTTTGGAACTACCAATTTTTCCATAGTACATCTCGATTTAACATAACCACATGGGCCCTCATATACCACATGGGCCCTCATATGTCTCCCCAAGTAGTCTCCTTTTACACCTTAATAGAAGATCTTTATCATATCCCCTTTCACTCAATCTTATTTCAACATCATTCATTTAATTTATTCTCTCCCTCCCATCACTAGTGTGATCAAATATTCCTTTTAAATTCACCTGAGGGTAGTGAACGTAATAAATGTTCCGGGTGCATGCTCGTGGCATGTAAAAACATATTTACTGCAGTGGTTTTCCTAAATGGCCTAAAGCCACTTTGTTCTAAATCACTATATAGCATCACATCCAGGAAATTTATTCTTTCCCTATTAAGCTCATATGAGAAGGTTAACCCATGTTCATTGGTATTTAGGGTCTCAAAAAATCCAAAAATTCAACAATTTCACCCTTACAAATCATAAAAAGATCATCAATAAAGTGTTTATATACTATAACATTATTCCTATAAAAGAAAGTAGGATAAATGAATTGCCTTTCAAAAAATCCCATATAAATAATAGCATATGAGGGTGCGAAAGCTGCCCCCATAGCTGTCCCTTTCAGCTGCAGATAAAATTCATTATTAAAACAAAAATAATTATGAGTTAAACAAAATTCCAAACTATTAACTATATAAGTAGTCCTAGGTCCATCTCGCAGCATTTCCATTACTGCTTCCAATCCCCATCTCTTATTAATGTTAGTGTAAAGTGATTTCACATCAGTTGTTACCCAATAGTAATCCTGACACCACTTCACCTGGGATATTTCATCCAACAGTTCTTGAGTATTAGAAATATGTGCTGTAACTTTATTCAGATGTTTTTTTAGGTTGAAATCCAAGACAGTATTAACATTACTCAATAATGAACCTATACCTGATACTATAGGTCTACCTGGAGGTCTTTCCAGACACTTGTGTGTCTTAGGTAAGGCATAAAAATAGGTATTTGAGGTTTCTTAATGAACAATTTATTTACATTCTTCCTATCAAAGAAACCTAGATGTTCCCCTCACTCCAATAGGGCTAAAAGTTCATTGTTAAATTCTGATACTGGGTCCTTTCTTAACCGTTTATATTCAGCAGTAAATAAATCTGTCACCATTTCATAATATTTTAATTTATGTAAAATGACCCAGTTTCCACCCTTATTAGCACATTTAAAAATATAATCTTTTTTCAACTTTATCAGATTTTTAAGAGCCATCCATTCCTTCTTACTTACATTATATTGCTTTCTACTCTTACTAAATTCATCTAAATTCAATGAAATTTCCTTAAATAAGACTTTAAAGAAAGCAGTAATCGCAGGCACTTTAATATTAGGTGAAAAATTGCTATCAGATACCAATTGGGGCGATTTTAATTTCCCATAGCCAGTTTGAAAAAAAAAAGTTGGCTATTCCCTCATCAACATCATACATGTCAACAGCATCATAATCATAAACAGATAAATGTAACAACTCATCCATTTCACAATTTTCATCAAATTCAGAATTATTTACATCCAATGAGACATTCTCAACATCATTAACTGTGTTATTCTGAAAAAAAAAACTTTTAAATATAATTTCCTGATAAATGTCCTTAGTTCCAAGTACACATCTCCAAAGGAGGGAAAAAAGTGGGCACAAATTTGTAGCCCTTAAATAATACAGCTTTCATATCATTATCAAAACACAAATCAGATAAATTAATAACAGATAATGTCCGTACATCATATTCACTTACTGTTAAATTATTTAAAATGATTTCTGCCCTTGCGACCATTTCTTCCTCAATTACTTTTGTTGTTCTGAAATAAATTATCAGTCCTAACAAGAGCTGATTAACCATTTGCGCCCTCATTTTCTGAACCAACAAAGTTTATAGAGTCCACAAAAGTTACATTTTTATTAGTGGGAACAACTCCATCTTGTTCCCCTGAGGACGCCGAAATGCTATGTCATTTCTGTACACCTCTTCTAACCTTTGACCTACTACGTGTAGGCTCACATTGCCAGGAAAACAAAATACCAGTTTTGTAATCTTTAATGTCCCATAACAGTTTATTTCTTTTCCGCTGAATTATATCAGTTTCGAGTTTATATATTTTGTCATTAATCTTCGAGAACTGCATTTTAAAACAGGATTCCCTCACCACCTCATCCTGTAAACGCAGTATCTCAGTTTTAAGCTTTTCATGTGCTCTAGAGTTCCATTTAATATGTGAAGCCATTTCGTAGTACACTCAAGAGAGGCTTGTTTCCATTCATTGAAGAGGTCTTGCTCCTCTTCCAAAAAATCAGCTGCAGGAAGCCGATCAATTCGCAGCCCCCTTGGTGTAAGATTTAAACATATATTTCTCAAGAAGATGGGTGTCAAGAAACAAAGCAATTTCTTTAGCCATCAATCTCTCTAGTATAGGAGAAAGTTACTGTCAGCTGCCTGTCAAGTGCCAGGATCCACCACATAATGCATGCACTCAGGTCACTCCACAACAAGTACAAATATGACACTGTCATTGTCCATGTTGGTGTGAATGACCTGAGATGTACCTCCCTGGACTACATGAAAAGAGACATGGAGGAGCTCTCTGATCTTGTAGCCCAGGCAGGTATGACCCTGGCCCTGAGTAGCATCCTGCCATCACCCAGAATTATGCCACAGTACAAGGACAAGATGATTGACTTCAACAATTGGCTAAGCTTCTGGTGTCATTCTAAGGGGATCCAGTATTTGTCTGCCTGGGACGACATGATCGACAGACCACGATGCTTTGCCAGAGATGGCTTGCACCTGTCGCCCTTGGGATTCTGGATACTGGCTAAGGCTCTTGCCACCCCTATAGTGCCTTTTTTAGGCAAGGTTCAAATGACAAATTCACTACAGTAACAGGTACAAGCAAGCAAAATCTGAGGGTAATGCTACTCAATGCTATATGTTCATAGATAGATTGGGTTCATAGATTAATACTAGGCTAACTGCCTTGCAAGCCATTTTTAAGCCTAGCCAGTTATCCCTTGTGAGACTCAAACCCTGCACCTTGTATTTGTAAGGCAAACACCTTAACCGTAAGGTGACCCTCCCATGCTAGAAGTCTAAACCTCAAAATGCACTCACTCAAGACACTTCTTAAAATGGAGAAGATCCACATCTGTGCAGTGACAGAGACCTGGTTCAAAGCTCCAGAGAGCACCCCTGCATTACCAGGCTATAATTCATACCACACCTTTTGGCCACCTAACCCAGAACGAAGCACTAAAGGTGGAGGTGTGTCCATATTTATTAAGGATATCCACACCTCCAGGCTAGTTGAACAGCATAATGCATCCGAGATTATCCAAGTGCAACTAACTCTGGGCAAGACCACAATCCAAATTGTAGCTTGCTACAGACCCCCCACCATGTCCCAGGATTCCCATTCCTCATTTCTTGATACACTGGAAAGTATTAGGGTGCAACCTAATAATGGGCGATTTAACTACCCCACCATTAACTGGGAAAACTACTCGTGTACCAACTCTTTTGCTCAATGTTTTCTGGAATTCATAAATTCCAAAGCCTTGGATCAAATTCACACCCCCACCAAGGGCAGTAATATCCTAGACCTGGTCATTACTAACATGGGCAACTGGTGATCTGAAGTAGGTAGACTTCATTTGTCTGCAACCTGTGGGTATCGGATCCGATCTCGGATCCGAGCCGGCATTTCAAAAGCTTAGGCTCCGAGCTCCTAGCTCCTCCCTCTTACCCATAACCCCTTGCCAAGCCCTGACTGACCTCAGATTTCGTTTGCCGCTTTCAAGTTGCAATGGATTCCAGAGCTCCTAGTGACAGCTAAGTTTTTCTGACAGAAAAGAAATTTTCAAAAACCTTAACTTTTTTAATTTAATTAGTTAGAAGTGATTGTGTTAGGCTTTCCTCTCTCTTTCTTTTAAACTTTTCACGGGTTTTGCGTAGTTTGTGTGTGTGTGTTTGTTTGAGGCCTGTTAGGGCTTATCATGTCTGAAGCCCATAAGGCTGTATTCTCTAAATGTACCGAGTGTGGCCATAAGCTGTCCCCAGCGGATGGCCACACTCGGTGTCATGCTTGGGGTTGAGCACCTGTCATCTGGTTGTACCATTTGTGCAGGGTTCAACCCCCGAGCTTTGAGGGAGCGGAGGTCGAAGCTGGTGCTGGCGGACTTCTCCCTCCAGATACCGCGCTTCTGCCCCTTCTACTCAGCAAGCAGTTGCTGTGGGCTCTCCTCCACCGGCTGGGACTCAACCTCCCTCTAAGATGCCGGAGGAGAGAGTCTTCTAGGGAGAGAGAAGAAGGAGAGGCACAGGAGAGGCACCACAAACGGAGAGCTGAAACCTCCAGTTCGCTCCTCCATCTAAGCGGCCTCCCTGTGCCTTCTAGCTTTCCTCCTCCTCGGCTCCACTCCCCTCGGTTCTCTCCTGGGCCCGAGGAGGAGGAGGCTAGCCCTTCAGCGAGGTCCCCAAGGCGGCTCTCTAGGTCCGCTTCGGTGGCCTCCACCAGATCCACATTCTCCATGAGTGAAGCAGATATGGACCGGATGATGAGGAAATTCATCCAGGCCCAAATGCAAATGGGAGTGCTCCTAGCACCCCCCCATCCGGGAAGGGCTTCGACCCCTATTTTCACCCCTTTGGCTCCTTCTCCGACCCATACCTTGGGTTCGGAGCTGTCGGCGCCAGGCAGAGTTGGATCCGGGGGTGGGTCGGATCCGATAGGTCGGCGCACCTCAGATCCGTCCCATCCCTTGAGTGCTTCGGGTACGTCGGACCCGACCTCTCGGAGCCGAGGACCGAGCCTCGGATCCGAGGGAGCTGGTGTGTCTTCGGCTCCATCCAGGTCGGAGCACACCGGTCTCTCGGATCCGACGGTTTCGGCTCCGGCTCCGATCCGCTCGGATCCGAGTGGGGTCGGCTCGGGGTTTAGAAGCTGGCTCCCCTCTGCCTTCGACGTTGTGGAAAGGGCACTGTTGAGGACGTCCGGACCCCCGGTCCCTGCCACGGCTCCATCCCGCACTCCCTTGCAGTTGGGCCAGGCTCCCACCAGCCGGTCCCAGGGACAGCCCGCCTCGATGTCCCAAGTAGTTCCCTTGGAACATCCAGCTGCGGAAGAGTACTCCTCGGACAGCCCCGATGAAGTACCTCGGGCGTAAGTGCAAAGGAGGCACATGGACTCCCCGAGTCCATTACGAAGACACAGACTTGGATGAAGGGAAGGCTCCCAAGATAACCCCTGAAGGCGTCTAATTTGGAGACATTATGGAAATGTTAAGGATCAGGGGTGGTCTGCCCCAAGGCTTCCTCAGACGAGTCTGTGTTCTTGGAGGCATTCGAGGCGGGCCCATCTACCTCTTGGGTGTCCCCTCCTGCCGACCCTCTGGTGGACCTTATATCCATCAGAGCGTGGAAGGATCCGGACACCGTTGAGCCTGTACCCAAGCGTCCTGACCGTATCCTTCCCCTCGGGCGGACCGCACTCACTGGAGCAAGGGCCCCCCAGTAGATGCCATGATGATGGCTGCAGCCACTAAGAGGGAATTGGCCCAGGAGAGTCCCTCTATGCATCCTCCAGGCAAGGAGTCCCGCTCGATGGATCACATTGGGAAGCGAGTTTTCAGATCAGCAACCTTCTCTTTGAGAGCGCTGAACTACATGGCACACGTCATCAGGATGCAGCGGGATCTGATTAAAGAATATGCTGCATCTCCCCCAGAGTCCATGTCGGGTGAGGATAAGCAGGTATACTCCACCCGAATGGCCACTCTTAGATCGGTTTCTAACACATCTATGCGGCTACTTTCTCACGCTACCGAGGGAGCCGCTAGAGCCAGCGGAGCAGGCCTAGTCATGAGGCGGCAGGCCTGGCTCCGCCACTGTGATTTCGCAGAGCCCTTCAAGGTGACTTTCGCGAATGCCCCCTTTGATGGTTCTGCCTTGTTTGGCAAGACTGTTCGCGAAACACTGGTCCAGAGCAGGACGGAAGACGCTGTCTGCCGTCGGAGTCCGCTTCTCAGCTCCCCAGAGGTCCTTCTCGAAGAACCAAAAGGGAAAGAAGAAGATGTGGTTCCGGAAATCACAGCAGTCCCAACCTGCTCCGGATAACCAGTCCTCCCGTGGCAGAGGAGGACAGGGAGGTCGCCGTCCTAGAGGCAGGGGGGCTCCTAGAAACTTTGGGTCCAGAGAACATTTCTCTGAGAGACCCACGCAGCAGCCCTGAAGGGTTGCCCGGCTGTCCATCTCTGGAGGCAGTCGGGGGGTGTTTCTCGAGGCACCTAACTACTTGGGAGTCCATCACATCAGACCGTTGGGTGCTTCGCGTCATATCCAGAGGTTATACAATTCCCCTGTACAAAGTTCCCAGATCTCGCAGCCTCCCAGATGTTCCACCCGACCAAAGGGAGGCAGCAGCTATCGAAATCGAACAGCTGCTAGAAAAAAGAGCTATCCAGTCGTCCCCAGATCAAACCGGGTCAGGGTTTTACTCCAGGTTCTTTTGGTGCCAAAGCGGGACTTAAGACCAATCTTAGATCTTTCCCTGCTGAACCTGTCAGTAACCAAGCAAAAGTTCCGGATGGTCACCCTTCAATCTATACTCCCCCTCTTGAGGGAGAACGACTGGATGTGCTCCATCGACCTCAAGGACGCGTACTACCACATTTGCATGGACAGATGGTCCAGGAGGTTCCTTCGCTTCCGGTTGGGAGCCAGTCATTACCAGTTCAGGGTCCTCCCCTTTGGTCTCACCTCAGCCCCCAGGGTGTTCACCAAGGTTCTAGCGGTGGTAGCGGCCCACCTGAGGCACCAGGGATTACAGGTCTTTCCGTACCCGGACGACTGGCTCCTGACGGCATCATCAAGGCATCTTCTGTGCTCAGCCAGGGACTACTTTCTTCAACTAGCCCCAAGGCTGGGCATCACTGTCAACTGGGAGAAATCTTTACTGCACCCCACACAAGCTATAGATTTCATAGGAGGAAGGCTAAACACCAGGTCAATGCGAGCCTTCCTCACTCCAGACAGAATAGCCAACCTGAAGTGTCATGTAGCAGCAGTCCTGCAACCATTTCCGACTGCAGCTTCGGTCCTGAGGGCCCTAGGTTCGATGGCGGCAGCTATCCCGCTTCTCATTCATGCACGCTTACATGCGGGTTCTTCAATGGACCCTTCAAGTTCAGTGGTCCCCTCTCTGTTCCTCTCTCAACACTCCGATAGCGGTCAGCAAAGCGTGCAAGGATTCCCTTCTTTGGTGGCTTCTTTCTCCGGAGCCCTGACAGGAGACCTTTTTGTGCTGCATTCCCCGAGCCACAGTGACCACGGACGCTTCTTGCCTCGGGTGGGGGGGGCATTCTGCGGGAAAGATTGTCCAAGGCACGTGGAACCCCACAGAGACGTCGTTGCATATAAATGTCCTGGAAATGAAGGCGGTGCTCCTAGCGTTGCAAGCACTTCACCACGTTCTTCCTTCAGGGACTATTGCGATTCAGACAGACAACATGTCGGTAGTCTGGTACATCAACAAACAGGGAGGAACCAGGTCCTATCCCTTTGTCGAGAGGCCATGAGAGTCTGGGAATGGGCAATTTCCACCAAACGCTTTCTGGTAGCAACGCACATTCGGGAAAATCCAACATCCTTGCGGACAAACTCAGTCGCACCATTCTTTCACCTCACGAGTGGTCTCTCAATCCTCAGGTAGCGAGGAAGATTTTTGCCGTTTGGGGCAACCCTGTTGCGATCTTTTGCCTCTCCCTCAAACGCCAAATGCGACAATTTCTTCGCTCTGCTTCCCCACCAGGGAATTCGAGAGATGCGCTGGTGCATGTTTGGCCTCCCGGTCTCCTTTATGCCTACCCTCCACTACCTCTGATGCAGAGGCTTCTGCAGAAAGCCAACAGTTTGGGGAGCAGAATGATTCTCATTGCCCCGTTCTGGCCTCGTCAACCCTGGTTCCCCTTTGTATGGTCTCACAAAATCAATCCACCCTGGATTCTGGATCCGATTCCGGATCTCATCTCCCACCCTCTGGGAATTTGGTTCCCAATCTCGCACCCTGAAATTGACAGCTTGGCTGCTCCAGTTCCATCCTTGATTAGGACTCGGTATCTCGTCACCGGTCAAAGCCATCTTAGTGGCAGCTCATAAACCTTCCACCAGGCAGGTTTATCGGAGTAAATGGAAGAGATTCTCTATTTGGGCGGTTCAGAGAACTTTGGACCCTTTCTCAGCACCTATGTCAGCAGTGCTGGATTTTTTAACAGACCTCTTTCATCAAGGGGCAAGTTCTTCCATGATTAAGGTACAACTGGCAGCCATCTCGCATTATCACATTGGTCATGAGACAGCTCCCCTCATGACGGCGAAATTGTGCAAAACTTTTCTCAAAGGGATTTTTTTGTTGAGGCCTCCAGTCAAGGAGATTGTACCGCCTTGGGACCTATCTTTAGTTCTGCAAGCTCTTACTGCTCCTCCCTTCGAGCCTGCAGCTTCTACAGACCTAAAGTACCTTTCCTGGAAGACTGCCTTCTTAGTAGCTATCACTTCAGCCAGAAGAGTGTCTGAACTTCAGGCTCTATGCGTCAAGCCGCCTTACCTTTCTTTCTTTCCAGATAGGGTGTGCCTCAGGACCAATCCATCTTTTCTTCCGAAGGTCTCTTCAGAATCTAATATCAACCAATCAATCAATTTACCTGTGTTTTTTCCCCAAGTACTCAAACAAAGGGGAATACAAATTGCATTCCTTGGATGTTCATAGACAATTACGATTTTATATTCACAGAACAGCTGGTCACAGGCAATCAGATCAGCTGTTCGTCTCCTTTGCTAAATTTGCTTTGGGTAAAGCAGTGTCTAAAGTCACACTATCTAGGTGGATTGCTAATTGTATTCTGCAGGCTTATGACACTTCAGGTAGACCTGCTCCTCAGAGGGTTACGGCTCATTCTACTAGGGCAGTCTCCACGTCAGCCGCCTTTAAGTCCCGTGTGTCATTGGATGATATCTGCGCGGCAGCTACTTGGGCCTCGCCTCATACCTTTATTTCTCATTATAAGGTGGATGTTGTTTCCAGGAAGAGCATCCTTTGGCTCAGCGGTGCTCTGGAACATCCTTCCATGACGGCCACCCAAGATTCAGGTAGCTGGGGACTCTGTCCCACAGGTTGCAGACAAATGAAGTCTACCTACTTCAGATTTAGAAGTTATGTACTCACCATAACGTTCCATCTGAGTAGGTGACTTCATTGATCAACCATCCCTCCATCCCCCTGACCTTTATAGAGCGAGTATTTATGCTTGGTTCATGTACTGTAGTCAGTATTATTTAGGCAAACTCAATCTGAGGTCAGTCAGGGCTTGGCAAGGGGTTATGGGTAAGAGGGAGGAGCTAGGAGCTCGGAGCCTATGCTTTTGAAATGCCTGCTCGGATCCGAGATCGGGTCAGATACCCACAGGTTGCATCCAAATGAAGTCACCTACTCAGATGGAACGTTATGGTGAGTACATAACTTCTAATTCCACACCAGAGGTCAATTCCTCGTTGGTCAGATCCGACCACAAGCTAATCACACTAGACATCCACATCCCACCCCCACCCCCAATTAGGGAAACCACCGTAAAAACTTCTCCAAAGCCAAATTCACACTTCTTAAGACAGAAGTGGCAAACTTCATGACACCCATGCAGGTGGAGAATAGAGTTGCGACTGCTGAATCCTACACAAGTGCACTTTATAAGCACTTACATGAGTGCATGGATCATGCTATCCCTAACAGAACCAAGATGCTATCCTCCAAAAAAAGGAAGCCGGTCTGGTGGTCCTCTGCCATAAACAAACTCTACAACAGAAGAAAGAAACTGTTGCAAAAAAAGAGTAAAATCCCATGACTGGAGGAATGCCCTGTTCAACCTCAGTAAGAAGCTGAGATCCCTCATAAAATCCTCCAAAGCTAGTTATGAAAACAAAATTGCCACTGACTCTAAAGACAACCACAAAGCATTCTATAGCTATGTTAAGAATCTCAATGCCAACACTCAGATCTATTCTGAGTTACAGCACAATGGCACTAAATATACAGAACCAACTGATATTGCCAACATCCTGGCAGATAGTTTCAGTGCTAACTTCACCCCCCCCAACCTTAGAGGGCCCATTGTTATACCGGAAGAATGCAAAGTTCCTGTAATCACGGCTGCTCAGGTAAAAAACACACTCTCCAAAGCCAAGAACACAGCATCCATGGGACCTGACAATATCCCAGGCTGTGTTCTACATGAACTACAGAATGAACTGGCACCCTACCTAAGTACCATGTTCAGTCATAGCCTCACCTCAGGCTTTGTGCCCACTAAATGGTGCATCGGGACAGTTATTCCACTCCACAAAGTGGGAACCATGATGGACCCTGGAAACTGCCACCCCATTAGCCTGACGAGCCTGGTCTGCAAGGACATGGAACATATCATCTTGGAACTCATAAACAAAGACATTGGTAATCTCCAAACTCTGGACCCTACCCAGTTTGGGTTTGTAAAAGGCAGGTTATGTCTCCTAAACCTGAATGACTTCTTTGAAGCAGTCACCAAAGCCATAGGTGAGGGTAAGGTGGTTCACACAGCTTATCTAGATCTCGCCAAGGCTTTCAACACCATCCCCCACTCTGGAATTATAGATAAGCTCACTAAACTAGGTATAAATCCCTATGTCACAAGATGGGTTGCCAACTGGCTCATGGGCAGAACCCACACTGTGAAAGTAGCTGACTCCAAATTTGATTTCAGACCAGTGACAAGTGGAGTACCGCAGGGTTCAGTCCTGGGTCCTCTCCTGCTTAGTATCTACTTCTCTTTAGTACAGGCTAACAAAGTTTGCAGATGAATGCAAACTAGGAGCCATAATCAAAACTCCTAACGATGTGGACATACTACAAAAGGGCCTCACTGAGACAGATGCCTGGTGTGAAAGCCATGGCCTGAAGCTTAATGCCAAAAAGTGTATTGTCATCCCCTTTGGTAAAAACTCTGTACCCATGAACTACCACATAGCTGGTTGTCTACTTAATGCCGAAAATGTGATGAGACCTTGGGACACAGGTGGACAGTAGTCTCTCCTTTGATAATCACATTGCCACAGTGGTCAGGAAATCCTTCTACGTGTCACACCTCATCACAGAATGTTTCTCATCCAGAAAAAAAGAGGTCATTGTTCCCCTCTACTCATCACGCATTAAACCCATTATAGAGTACAACGCTCCTTTTGGTATGTACCTCACAAGACATCTACAGCAACTGGAAAGGCCACAGAAATACCTCACAAAGAGGATTACTGGCCTCAAACAGATGCCCTACGCAGACCGTCTCAAAAAACTCCAGCTCTACTCTGTCGCTTATCGCGTACTCATAGGCGATCTCTGCCTAACATACAAAGCTATATCAAACCCAGAGCTGTTGGACATGCTCCCCTTAAAGAAATCCCAATCCCTCCGGGCTACACACTCTAGGGACTTAAACCTTATCACCACAATAAACAGAACATGCTGGAGGTATAGATTCATGTCCCAGAGACTTCCCATACTTTGGAACAGACTACCTATCTATGTCAAACAGAGCTCCTCATTAGCACTCTTCAAGAAAAATCTTGATGATTGGATGGGAGATAGGAGATTCACCCCGGGGATCACTTCTGTGGCTCTGCTCGATAGGGGCACAGGAAAATAATTATCTTGGGTGACGGAAGCCAGGGTGGATTTTTGGCTAGGCTTATATAGGCCCTAGGGCCAATAGCCTAGTACCCTCCTATGAACCTATGCTCCACTTAAAAAAAATTCCAATCCCTCTGAGCTACACACTCTAGGGACCTAAATCTTGTCACCACAATGAACTGAACATGCTGGAGGAATAGATTCCTGTCCCAGAGACTTCCCATACTCTGGAACAAACTACATATCTATATCAAACAATGCTCCTCATTAGCACTCTTCAAGAAAAATCTTGATGATTGGATGGGAGATAGGAAATTCACCCCGCAGATCACTTCTGTGGCTCTGCTTGACAAGGGCACAGGAAAATAATTTTCCTGGGTGGCAAAAGCCAGGGTACCATTTGGCTAGGCTTATATAGGCCCTAGGGCCAATAGCCTAGTACCTACCTATGAACCTATTAACTTATTATGTTAACTTTTTCTTGCTTTCCCATTTCTTTCTGAGGAGCAGCTGTCTTGTGACATGCAGTTCTACACAGCTCCACATTTTTTTAAATTACAGCAAAACAGTAATTTGCAAACCTGATTCCATGATACTGGCACAGTAAAAGAATACAGTCCATGTCATGCAGTGAAACATTTTTTTTGGTGGGGGGGGGGGTCTACTGTATATTTTGTGAAGTTAAGTATCACTCGCGTTATGCATATAACTGATGCATTTTTAATTTAATATGATTTTCTCAAATTCAACAGTAAACTATTGAGCAGTTCTCTATTCCTTTATCTGCATTAGTAATTTTTCTTTGAGCCACTCCTGTCTTTGTGCATATTTTCAATCATACTTTTAAACTGCTTATCTATTGAATTGTTAATGCGCAACCAACACACTACTCATCCAAATAGAGTTCTTCATGTTTTCACATTGCAACTTATTTATGGTCTCTCCAAAACTAAAAGAAATCTGTGAAATTTGCATGAAACACCACTTAGGAGGCTTACAACCTTCAGTAAATTGAGAATTGCAGCATTCATTTCTCAGCTGGACTAACTAAACTTGTCAAGTCAGGAAGTAAACGCACAGGAGTGAACTGCTATTTACAGTGTCATGAGTTACAGTGTCAATTTTTCCTTCATAATTTAAGGCTGTGCTGTGTGGCCTTTTGGAATACTGCACGTCTTACTCAAAGTTCTCCTACATACTGCATCCAGCGACCCAAAAGCACACTTCACCGTGCTCTATGTGAAAATGTGTGTAGACCCTACAAATTACTTTAGGATACCAAAAACGTATCACATTACACACACCCCCTTGCCATCAACTTTGTGACAGTTACATAATGTAATGCTCTCTCACACACTGTGCATCAGCTATTAGTACATGGTAACACAAGTTCAAATATGTCAAGGATACCAGCCATCATCATTTGCACAGGTGACAGGGAGCACACTACATAATGGCTTGGACTATAAATACTGTTAGGAGAGCATAACTGCTACACATGATTTTGGTGTTTAGGCTCATGGCTAATAATGGTTTCTCAAACATTGTGTAAAAAGATGTCTTTCCATGGAAATGTTAGATATGCTCAATAGGTTCTTTGTTGTTACAAAGGCTACTTTATAGATACACACTAGGTTTGCAGAGTTTAATTATTTTCTTTACCTCTGTCCATGACCTTATGAAATTGTCAGTGCCTTATTGCAACTAAGATGCTCTTTTTACTAGTAAGGACTTTGAAATAGAAAGAACCATGCAAGTACATAAATTAAATTGTCCTGCACATATTAAAATTAATTATTCCACTGTGCTTGAACATATCCAATGGGTGGGCCTGCATCAAGTATGCCAATTGTTGGTTACAAGGTAATCACTGCCGTTAACTACATGAATGAATGTTTGCTATAAGATGGAGTAATTCAGCTACAGCACGTCCACTAATTAGTAGCATTGACTGCTCAGTACTTTAAAGTCTTACAAGTAGTCCATCCACCCAACATTGTGTTTTCCTTCCCTTCCTGCATCATCCAACATAACTTAATAGCATCCCACCACCCATGATTTCAAGTCACCAGACCATAACCATTGCAACTGTTTAGTGTTTCAATTCCACCAACAAAAAATTAACTTTAAATTAATGCCACTGAACCCTCCAATTCCATCTCCTTTGCAAGTACGTCATTCAACAGACCCTGTTTTACCAAACATATCGGGCATGGGTCACATTGTCATTGTTCAGCATCCTGGTGCCTCCACAATGTTCCTGTCCAGCAGTGTGTAGCATGCTGCCACCTGTCCTAGCTGGTATTCGTGAATGGTGTTATCACTACAAATTTTATCTTCCTCTTAGGGCTTCACTAGCTTATTACAGTCTAGATGTGTAATATTGCAGGAAAAGTGGATGATGGGTGTTCCATGCCAAGGTTATTGGACCTGATGTACATGTGAAAGGGGCTAGAAACCTGTCCAGTTATACTTTCCCAGTGTGAAAACTGCAGCTATGCTACTGACTTGAGAGTGTGGTTGTGAGATACATTACATGTGACTAATTTGAATTAGTCATACGAATTTTTTACAACAGCCACATTTATTGCTAGGCCTATGGAAGAAACTTTGAGTAAAAGTATGATGTGAATGTGCAATGCATATAACACATACAATAATTAGCATGGGGAAAACACTAGATATTAGGTAGTCCAATCTCACCTTCATTTTTACATATGGGTTCGGAGCTGAACCTCGGCTCTGACTCGGCCAATTTACAAGCTGGAAGACTTCTGGTTGGCTCGTGGCTAAGCAGGTATCCCATGGTGTACCAGTGCAATCCCCAGATCTCATTTGCTGCGTTGACGAGTTCGGATGTGCTTCTCTTGGCTCTTGCTAAGTCCTTTTCAAATTCTTTACATTCATAGTGAATATTACATATTTAGTGTTATTTAGTGTTATCTTGTAGGCCTTTGCCTAAGTTGTCCTTGTGGACTTTTTTGACTGTAGTAGAATTAGTATCCTGTGTGCCAGTTAGTTAGGTGCCCTTGCGCATTTTGCCTAGGTAGAGCATTAGTTTTGGTGTTTTTTTTCCGCTCTTAATCAACAGGGGGCTCCTGTTGATTTATTTGTACTGCTTGGACCCTTTTGGTCTCTGTTGACTGTTAACTTGTTGTCTTTGGCGGGGATCTGCTAAGGTAATATTTATAGGATTGCTGTTGCTAGTTTCTGCCTTTTAGTAGGTTAAAGAAAAATTTGTATTTTTGACATCTCAAATTTTTTCTGAGTGACTGAACCTCTGTGTGTGTCTGTTTTAAGTACTTGGTGTAAGTTAGAAGACTAGTTTCTGTTACACTGGGCTAGGCCCATGTAATTTCTGCAGGGCTAAGCCCATTTTAGAGGACCTAGTCCTCATTTATTCTCCCTCTTCCTATCTCTCCTCTGGTTTTGCGTGTGTGTCTGCAATGGCTAAGGATAGCAAGGAGCATAAACCCTCTGGGTTCAAAAAATGCATGAAATGCTCCCAGAAGATGTCGTTAACAGATGGCCACAATAGCTGTGTCTACTGTTTGGGGGCCATCCACTTGCAAGAATCATGCTTGTTCTATCATGCTTTCTCTCCTAGAGTTTTACAGGCGAGAAAGAACAAGCTGATACTCAAGGGTCTCTTGAAACCTGCCTTTGAGGAAGCTTTATGTAGTTCGGGTCTCTTGAAACCTGCCTTTGAGGAAGCTTTATGCAGTTTGTTGGCTTCCTCCAAGTCCACTAAATCCAGATCAGAGTCAAAATCAAAATCTTCAAAAAGGCCTTCTCTGGCACCAGCTGGTGTCTTGGAGCCACCTGCCAAATTACCAAAATCTGCCTCCTCGACTCCTCAGTCTTTGGAGCCGAAGGAGAGCATCTTTGTCTCAGAGTCGGTCACATGTGCTTTGATGCCGACTTCTGAACCATTGGAAATAGCAGCTGACTCTACTGCTAATCAAGTCTCCAGTGCCTCCTGGGTTGAGATCCCCTACTTTATCTTCCAGATCTTCCAGGAGCATTTCAGAAGAAGATGCAGAGAAGGTAGTACTGAGACTCCTGAAGTCATCTGCTCTGCCTAAATTTTTGTTGGCTCTGACCCAGTCGGTTCCGGTGCCACTCAATCCAGTTTTGCCCTCATCTGTTATTCCTCCTCCGAGCCTTGTTGGCCCTTTGGAGTTGGAGTGCTTGTTACCAGTGGAGGAACTCTCAGTTCTGGCTCCCCTTGCTGCTGCATTGGAGCCAAGTTCAGCTCTGACATGCTCGGCTCCATCCATTGTGTCCAGGGACCGAAGCTCTTCTGTCGGTGCCGATGGAGAGGGTTGGAATCGATCTTCTTCTGTTTCAAGCCTTCCTCTCGGTGCATCCGCCAGGGTGAGCTTGGACCCTGCATCTATCTCGGAGCCGATGGCTCTGGCTCCAGCGCCAACCTTTGTCTCTTCGGAGCAGGGGAGGTCTTTGGAGCCAGATACGTCAGCTTTCAAGGTGATGAGCATGTTGTCTCAACCTACAGCCCCTGCCAGTGCTACAAGCACTCTTCCCCCAGGGCACCCACTTCAGTCTCAGCACTCTCCAGAAACAGCAGAGATCCGCAGCCTCAGGAGCCACAGGCTGGTAGCCCCCACTCTTCCGAGGCCTCCCCAGAATGTCCCTTTGAGGAGCCCCCTGGAAGAGTGTATGCAAGAGGAAGCATATTGACTCCCAGGATGAGTCTCTGACATCGGACACTGACCTCGAGGAGTCGGAAGGGTCCCCCAAGTCGTCCTCTGATGATGTCTCCTTTGTGGACATCCTGGAGATCCTTAAGCAGAGGTGCAACTGGCCCACTGTCAACCCTTCTGATGAGGAGTCAGTGTACCTGAAGGCTTTCGGGTCTCAACCCTCTGCCTCTTGGGTATCTCCACCTTTTGATGAACTAATGGATCTGGTTAGTCGGAAGGTGTGGGATACTCCCGATGCCATGGAGCCAGTCCCCAGGAGACCAAATAAGTTTCTGTCTGCCCCTCCTGGAAAAGAGTTCTTGTCTAAAGGCGTTCCCTTAGATGCCATGGTGGTGGCGGCCACAAAGAAGGAGTTGGCGGAGACGTCTTCCTCTGTTCATCCACCAAACAAGTAGTCTCAACAGATGGACAGATTTGGGAAGCGTGTATATAGTTTAGCGGCATTTACACTTCAAGCTCTGAACTATCTTACTCACTTCACAAGGTTGCAAAGGGATCTCCTCAAGGAGTTAGGAGATTCCATACAGGGTGCTTGTCCTGATGGAGTCCCTGATAGGATTTCTGCTCAGTTGTCCACCCTAAATTCTGTAGTTAACTCCTCCATGCGGCTTATCTTCCATGTGGCTGATGAAGCAAGCAGAGCAGCGGGTTCAGGAGTTGCCCTTAGGCACCACTCCTGGATGCACCTGTGTAATTTTGTGGAGCCATTCAAGTCCACCTTCACCAGTGCCCCGTTTGATGGTTCCTCTTTCTTTGGTCCCAAGGTGAAAGAAACACGCACTTGGTGTGAGCAGGAAGGAAAGACTCTCTCTGCTGTGGGAGTCCGTTTTACCGTTCCCTCTTGCCCATACCCCAAACATCAAAGGGGAGGTAAAATGTGGTTCAAAAAGTCCCAGAGAGTCTTTCCGGACACACACAGTGAATCCTCCTTCAGAGGCAGAGGAGGAGGAAATTGTAGACGTCACTCTAGAGGCAGGGGTGGTCTGCAATACCAGCAAGGCCGTGATTCTTTTTGAGGGCTGCCTTATCAGCGCTCCTGATATGGGGCCCGACTGCATTTCTCTGGGGCCAGTCGGGGGTCTCATCTCTTTGTATTCAGAAGCCTGGCTAAATATCACCCAAGACAAGTGGGTACAAAGAGTTGTTACCAGAGGCTATATCATACCCCTTTCCCTTCCACCATTTGTTCCCAAAAAGATACCAGATGTTCCACCCAATCACAGGGATCAGGCAACTGTAGAGATCAACAAGTTTCTCTTAAAAAGAGTCATCCAGCCCGTCCCAGCAGACCAGACAGGATCTGGAACTTACTCCAGGTTCTTTTTAGTCCCAAAATGAACTGGAGGCCAATTTTCGATCTCAGCAGATTAAAGGAATCTGTGAAGAAGGACAAGTTTTGGATGGTCACACTGCAGTCGATACTCCCGTTGTTAGAGAAAGACTATTGGATGTGCTCTCTGGATCTCCAAGATGCCTACTACCATATAAAAATAGACAAGGCGTCAAGGAGATATCTGCACTTCTGGCTGGGAGCCAGTCATTATCAGTTTCGTGTTCTGCCCTTTGGTCTCACCACAGCCCCCAGGGTGTTCACCAAATGCATGGCAGTAGTGACAGCTCACTTGAGACATCAGGGATTCCAGGTGTTTCCGTATTTGGACGACTGGCTCCTGACCACCCCCACCAGGCATCTACTCATCCAAAACAGGGACGCCACCATTCAAATTTGTGCTCAACTAGGGATCTCCATAAACTTGGAAAAATCTGCATTACTGCCCTCACAATCTGTGATTTTTATAGGTGCAGGGGTAGACCACAGTGGATATGACAGTTTGTCTTCCCGCCGAAAGAGCACAAAACCTCATCTCACAAGTTCAGCGTCTTCTTCTGCTTCGGAAAGTCAAAACAAAATGGGTCCTTCAACTTCTCAGTATGATGGCCTCAACCATTCTGTTAATATCTTTAGCCAGGTTGCACATGAGAATCCTCCAATAGCTCCTGTCTTCCCAGTGGTCATTCCAATATCTACCACTGAGTCACCCTATCCTGCTGATGGAATCATGCAAAAAGGACCTTCTTTGGTGGATAGCCCTCAACCCCTTGTTCATGGGAGCTCCCTTTGTTCCTGCCCAACCTATTGCCACTGTGACCACAGATGCCTCCCAGGTCGGGTGGGGGGGGCATTATCTTGGCAGGACTGTCCACAGCACATGGCAAGAACACGAGGCTCATCTGCATATCAGTGTTCTAGAGATGAGGGCGGTGCTTCTGACGTTGGAAGCACTTCAGGACCTTCTTCCTCCAGGGACGATTGCAATACAGTCAGACAACATGTTGATTGTGTGGTATATTAACAAACAGGGCGGTACCAGATCTTACCCACTCTGTCGAGAGGTCATGCGAGTTTGGGAATGGGCAATTTCTTCCCAGTGCTTTCTGGTGGCAATGCACATTCTGGGGACAACCAACGTGATAGCCGACAAGTTAAGCTGGGCAATCTTACTGCCTCACGAGTGGTCTCTGAAATGGGAAATAGTGGAACAAATTTTCCAGAGATGGGGACGGCCTTGCTGTGACCTTTTTGTCAGCCCAGTCAATGCCAAGTGCAGCAGCTATTTTTTCCTGATTCCCCCTGTGGGGGAAACACCCAGAGACACTCTACTCTGGTCCTCGATTGGCCCACGGGACTTCTGTATGCATTTCCTCCATTCCCTCTTATCTTCAAAGTGATTCAGAAATCCAAGCAGCTGGGAAGCAAGTTGATCCTCATTGCTCCTTACTGGCCTCATCTGGTCTGGTTCCCCTTCCTCGAGCCTCTTCTCCTGGACGATCCTTTGATTCTGGATCCAGTTCCAGATCTATTGTCCCACATGTCGGGTTCACTACATCCTGTTCTCCACACTCTCAAATTGACAGCATGGCTGCTCCAGTTTCATCTGTAGTCAGGCTTCATGATGTTTTTTCCTCAGTGTCACATATTCTCTTATCCTCGCATAAACCCTCAACCAGAAGGCTGTATGACAGTAAATGGAAAAGGTTTTCTATTTGGGCACATAAAATGAATGTGGATCCTTACACTGCTCCTATTCCTGTGATTCTGGAATTCCTTTCAGAGCTTTTTCAGCAGGGATATGCCATGGCCACCATCAACGTACAGTTGGCAATCTCTCATTTTTATTTAGGGTCCCCAAATGCCAACCTTATGTCTCATAAGCTATGCAAGACTTTCTTGAGAGGGGCCACTTTATTGAGACCACCATTACAAGAACATGTGGCTTCTTGAGACTTAAATTTTGTGTTGTCCAAGTTGACATCCCCTTTTTTGAACCTTCTCACTCATCTTCTTTAAAATATTTGTCTTGGAAGACTGTTTTTAGTAGCCCTTATGTCAGCCAGATGTGTATCTGAGCTACAAGCCCTGTCTATTAAGCCACCTTATTTAATCTTTCATAAAGACAGGGTTTCTTTACGTACCAATCCCTCATTTTTTTCCCAAAGTTTGTTCTACTGCCACCTTAAATCAGTCCATTGAGCTTCCAGTTTTCTTTCCCAATCACTGTGATGCAGCTGAATATCATTTCCACCAGCTGGACGTTCATATACAGCTACGTTTTTATTTGCAATGGACCAAAGAATTTCGGAAGTCAGACCAGTTATTCATTTCTTTTTCTGACTCCAGATTGGGCTTACCAGTTTCTAAGGTGACATTGTCTAATTGGAGTTGTATAGCCTTCATCTACAATTCGGAGGGCAGACCTTTACCCTACAGGATCAAGGCTCATTCTACTCTGCAGCCTTTCAAGCCAGGGTACCACTTGATCATATTTGTGCAGCAGCTATGTGGGCTACACCTCGCATCTTTATTACACATTTTAAATTGGATTTGGCATCCAGGGGTAGAGCATCCTTTGGCTCCATGGTGCCCAGGAGTATTTTCCAATGAGCCACTCAAGAATAAGGCGCTAGGGACGCTGCCCCATATGTAAAAATGAAGGCGAAATTGGACTACCTAACATAAAGAAGTTATGTACTCACCATAACATTCCATGTTGGTAGTCCATCTCACCCTTCCTTTTTACCAACCCACCCTCCTGCCCCCATCCTGGAAGATCTGGAGGTAATTGATTGCCTTGGTTGGTGACCCTTTAGTATTGGTTTGTTGGTTAGGGGTTTTTTTTTCGGTTTCTAGTGAGCAGCAAACAAGATCTGGGGATTGCACTGGTGCACCATGGGATACCAGCTTAGCCACGAGCAAACCAGAAGTCTTCCAGCTTGTAAATCAACTGAGTTGGAGCCGAGGTGCGGCTCTGAACCCATATGTAAAAATGAGGGGTGAGATGGACTACCAACATGGAACGTTATGGTGAGTACATAACTTTTTTTTTTCTATTTCTTTGACTTCTCCATTACTAATCGCTTTTTCTACTTTTCCTCTTAGTCTTCTAATTTTTTTTTGTATTGTAAAGTTTTCCATATCTGGATTCCTTTCCCTATATTTTTCTTCAAACATCTTTGGTGCTGCTCTTTTTTTATTGGTTAATTTTGCTTTTTTTGCATAAATATTACACCATATTAAATCTCTTTTCCTTTCCCATGTCCATATTTCTTCTTCACATGTCCCCTGATCTTCTTGATTTTCCTTATTTTGGGGACTCACTCCATCATGCTGTGATGTAGTCTGTGTTAGACCTTCTACATTAAATGCTTCACTTTGCAGGCACTCCTTATCTTCAATCTCTATTTCTTTAACTTCTGCTTTACTAATCGTCTTTTCTACATTGAATCTTTCTGCTTTTGTCTTTTTTGTGAAATTTTCCATATCTGGATGCCTTTGCCTGCATTTCTCTTCGAATATGTTTGAGACTGCCTTCTCTACATTAGTTAACTTGGCTTTTTCCTTTATATAAATATTGCACCATATCAAATCTCTTTCTTTCCCATGTCCATATTTCTTTTTTATATTTTTCAAATATCTCTAGGTTTTGTTGTTTATATTTTCTCACTTCCTCAAATGCTTCTTTTCCCAAAGAGATCAAAATTTCTTGATATATATACTGTTTTTCAAAAATATGTTGAATTAATGAACGCAAATTTTTATTTGAAGCTTGTGACAGTTTTTCCTGGGGAAGTATTTTTCTTTCCTCTAATTTCTCTCTTAATCGTTTTGTATATCTTGTGTCTGGAAATTATGGGCTTTTTACATAATAGTAACAATACATAATTTCTTTCTTATCCTCAATAGTCCACTCTATCATCTTTATGGCTCTTCTTTGGCCAGTCAATTTTTGTCACTTTTGTGGACTGCTACTTCCTTCAACAACAGGGGGGCCATCCTCCCTCTTGAGCCTGACCTGGCCCCATTGTAGGAATGTTTCTGTATTTTGAGGATTCTACACTGTCATTTTTTCCAGTCCTGGCACCAGTGCACCTGCTAGGATTGGGCACAGTTTTTATCCTGGGTCTTGTGCACCCAAATATCTTTTTTTTATTTTTGATTTACTTCTGTCCATGATCTATGCTATATAAATACAGTCTATATATCAGTATCACCTTGGTGAGATTTTATGAAAAAAAAAAAAAACAGGGTCCACCTCGTGAAGGTACTCGCCAAGAGTTGAGGATGAATTCAGTTTCAGCACTACTACTCTCCTTTGCTTTCTGACTTTTCATTTCTCCATCAGGACCCTAATCTCTGTGTTTTGGTTCATCATATGGCTATTCAGTGCCTGTCGGCCAGGGTTGATATGGTAGATAACCACAAGACTTTTCCAGACATGCTATCCATCATACCCCTCTGGGCTTTAGGCTTCAGGTTAAGCCAGTGTCATCCCACAAAAAAAAAAAAAAACACATACTAGGGATGCTGTAATGGCACCAAAGGTGCAATAATACTAACATCGAAATTACCCTAACCACTACTTAGGTGCTCAACACTCTTCTCTTTGCTCGTCTCCTTATGACAATGACACAGAATGTGATACATAACAAACTTGAATCCTGTTACAATGAAATGCCACATTTTATTATAAATGTACCCCATGACAGACACCATTGCACCCCCTCTTTGTGGCCTGACACTCAAGTTTCTATTCCTGCCATACCACTTCTGACAAAACATGGCACATAAAGTTAGATATCAACTTGGTATCTGCCCATCACTTAACCGAGTTCGCCAAACCTACATAACCCGCAGGACCATCCTAACTCAAGCCAAGCAAATGGTAACCCTTGTCCAACTAAAAAAAAAAAAAAAAGACGGTCTCCATACGGCTACACGGCATGAAAACTCTGGAATGCCTGACCAGCAAACTTAAGAGTTATAACACACCCTAAAAATGTTACACTCACATTTAAAGGTACAAGGGCAGTAGTCAGGCTGTCTATGGATATGTGGCGGCATTATGATAAATACACCTCCTTAAGGCAAAAGCATAATGTGCTTAAGGAATAAGTATTATGGAGAGAAATGTTATGAGGATAAGGGGTATTACACATCTCTATACTACACAATCTTGCTTCATACCTTTGAGGTATTGGAAATAGCTGATTTAAACTATTAGGGCTACCTAAAGTCCACTCTTCAAATTTTCCCTTAAAACTACCTTCCTCAAAGTATACTACTGTTCTATTTAGTGTATCCTACAACTATAAATTATCTCTACTTGACTCCCAAGTAGACTATTCTCTATCTGTATAGCGAAGCACTTGCTCCTACAGTACTTATCACCTTGATACAGCACTCTTGTTATAGAAAGTACCCCAAAAAAGCAAACCCCATTTCTCGGTCACCCACATACCCCCGAACCTTTTCTTAAGTTTTTCTGTCTATTCCTTCTAGCATGTCGAGGGATCAGTTGCTAATGTCCTCTCCTGCTCAGCTGGTGACCCTGCCAATATTGAGGCAATGTTACAATTGCCTCATGTACACAGACAACCCTCTCCTCCTCCCACAAAACACAAATACATGTGAGAGATGCAACTATACGGCCAAACTGGAGGCTGAGCTCTCTCAACATAGGACTGGCATGACCAGACAGGAGGAGAAGGTAACCACACACACTATAGACCCAGTCTCACATAATACCATCACAACCTCAAATCATATACATAAACACACAAAGACATACTCGGAGGCTCTGATCAAAAATCTACCAAAACAGCAGAGGCCACCAAAGCAGACACCCAAACAACTACCACCTCAGAACACAACACCTGCAACACATAGACCACACAGTCAGAGTGTCAAGCAGTCACAGCCCTTAAGGCCAAACACAATGCCTGACACACTAGTCATTGGTGACTCCATAGTCAGACACACTGACGTCCCGCTCACCAGACTGAGTAAGGAGAAGGTCACAGTAAGCTGCCTGTCGGGTGCTAGAATCCGCCACATAATGCATGCACTCAGGTCTCTCAACAGCAGGTACAAGTACGACTCAATCATTGTCCACGCTGGTGTTAACGACCTGAGACGCACCTCCTTGGACTACATGAAAAGAGACATAGAGGAGCTCTCTGATTATGTAGCCCAAGCAGGTATGACCCTGACCTTGAGCAGTATCCTACCTTCACCAAGAATGATGCCACAATACAGAGATAAGATGATCAGCTTTAACAATTGGCTTAAACTCTGGTGTCATTCAAAGGGGATCCAATGTCTGTCTGCCTGGGACGACATGCTGGACAAGCCACGCTGCCAAGGGATGGCTTGCACTTGTCACCCTGGGATTCCGGATTTTGGCAAAGGCTCTTGCCACCCCATAGTGCCTTTTTAGGCAAGGCTCAAATTCTAAACCTACCACCCTAGAACAAAACAAAGAAAAAACTAAGGGTAATGCTGCTCAATGCCAGAAGTCTCAACCTCAAGATGCACGCACTCGAGGCCCTTCTCAGTATGGAGAACATCGATGTCTGTGCTGTGACAGAAACCTGGTTCAAGGCTCCTGAGAGCACCCCAGCACTATCAGGTTTTACCTCATATCATGCGTTCCGGCCCCAAAACCCGGACAATACCAAGAAAGGAGGAGGGGTATCCATATTCATCAAGGACACCCACACCTCAAGATTGGTGGCATCGCACAATGCATCGGAAACCATCCAGGTGCAATTAACCATAGGCAAGACTGCTCTGCACTTTGTAGCATGTGGCCACCCTCGCAAACTCAGGAACCTCATATGGCCTTCCTGAAAACACTGGAGGGGATAAATGTATCTCCGAACACCATCATACTAGGTGACTTCAACTACCCTAATATAGACTGGGAACACTACTCAAGCTCAAACACTCTAGCCCAAAAGTTCCTGGAATTCATAAACTCAAATGCCATGGAACAACTAGTCACCATCCCCACAAGAGGAGAAAACATACTTGATCTCATCATCACGAACATGGGAGCACAATGTTCAACGCCGGAAGTATACCCCTCACTGGTGAGATCTGATCACAAACTAATCTCGCTGGAGGTCCTCATCCCGCCCCCACCTGAAATGAAAAAGACCACAGTAAAGAACTTCTCAAAAGCTGACTTCACACTTCTAAAGACTAGTGTGGTCTCCTTTAAGGCCCCTGAGCCGGTTAACATTACTCAAACCGCTGAATCACTTACAAATGCCTTCTACCAGCACCTGCAGGCTGCATAGATCAGGCAATCCCAAGCAAAACAAAGACTCTTTGTACCAAAGGCAAGCGTCCAGTCTGGTGGACCCCAGCCATAAACAAACTCTACAACAAAAGGAGAAAGCTACTACAAGATAGAGCAAAATCCTTAAAAGGTAAGACACCTGATCACTATAAGTAAAAAGCTAAGAGCTCTCATAAAATCATCCAAAGCTAATTTTGAGAAAAAATAGCTAAGGACTCTAAAGACAACCATAAGGCATTCTTTAGCTATGTCAGAAACCTAGGAGGAAACTCCCAGATATGCTCAGAATTAGTTCAAAATGATGTGAAGATTACTGATCCTACAGACATTGCCAACATACTGGCTGACAGGTTCAGTGCAAACTTCTCCCCTCCCCTAAAGGAGAGATATCTATACCAAATGATTGTAGCCCCCAAACATCTCTAACGCCCAGGTGAGAACTGCTCTCTCCAAGGCAAAGAACACAGCATCCATGGGACCTGATGGTGTCCCCGGCTGTGTGCTCCATGAACTCAACGAGGAATTAAACCCACAGTTAGGACAGCTGTTTAATCTTAGTCTCACCTCCGGATACTTACCCAGGAGTGGCGCTGGCGACTGTGGTCCCACTCCACAAAGGCGGTGCCTCCACCGACCCTGGAAATTACCGTCCCATTAGCTTGACAAGCCTTATCTGCAAAGCCATGGAGAGGATCATAATGGATCTCATAAATAAAGACATAGGGAACTTGCAGACTTTGGATCCAACCCAGTTTGGCTTTGTCAAAGGCAGATCATGCCTTCTAAACTTGGTTGACTTTTTGAAACAGTCACCAAGGCCATTGACGAGGAAAGGCAGTCCATACAGCCTACCTAGACCTGGCGAAGGCTTTTGATACAATACCTCACTCGGGTATCATTGAAAAACTCATCAACTTAAATGTAAACCCATACATTACAAGATGGGTTGCAAACTGGCTGAGTGACAGAACCCACAGGGTCAGAGTTGCTGGCGCCATGTCAGACTCAAAGCCTGTCACAAGTGGTGTCCCACAGGGCTCAGTCCTGGGCCCACTCTTGTTTGGCATCTACTTTTCTGAAGTACAAGCAAACACAGGAGGGTTATGGCTGACAAAGTTTGCAGATGAGTGCAAACTGGCCGTAGTTGAAAACACATCCGACACAGATATCCTTCAGAAGGGTCTCACAGAAACGGATAACTGGTGCCAGAGCCATGGCCTAAAGTTAAATGCCAAGAAATGCATAGTCATACCCTTCGGGAAAAATAAGGTTACCCCTAGCTACCATATAGGTGGCAATCCCCTGAACACAGAAGAAGTTATTAGGGACCTGGGAACCCAGGTTGACAGTAGCCTTTCATTCGACACTCATATAGGTAAAGTAGTTAGGAAGACCTTCTACATTGCCCACCTTATCATGAAGGGATTCACATCTAGATCAAGGGAAGTCATAGTCTCCCTATACTCATCACTCATCAGACCAATGATCGAGTACAATGCCCCATTCGGAATGTATCTGACCCGACACTTGCAGCAGCTGGAGAGGCCACAAAAGTTCCTCACCAAAAGGATAAAGGGTCTCAAAAATCTGTCTTATGCTGCCCGACTGAAAGAACTCCAGTTATATTCAGTTGCTTACCGCTTGCTCAGAGGTGACCTATGCCTGACATGCAAGGCCATGTCAAACCCAGATTTGATGAACATGCTTCATCTCAAAAATCTAGATCCCTCAGAGCCACAAGGCGGGAGACTTAAACCTCGACACGGTTATTAATAGGGTGTGCTGGAGGGATAGATTCATCACCCAAAGACTCCCTATGCTGTGGAACAAAATCCCGGTTTATGTGAGGCAGAGCACCTCGCTGGCCTTGTTCAAGAGGAATCTTGACCAATGGATGGGAGATCGCAGATACACCCCAGGGGTTACCTCAGTGTCACTGCTCGACAGAGGCACAGCAAAATAATGGGCATAGTTTCTCCAAACTAAAGGGGTGGCGTAAGCCACAAAACTATGGGCTAGGCTTATAAATGCCCTCGGGCAGATAGCCTAGTATGAACCTATGAACCTATGTAGAAGGCCTTGTGGTTATCTTTAGCCTCAGAAGTTATCTT
Source organism: Protopterus annectens (assembly GCF_019279795.1). NCBI lineage: Eukaryota > Metazoa > Chordata > Ceratodontiformes > Protopteridae > Protopterus > Protopterus annectens. The sequence continues at coordinate 1,675,830,094 of NC_056732.1, read as the reverse complement.
GACCTTGCATCTGGCCTTGTTGGATGTAATTAGTCCTGTTAATTTCCTGTGCAGTTTTATTAGTGAGCTCTTGTCAATATGATAGTTGCTCTTTCTGATTTTGGTCATGACTTTTTCCTTGTGTCATATACTCTGCCAAGGTTAGGATTCCACCAGTGTGGTTTCTTTTGGGCTTACTTCTGGTAGGTACACAGCCTCTATTCAACCATTTACATGTTTGAGCACTGTGTATATGAAAAATTCTGCATAGGCTGTTGTGAACTATTGGGTAGGCGGGGCATTGCATTTTGACAAACTGTTGCTTAATATGATGTAGTTTCATAGGTGATTACTTGGCAAGCTGCCTCTGTGGGCCATTTTAAGCCTAGTCAATTTCCCTTCCAAAGGGGAGAATCAAACCTTGTACCTTGTGTTTATGAGGTAAATACCTTAGCCATTATACCAGCCTCCAACCCCACCATTTGCCTTAGAATAGTTTCTATGTGTGAAAGGTTTTGCTGGGTTTTCCAAGATTATTTTAAGTTGAATAAGACAGCTTTGTGATCTGACCTCACCAGTGTGGGTGTGAAATGGTGAAAACAAGACTGAGTATGTAGATTCACAATTTATGGAATATGCTGCCATATTAACCACAGTACTACTCCAACAATCTTTTAAAACCAGTGTTGATGACTGGATAGGTGATTACAGTTTTCCCTTCGGCTATGTAGTAAAAATATGCTTAAATGGAAAATCATACAAATCCCCTACATAATCTGTCAGATCCTCTTAATGGTCTGCATGGCTGCAGTCTTAAGAAAATAGGTACCTATGAACCAAAAGTCTGACTTGGGTCTATAGTTTCCTTTTATTTTACCTCATGTGAATATTGTATTAATACCTTTCTGGACTGTGGCTACTTGTAAAGTGTACACACTTATATTATTTCTGAGTGAATTTCTTGTATCATTTTGAGTGCTTCTGAAAGGTATATCTCATCTGCATGCATGTTATGTTTTTCTGATTGTGGCTTTTGTATAGTTGCACAATATCCATCATGTGCACAGACCTGTGCATAGTATACATACTGTAGATGATTGTACTGCTTGCCCATAGAATTCCTGACTAATAACCACAGCCATACCAATTACAGAATTTATGGTGGGCTATAGTACAGTAGGCCATCATGTAATGGTAGTTTAGATGAGTCCCATCTAACCGAGTCTGTCATGAATCTCTGGTTCATGTGTGGAATGGGTAGTCATTCAATGACTAGTTTACCAAGGTGCCACATTCATATTCTGATGCTCTTCGCCAGGACAACTGCCATTATATGTATGCATGATATGTACTGTGGAGTTTTTCTCTCCAGACCTCTGCTGGAAAGGGGCTATATGGTGCCTCATCAGACTTTTCTGGGCAAGAAAAAGAAAATAAAGTAAATAACATGTCTGCTCTTGTATGTATTACTAGGGTCTATAATGAAACAATGCATCTCCCTTAGTTGAGACAATTGTCAAGGGTTCTCTGCCACTAAGACTAGCAAATGAATTATGCCAAAAATATGTTGTTTGCCCCTATCATAAAAGCCAGCAGTCTTTTATTTTAGTCTTTGGTGGATGGTTATAGTATCACGGTTTCTTTCTTTGACCTTATTATATCTGCAAGTAATGAGCTACTATATGAGCATTTATATAGCTGCATGGAATCAGAGATACCAGAAAGGATGAAATCATCCACCTCAAGGAAGAGTAAACCTGTCTGGTGGACATCTACAATAAATAAACTCTATAATAAAAGGAAACAGTTGCTGTCCAGGACCAAGTGGGAGCAGGTGCCTAATGGGAAGAAATCTCCCCTTACCCTCAACAAGCAAATAAGTGCACTAGTGAAGTCCTCCAAAGCAAACCAAGTCCAACCTGGCCACATCTACTAAAGACAATCATAACGGCTTCTTCACATGTGTCTGCAATCTCAAGGGAAGCACCCAGACCTGATCAGAACTGATAGTCAAGGACAACACATACACAAATGCTGTAGATATAGCCAACTTGCTGGCAGACAGGTTCAGTGAAAACTTTACTCCTCTTCCCCCATCAGTAAAACAGGACAGCCCCAGTACCTGCCCCCCTCTCATTATCTCTAGGGGGCAAGTCCTCATTGCCCCCTCAAAGGCAAAAAATTACAGCCTCCATTGGACCCGATAACATCCCAGGCTGCATCCTACAAGAACTTAGGCAGGAACTTGCAGCACCATTAGGCACCCTATTCAACCAAAGCCTGAGTACCAGCTTGTCAAATAACCCACATAGTGACCTCAGCCTGGTATGTGACATAAATAGGACTTGTTGGCAGGACAGATTTGTATCCCAGAGACCCCCCTTTTGTGGAATAGACTTCCTCTTCATGTAAATCAGAGTACCTCATTAACTCTTTTCAATTGCAACCTGGATAACTGGATGGGGAACAGAAAATACACCCTATGATTCCACCTGTGTCCCTGCTGGACAGTGGCATAGGATGCAAACTTGTTGGAATATGGGCTGAATTATTGGCTAGGCTTGTAAGGGCCTCAGGGCCAATAGCCTAGTAACTTCCTATTATCCTATAATTTTTAAATGCTGTCTACTGTCTGACTGACGCACAAGAAAGTGCATCTCTAAGGTACCTACTAAATGTGTGTAAAGAAGACCAAGTAAACACCTCTATGTTCCCTTTCTATAAAGCCTCAGAAGTTGCCACAGCTGCAGTGGAGTACTCCGTAACTTTCTGAGGTGGACTTTTTCCATAGTGAATATAACACAATGTGATAACCACGTTTACTAAAAACGTCCAAAAACTAATAGGCACAAGACAAGACGAGCATACATTGTAAAGTCCAACAATGTGATAACCATTTTAGATGGCTAACTCAGGCCATTTAGAAACTATGTACACTTTCCTTCTTTTGCCTACAAATGATACAAAATAGTTTGTTAGACTTTGTAAAAAGCTTAATTTGAGATCAGCTTAGGTCAGTCATATGTTATAATATGACTTTCCTCCATTATTTGAGGTTTAAATTACATAACATTTTACACCCCAATTTTTACCGCACTGGCCACTCCTGTTGCAAATAATCTCATTAAAAAACAAACAACAGAATTCACAAGCTCTTTAAATAATTTTAAACCAATACTTGTACAACACAATCACTAACTGTTAGCACATTGTTACAGCTTGAAGTTATCATAATCACCAGTTACAAAACAACAATCCATGGGATTCATGAAGCTTGCACCAGCTGCAGGCGTAGTGTTGGCATTCCAACACCAAATATGGCCGCCGAGCGATCCAGGTATGAGTTGTTCCCATGTGCGCTACCTGTGTACGCTATGTCTGCACATCTCCTGTGCCCTATATGCTAATTACCCCATATGCAGCAGTGTAGCATGCAAATGAAGGTATGTAGCGATCCAGGAAATGGTGCAGGCGTAGTGCAAGCATGCAGAAATGTAAACCGTAAAAAAAGGTTTACATTTTTGCAAACATAAAATCGGAGCCATGACAGCCGACCAAACACAGGTATTATATTGTTAATATATGCCATTGGCTAAATATATAGCCATTGGCATAACAAACATGTACAAAACATAAAATTAACGTTTAATATATATAGCTGCACTATCGCGACATGGATGTGCAGGGCAGCGGCACGCAAAGGGGATTGCAAGGAAAATAAAAAATATATAGAATAAAACTGCAATGTAACACATATCATGATTTCCCCAATAATAGTCAATGGCAGGCATGCTACACCATACTATGGCACAAGGGTTGCTAAGGGGCTTTGACAGTGTTATGCGCGGTAGCTAGGAATTAGTAGGCAATGCCATGCAAATGAGAGGAGTAATAGTGAATCACAGATTCTGCGCTAGTGTAAGGATGCACTTCATTGCGTAGCATTATAACATTGAGGTGTACCCTTGAGGTAAAGATGACATCAAGAGAGGGGTGTGTCAACATTGCTGTAAGCACATTGGAGCATTGCTAAACCGGTTTGCTCCTAGCTAGGCAAAGTTGCTGGATAAAGGTGTGTTGAACTGGCTATAGATGTGCTTAGCTGAGAGTACACAAGGTAAATGAGTATGCTTGTGAACGGAGATGAAAACGCATGTAAACCCAGTAAATGGGTTTGCATTGTGCACACTGCAGCTGAAACAGGAAGGATAGAGGAAAGAAATAAGAAACTGATGCAGCAAGGAAATTGGAGTACAAATGACTAATTAACACCTAGGAGCCTACAGTGGGTCATTAACAACAGCTGACAAGGCTGCAAGCAGCTACCTGCAGAACAGGAAAGGGGGAGGGGCTGTACTGTAAAGAAAACAGTAAAGTCTGAAAGCAGAACAAAGCCGATTTGCAGTATATCATCTACAAGACACATTTTGCCATGACTGGGTAGGGAAAGTGCAAAACAAGAAAGATGGCAGGTGGATGCATGCCTGATAATGGGAGGGGATCCAGGTTTAAAAGTGAATTAAAGGACAACAGATTAACCAAGGCAGGCAAGCATAACTCCACAGTAAAGGCCCCTCACTTGCAGTACTCATTGTAAAACCCATAGTAAGATACTCTGCACCTGGAATAGCTCATACACACCCAATGACATCAGCAGCATCCATAGCACAATAGTATAAAGTGTGAAAGCACCTCATACATATTTGTGTATTCCCATATACTCTGCACCAGTGATGTACACAAAAGGGGAACTTTTAGTATGTGTATGTTAGGGGCTGCCATAGCTTTGATTCACCAGCATGTGTTGGAGACTGAAGGTGGTGTGGAGGATGATGCATGCGACCACCTCAGGCACCAGAGGAGGAGTGTTACAGGGTGGACAGTGACATCCTACAGCAACTTGTGGAACTGTGCCGGCCACGCCTTAGTGCCAGAACAAACAGAGGGAAACCCATCCCAGTGGATATGAAGGTATGTGTAAGCCTGAGAATACTAGCTACAGGTACCTTTCAAAGACCAACTGGGGATATCATGGGGATCTTACGGGCAATCAGCATCCAGGTTACTACACCAGTTCCTGGATGCCATGTTAACACATGCCAATGAGCACATATACATTCCCCCCAGTGCAGGAGGAGTTGGCCAGCAATATGCATCTCTTCCACCATGTGGCAGAATACCTGGAGGTACTGGGTGCAATAGACTGCACGGACATGCACATAAAGTCACCACCCAGTGAGCAGGGTAGGCACCACATAAAAACCGCAAGGGATACCTCTCCATCAACTGCCAGGTTGTGTACAATGCCCAGGGCATTATCATGGATGTGTGTGCTGCAGCCCTGGAAGCTATCATGACTCCCACATCTGGCATGCCTCACAGCTGTATCAGGTATTTGCCAGGGGGGACATCACAAATGGCCACCTGGTGGGGGATGCTGGCTATGCACTGGAACCGTGGATGATGACTCCCATCAGAAATGCACACACACCCATGTAGGAATGCCATAATGAGGCACACGCACAAACCAGAATCATCATAGAGCATGTTTTTGGGATGCTGAAATCACGGTTCCATTGCTTGGACATATCTGGTGGAGCCTTGCAGTACTCTCCAGGCAAGTGTGCCCACATCTTCTTAGTATCTACCATGCTGCACAATATGATCCTGCAGAAACAGCTGCAGCAGGGACAGAATGGTGAAGGGCCTTACAGCCCTCCACCATTGCCAAGGGCCTCACAGGCACAGAGGTACTCAGACCACAAACACCCTGAGCCAGCCCCAGTAGGCAGTCAGAGGCGTGCCCAGTATGCCCATGCCTTGGCAAGGAGGGAACATATAGCACACACACTGACAGTGTAGGCGCCTAGGGACTGACACCTTTCTCCACCTGCACACACAGTAAAAATGGATGGCACACACACAAGACTACCTGTAAATTGTCATGTATAGGCAGTCTACTGTGTGCATCCAACATAGGCAGCCCTCAACTATTGCACACGCCAACTATTGCACACACAGTTGCCATTGGCAAAAGGTAAGCCAACACCTGAACAGTAAAGTAAGCTATCAGCATGTGTTGATACTGTATGTATAGTTTCATAGGTAGGTACTTGGCCAGCTGCCAGAGGCCATTCATTAGCCTATCCAAAATGTGTCAGCTTTTGCCACCCCATTGATTCAATAACTGTTCCTCTGTGGAGCAGAGCCAATGGCAATGAATGGGTTCATTCCTGGTACTCCCCCTCTTTGTTATCTGTACCACACAGACTAACACAGAAGGAATTTGCCTATTGATGTTTGCAAATGACTATGAACTAGGACCAATAGTTGACTCAATGTGTGATGTGTTCAACATACAGAAGGGCCTTTGTGGGTCAGATGTGTGGTGTGTGATGTATGGTGACAATCCGACAGCTAAATCTTGCATTGTCATCCCCTATGATAAAAACCCTTTACCCATGAACTACCACTTAGGCAGCGGTCAACATAATGGAAACTGTGTGTGTATGGGATGTAGCTGGACAGTAGTCTTTCCTTTGATAGTTACATCACCACACCAGTCAGATAGTCATATGTGACACCCCTAATCATGACAGGGTGCCATCCATGCATATAGAGATAATTGTTCAGCCATACTCAACACTCATGTGACCCATAACAAATCACATATTTCCTTTAAGGGTTATTGCCCATATGTAGATGGCCTACACTGCCCTTCCCAATCCCTAGCTCCACTATGTAGCATGCAGCCTACCCTGAATAAAGCCATGTCTAACCCAGAGTACACTTAGCACATCCTGATTCCAAATAAACACATACTTCATGGTTCCAAATAAACACATACTTCATGGACATCCACCTTTCTAGTACAAGGATCACAACATGCCTGACAGATCTCTGTCCCATACACTTAACATACTCCTGCCATACTATGCATCCCTGTCCAGCAAAGCTGCACATCGCCCCTCTTTGTGACATGGTGTGATGACCGCATGTCAAATATATCAGTAACCATGTGTATCGGTTCTGTGGCACTGCTTGAACTGGCCAGTGAAACCTACCTGTCTGTTGGCTACAGCTAGGTAACCTTTCAGCATAGGCTCATAAATGGCCCAGGGCATATAGCCTACTAGTTCACTATGACCATACATGCTATAGTTGATATCCAACCCTGCCCATACCATCAGGTTAGCTATTGTCCCATGTGTTTCACATGTGCAACACAGGCAATACATGGAAGGATGCTACACAGCTATACAATGCCATGTAGATGTATATGGCAAAACACATACATGCAAAACATTCTGTGAGCAAGTCTGCAGGGTCACAGGTCACGTCCCTAAAGGCTGTGTATGACTATATATGTGACATATACACAGCATTAAGGTATATTGCATTAATTTGAACATATCCAGGCATGTGCTAATAGGTAAAGACACCACTATAGGCAAACAGACATGCCCACGTCAAGACATCCACATGGAGTATGAGCAAAGTCATCACATGACCTACACATATATGGTGATAACAGCACATCACCAGTAGGTGTCAAATGTGTGTGAGTTAAACATATCAGTGGTGTTAGTGTCATGTACATTAAGACTTATTTGTTATCTTAGTAAATGTGATACACATGTATGTTCAGCTGTACTTATGTACTTCTCTGTGAGTTACTGTGACCTGTCTCCATCATTATATCTTCCAGGTAAGCCGCGTGGCAAGCTGCCAGCATACACCCACTTGGAGGATGAGGTCCTCATCCCATACCTCCTTGACAACCATTTAGCACTCTTCAGCCATGTGCCACAGGATGCACAGCAGCAGGATGCCCTGTGGGAGGAACTCCGCAGGAGGGTAAATGATGTTGGCGGCCACAATTGCACATATCAGCAGGTGTGCCGACACTGCACCGACCTCATAAGATGGGAAAAACAGTGTGGTAATGCAATCGCCAGGGAACAAGATGCAACAGGTGGGGGGGCACTCACCCAGCCCCCACTCACACGTACCGAGGAGCTATTGGCCAACCTGGGGACACCTGCAGACCTCCATCCACGAGCTTTAGCTGGTATTTTGCAGGTGTGTGTCTGTCAACCTCTGAGCCTGGAGTTGCCTGGTAAGTCAGTACTGCACATATAACACAACTATATTTCACATAGTTACATGTGTTACTCTACAATATGTAATGTAGCATCATATGTAAGGCATGTATGCACAGATGTGCATACTCCATAGTATAGTGTATTGTACTGGCTTATGTGCTAACATGGACATTGCACCCTGTAGCTATCACACAGGTGTGGATAATGATCTCACTGCTGTGATACTCCTGTTTAGATACCTCTGGCATTTTGCAGCAACAGCAGCCTGTGTCAGGTGAGATTATTATTTACCAGGCTTGATAATGCACAGATCATATTAATTGCATACTATCTGCCATAACACACATACACATAATGTATGGTGGTCCTGTTAATAGACACTGGTCAGACCTGCAATGCATCAGAGTGGTTACCCATGTGAAACAGTTGTAGACTATATGACCCACCTACACTAAACCTTCCAAACTGTGAATACAATGGTGGAGGTGTGGTTCACTGTAGGGACAGGTACTACAGATCAGCATTGCACATGTTGGGAATACAAACAGTACTGTACAGAGAGCATATGTGTGCACACACTCTAAATGTGTTTGACTTGGAGTATGCCCAGACCACAGGATACACCCTTGTGGATTATACCCTTGCCATGAATGTCACACAATGTCATGTGCTATCTGACATGTGCATGACATGTACGGGCTGACTGCAACACTGCTCAACTATCCTGCAAAACATGATATCTCACATCCCAAACATACCATCCTTTATCTGCATAACCCTGTCCTCAGTGGAGCATATGACATCTGTGGGTGTATGTCATATGGGATGACACTGACATGTGAAATAGATGGCCATCACAACCATTGGACAGAACATGTGTACACATGGCCATAGAGGTTGGTCAGAGACATGAAGCAACCCACACAGTAGAAGTGATGTACATGTGTGTACACCCTGTTGTACATTAGCTTGACACAATATACCTATGGCCTTTGTGTAATGGTGATATTATAGATGTGAAACACTAACCATCATACAGGTCTGTGCACAGCTTGTGTAGGCATAACATGTCTTGAACATCATGAGTGTGTCACAACATGAAAGCATTCACCTATACAGTATCCACATACATGTGTTGCACAACATGCACATACAACCACATCAGGCCAGAGAGACAGTACATTCACCTTGCTGGTGTCAGACATCACTGTCATGCCTGCTCCTTGTGTGTGAGGCACACAGATGGCATGTGAGACATAAGAGTACTGCTAAGTTAGCCATGTGTGGGCATAGTTGCCAGGCATCAGTAATATGGTTGCAAATGTGCAGGGGTCTCATCTGTATACCCTTCTGTGACCTGTATCATACATTCCACATTAGGGTTTAGTGTGTATACACCTCAGTGACGTGGGTCAAATATCACATTAGATATGTATTGTTACATTCCACAAGATATATATTGTATGTAATCACAGTCATGGCTATGAACTGTGTCAGTAACTCTACTGTATAGCAATAGTGAAGCCACATGATGCCCTGCAATGGCTATGCACATCAGCTCAATGGGCAGTATGTCATGCATATTTGTAGGGTGGAAAGACAACATTGTGTCAGCTGAAGGCCCATGTTAGTATAACACGTCCCTGCATTGGGACACCATTACGGTACTTTATATTGGAAAGGACACCATTGTGTTACACATGTATGCATGTCATTCCACACATCAGCAGAAGACATGTCATACTGCATGTGATTGGCAAGTTCATATGCCACACATCAGGCTGGTGTACTGTAAACCTGTGCTAGTCTGTGGCACCATTGCAAAGTAGGGACAGCCATGTCAAACGTGTGTACAACCACATGCACAATGTCTGTAGACTCAGTTCAGGGGTAGGCGGAATAATGTTGAACAGACATGCACTGCTTTGGGGGAGATATGCAAGCTAGGGCTTAGGCAAACATAGTATTCAGTCGACATACCCTTCTGCTCATGTCCTCACACATAGGGGCAGTGGCCAACACAAAGCATCAGTGGCAGATGTACAAAGGTCAGCGATGGTCTGTTAACATGTGGTGTATGTTGCACACAACATGGCAGTTCTGTGCAACGGTGCATAGTGCATGCATTGTGTTGCAGGTATGGGGCATAACCTACTGACACAAATGGTGCAATACAGGTATGTATGCTAACCACCACTATAATTGTGTAAGGTGCATGCTGTCTGCTATACCACATGCATGCTGTTTGCAACTTCGGGATGTATGAATGCAATCTGCCATATCACCTGCATGTTGCATGCTGTTGGGTGCCATAGCATGGGTCTGTGTGTCTGTGTGGTATAACTTTTATAATGTACAGTTCTTGTCTGCCCCTCACAGGTGTTGTTGTAGGTTTGTTGCCCTCCTGTGGTCCACCTGATGTTAGTGTCCCCACAGACTCTAGCAATGATGATGAAAGTATGATTGATGCACAGGCAGGGTTGTCAGGGACTGAATCTGTGCCACTGGTTGCCATTCCACCTGTATCCTCCTCATCCTTGCACACAGTTCCCCTGCCTACACATACCCCATCACCACTGGCCATAGAGGAAGGACAGTTGGCAGGTGGTAGCATGGAACAGGGAAGTGTGGAGACTATGGAAGGTGTGCCTGCACACCATGATCACAGACAAGTGACTGGTGATGTCCCACACAGTCATGTGCCCAGTGCTTGTCATAGGAGGACCACTGGCCAACATGCCCCTGCGAGACAAAGTACATCAGCTGGAGTCATCGGATGCATATTTCAGGCTGTAATGGAGGCACGGGCACGCGCTGAATGGCACAACAGAGAAGGTCTGAGGTTTCAGAGGTCTGCTGTCCATTCATTAACTGACAACAGTCAGGCAATTGCAAATGCTCACCATCATCTTGCAGATGTTTTGGATAGACAACTGCGTGACATGGTGGGATTCTTTGGTGGCATATCAATCCCTGAGCATGAAATGTCTGCTGGAACATCTGGTGGGAGTGAGGCATCAGGCATGTGGACGTAGGTCAGCTACATCACCTGTTGAAGGTCTGCGTGAACATGCTACTGCACATGCCCACTCCCATAGTGGCAGTAGCAGCAGCAGTGCAGCTGGTGCTGTGCAGTCTACACCAGGACACAAGCCACGTGCACGTGGTCCTGGATGGTCCCAACAGGGACATGGTTCCAGTGGACATTTGTCATTAGACAGTACTAAATCTGGACCTCTGCCTGGTAGTGCCTGTGCAACCCCTGGCAGGCACAGATCACGTGGCCATGGCCGTACACCGTGAACTGTGAAACCTGCCTTCTACAGTCTGCAGCTGTCAATAATACCCCTGTGTAGGGCAGCCATTTGCCAGACCTGTGTGCATGCATGCACAGACACACCAGAAACAAATGTAGGGCACCTCAACACACACAAGCATAACATCCACACACGCCCAATGATATCACAGGCCCTAACACACACATGATGTCATCCACTGGTGCAGCTTAGGCCTCTGGCAAACATTATCACTCTGTGCATATGATGATGCCTGTATCACATCCCTGTCATCCACACCATCGGTGCAGGGACATGCTCATATGGTCTGATGCACAGGGTGAGCATACTAGGTAGACAATTGTAGATTAATATTGTTCAGTATTGTTGACATTCCGCAGACATACCATGTTTTACAGTTTTAGAATGCATTTTGTACGTTTTAAAGTATGTATCATATATAACAACATTAACAGCATGTTGATCTTGATGTTCTGCTTTCCTCTTTCAGGTGTAATTGCATGTGTCGGGGAATGTTAGTGTTTGCAGTTAGTGTCTCATATGTACATGTTGACTACTCACAGGTCTGTATGGCAATACCTGCATGCACTTTGTAGCTTCCACATCACAGTTATAATTGCCCATGTTTCAATTATGTTTATTGTTCTAATGATCCAAGAGCATGATAGCTGTGTAGTAAGCTACTGTGTTCAGAGCCGTCACATCCATAGTGGGTGACATCACATGTATAGTCACATGGAGCGGGGAAGAGGTAAAAGAGTGGTATAGTGGATGACAAGGATAAAGGCCAGTGGAAATAGTGGCTTCTCATTGGGAAGCAGTAATACCCGCTGCCGTGACAGGATGCAAGCACAGACACACCCACACACTCAGGGATTCACAGACACAGTAACACACACTCTGACACACAGTTGCCAGCGTTGGGATGAGAACCCCTACCTGTGTGCAAATCATCATTATAGTACTACGCAATTACAGGACATGCCACAGAGATTACGCATGTACAGGTATTCAGAATGGCCTAAGATTGTGGACATCGACAGGGATACTACAGAGCAGTGAGTGTGTGTGTTGGGGGGGTTCATCAGTAGGCTATGTAACAACAAGCCACACCCAAGGGTGTACATGTTAACAGGCGGTTAGAGTGCCCGTCTAAGATTGTTGATATCCACAGGGATACTAGATTGCATTGAGTGGATGGGGGGAGGGGGCATTAACATTTCACTGTGGTAAAATACAGCCTCACTCCAGGGACCAGACAGCCCCACACACACACACACACACACACACACACACACACACACACACACACACACACACACACACGCACACACTGTGGCATTCACAAAGATATACACCTATGTCACACACATGCAGACACTTGACCTGTGTGATGTTCAACCACCTGTCTATGCCTTTCTTTCTATACTTCACTCTGTACTGATGTCAACAACAGTGTTCAGGAGAGTGAAAAACATGTGGGATTTATCCCCAACCATATGTGACATATATGGGGAGACACACACCCTCATGTGCCAGTAACACCTGTCTATCTCATGATAGGCATTACAGAGGTACAGCACTATTGCATTCACTACAAAGTGTACTGACTCTTTCCTTTGCCAGCTGTGCTGATATATGCACAATATATGCCCAGGGGAGGCATTACTGTTACAGGTGTCAAGAGGTTTGCCTTCAGTGTCACCCTTACTGCATTCTACATTGTCTGTCTTCCACTTCAGTTAAAATCAGACCTTATCAGTTTCACAGGTTATTGTAGGAATGTTTGTAACACACCTGTCAGCTGTCCTCAGTAATCATTTAAATGCACAGTAGCCCCACCACTTCATAGTCCTGTCCAAACATCTGTCCATACCTCATGTACAGCATACTGTACTTTGAGCATATCACCATATACAGTTGACAATGTTGAGGCTGCATTGCAACAGCATGATGTATTAAGACAACAGTCACCTTCAAACATCAGACACTGCACATGTATGGAATCTAAACAATCATCAATACATGTACACATATGCAGTCTACATCAGTAAGTGGACTAGCAGGTCAAGAAGATTCATTCCACACCTTCCACACACCATGTGTGAAACATAGCTGAGCATTACACCATAATGGATGTTGTATTCAAGTACTGGTAGGGCACACAACCACCTTCACTGAGTAGCCAAGTGTACATATATGACAACAGCACATATCAGCAAGACACACACAGCATTATTCCATGTCATGATCCTACTAACTGTTACTTGACAGTTCCATGGTGAAGCCAGGGCACTGCAAAGGTCAACAGTGAGCACATCATATTTGACACACACACCTCATGTTTACTGGAAGAATGCCAGCAATGTGCTCTGTTAGAACTAGGCAGTACACTCATTCAAGCATGTGCAAGGTCTGTGGCTTGTAAACATCTCACCCCAGCACGTACTGGCTATTGTAGTACTAAGGCTAATGTTCAGACAGCACACAGCATGCATGGCTTGCAGTTGTTAACATGGGGTGTATGTAGAAGCTGTGGGCACACATGGCTGCACATGTCATGGACATATCACCTGTGACTACTCAGGAACATACAGAGCAGAGCTGGATTTCCCTTAGTCTTTCAGTACAGGCCTTGTGTAGGTCCTATGATCCTGTCATTTGGGTATGTTTGTAGGCATTGCATTAGGTGGACATGTCTAATGACATACATGCCACATGGGTTGTTGTATGATATGTTAAGTGTCATGGGTGACCAGTAGTGAGGGGATATTACCTCTGTTAACATAGATATCAAACATTATGTACTGTTAGCATGATATCTGCCATGTGCATGTGTGTAATGAATGTAGCCACCTGTATGTAGAAAGGATAATGAAAGCTATGGTAATTCCATTTATGTTATATGAGTGTGGGATGTACATATCCAGGGCAGGTTCAGTTAGGTCATATACAGCCATGAGGGTGTTGTTTACTGGTGTACAGCAACAGTCGACCGTGTTAATGCTGGCAACATCTGAGGGACCCTGGTATGTGTACAACTGACTTGCTTACAAATAGTGGTATTATTGCATTGCATAACACATTATTCAGTTGTGTCAGTACATGGGTACTTTGCACAGTTGATGTAGGTCTAGGTACAGTCCATCAATTCTACCATAATTATGTCATACCACATATGGATGTGTGTTGGTAGTCTGGGGACAAGGTGGTGGATGTATATGAGGATACAACCTAGAATGCAGCATTTGCCACTGTCACCTGTACCTGACTTGTCTGTGATGAGTTATGTCGGAGTAGTGGTCTTTAAATGTGAGTAGCCTTTATGAATATGTGGACACCACCACCTGGAATGGTCCATATCAGTGTTATGGCCCACATGTCTGGATCTGAGTTATATGGTGGTAGTGCAATTGTGCACTACCGAGCATTCAGCCAGGTGTTCCTCACTGCACAGATGTCAGTATCCCCCATTGTAGGTTCTACATTGAGCAAATGGATTATGAAAGCCACACATAGCTCTGGTTAGCATAAGCATCCAATGCAATTGTCTTGTAGGTGTCAGGGTGTTACTTCTGTGTGTAGGACTTTTGCCTTGGGATGCAACTGTATGGGTATATGCGACCTAGGTATTATCTACACTCACTTGAAACTTGGATGCATGTGTTCTGTGTCGAAGGCTTGTCATTCAGTCCTGACAGCCCAGAATGACAGACACTGGACAACCTCATAATAACAGCAGGACATTGGCCCATTGTTTTGGTCAAGCAGTTGCCACTCATACTATGACATCACTGTGAGTGGCAGTAATGTGCTTGGTATCAAATGTCATATCTAAGGTGATGGACAGCAGTAGACTTGTATATGACCAATGTGAGATATACTTAGTGTAGCAATCCTGCTAATAATGACTGCTACTAACACCGGGAGAGGTCATCTTGACACCTGAACCTCAGTACCATTACACAATGGGGCTCGGACATTATGCTTGCACATGCCACTGTTCCCAGTATAATGCCACTGTCCACAACCTTCTATCAATGTATGCCTTTCAGGGCAGCAAGGTGTGTGACACATGCTGTAGGTAGCATCCACTTGTGTGTCTCAGTTAACCTATTGTCTGTCACTTCCACACATACATGATTGTGTATACTTAACATATATATGTCAGTACTTCATGTACATGTATGCATGTGTATCACACAGCACAGACACAGATATATAATTTACGAGCCACATACAGGTATCTGGTAGTAAACCAGTATGATGTGCATATATACTGACAGGTAAGATGTACATAGCTGTAAACCTGTGTGTTTACAATAGGAGTCCATTACAACGTGTTCTGTACATGTAAGTGTATGAGCATGCAGACTGTGGTCTTCTGTGGTTAGAATCAGAGTGCATCCCAAACAGCCCTGTGCTACTAAGTGTATGAGCATACCCACTGCCACCTTGTGTAATTTGAGTCAGTGCATCCAAACAAACAAGCCCTTTGTTTCTAAGTGTATGAGCTTGTCCAGTATAACCTTGTGTAGTTGTAGTCATAGTGCATCCCAAACGGCCCTGTGCTACTAAGTGTATGAGCATGCCCACTATCACCTTGTGTAATTGGAGTCAATGCATCCAAACAAGTTCTGTGATTCTATGTGTATGAGCATGACCACTGAAACCATGTATAGTGATAGTAGTGGTCCATTCCAGAGATGGGCATACTCCAGTTCAGGGCTTGTTGTGCTACAACTATACCTCTCAGGCCTACCTATGTCTTACCTGCAGATGATGTGTCTTGTTTGTGCATACAGGTTGTAATGGACTCCTACTTTAAACACACAGGTTTACAGCTATGTATATCTTGACTGCGAGTATCCCTGTTGTTGTCTTCAATCTTAGAAGGACATTCTGACTGCTTTGGAATGTGTAATCTCTGTGGCGTGTCTCATAACTGTGTAGTACTGTAATAGTGATCTGTAGATAGGCAGGAGTTCTGATCCCACCACTGGCAACTGTGTGTGTGTCAGCAAATGGCTGAGTGTGGTTGTGTGTATTTGTGTTTGCATCCTGTCATGACAGTGGGTTTTGCTGCGTTCAAAAGGGATACCACCTTTTGCACTGGCCTTTATCCTTGTCAACTGCTAAACCTCTCTTTTCCCCTCTCCCCACTACAAGTAATCAGTCCTGTGATGTCACCCAGCTTAGAAGTGGAATTAGAGTAAGTATAATTTTATGTGTTCTGTGGCACATACCCCAGCTGCATACCACTGTACTAGTTACCTTTACGTAGACAAGACATGTTTGCACAATACTGGCAAGTATGTGCGTGTGTGTGTGTGTGTGTGTGTGACTACCCTGTAGCTAGGCATACACATGTGTAATGTCTTTTAACATGCTATACACCATGGTAGCCACTTGTGGTGACTGGAGTCTACAAAGTATTACATAGCTAGGAATAGAAAAGAGTACACAGTCAAGAACGACTACAGTTGGGTATGTTATTTTCCTGTGCCACTGTCGAGCAGTGACACAAAAGTGGTCAGCGGGGTGGAAGTCCATACCCATCATTCCCCCGCCCAAACTCCACAATCCCTGGGGTAGAGTACGTTAGCTATCATTCCCCACCCAGAACTCCACATACACGACAACCATCCCTTCTCTGGTGAACTGATTAAGATTTAAATGTTATAAAACAAGAGATGCCTCTGTTTTGTGTACACATCAGTTCCTTTGGAACCCTTCTGTGTCACAAAGGTTGTTCAGACATGTAGATATATATGGCTATAGCTGTCTGTGTATAAATATGTATATAATAATTGGCTTAATTACTGGTGTCATTCTAAGGGGATCCAATGTCTGTCTGCCTGGGATGACATGCTTGACAAGCCACGCTGCTTCGCAAGGGATGGCTTGCACCTGTCACCCCTGGGCTTCCAGATATTGGCAAAGGCTCCTGCCACCCCCATAGTGCCTTTTTTAGGCAAGGCTCAAATGATAAACCTACCACCCTAGAAAACAAAAATGGAGAAAAACTAAGGGTAATACTGCTCAATGCCAGAAGTCTAAACCTCAAGATGCACGCCCTCGAAGCCCTCCTCAGTATGGAGAACATCGATGTCTGTGCTGTGACTGAAACTTGATTCAAGGCTCCTGAGAGCACCCCAGCACTATCAGGTTATACCTCATATCATGCGTTCCGGCCCCAAAATCCGGACCGAACCACAAAAGGAGGGAGTATCCATATTCATAAAGGATACCCACACCTCCAGGTTAGTGGCAATGCACGAAGCATCGGAGACCATCCAGGTGCAATTAACCATAGGTAAAACTGCCTTACAGTTTGTAACATGCTACAGACCACCTTCTCAAACTCAGGAAACCCACACAGCCTTCCTGAAGACACTGGAGAGTATGAATGTCTCTCCAAACACCATCATATTGGGTGACTTCAACTACCCAAACATAGACTGGGAACATTACTCAAGCCCCAACACCCTAGCCCAAAGGTTCCTTGAGTTCATGAACTCAAATGCTATGGAACAACTAGTCACCATTCCCACAAGAGGAGAAAATATACTAGACCTGATCATCACAAACATGGGGACAAAATGCTCCACACCAGAAGTATATCCCTCATTGGTGAGATCAGACCATAAATTAATCTCACTGGAGATCCACATCCTGCCCCCACCCCAGCAAAAGACCACAGTGAAGAACTTCTCAAAAGCAAACTTCACACTTCTTAAGACTGGAGTGGTATCGTTCAAGGCCCCCAAGCCAGTGGAAACCACAACCCACGCTGCTGAAACCCTTACAAATGCCTTCTACGAGCACCTCCAGGAATGTATGGATCAAGCAATCCCTAATAAAATCAAGACCCTTTCCACCAAAGGCAGGCCTGGTCTGGTGGACTCCAGCCATAAACAAACTCTACAACAAGAGGAGAAAGCTACTACATGACAGAGCAAAATCCTAAATGGGAAGGCATCTCTGATCAATACTAGCAAAAACTACGATCACTCATAAAATCATCCAAGGCCAACTTTGAGAGAAAAATCGCTAATGACACAAAAGACAATCATAAGGCCTTCTTCATCTGTGTTTGAAACCTGGGTGGCAACTCTCAGATATGCTCAGAATTAGTCCAAAATGATAAAAAATCACTGAACACACAGACATTGCCAACATTCTAGCAGACAGGTTCAGTGCAAACTTCTCCTCCTCCCCAAAGGAGAAATATCTATCCCACCAGAGTCTAGCCTCCCAAACATCTCAGATACCCAGGTGAGAGCTGCTCTCTAAAGCAAAAACACAGCATCAATGGGACGGACGGTGTCCCGGCTGTGTGCTACCACGAACTCAATGAGGAACTAAACCCACACATAAGGCTGCTGTTTAATCTTGGCCTTACTACATGATCACCCAAAGAATGGCGTCGGCAACTGTAGTCCCACTCCACAAAGGTGGTGCTTCTCTGGACCCTGGAAATTACCGCCCCATAAGCAGCGAGCCTTGTCTGCAAAGCTATTGGGAGGATCATAATGGAACTCATAAATAAAGACATTGGGGACCTACAGACACTGGATCCTACCCAATTTGGCTTTGTCAAGGGCAGATCCTGCCTCTTGAACTTGGTCGACTTTTCAAAACAGTCACTAAGGCCATTGATGAGGGTAAGGCAGATCACACAGCCTACCTTGACCTAGCAAAAGCATTCGAGACAATACCCCACTCGGGCATCATAGAAAAGCTCACCAGCTTAGATGTAAACCCATATGTCACAAGATGGGTTGCAAACTGGCTCAAGGACAGAACACACAGGGTTAGAGTTGCTGGTGCCATGTCAGACTCCTAAGCCAGTCACGGCTGTCCCACAGGGGGCTCAGTCCTGGGCCCCTCTTGTTCAGCATTTATTTTTCTGAAGTGCAGGCAAACATAGGGGATTGTGGCTGACAAAATTTGCAGATGACTGCAAACTGGGCACCATAATTGACACTCCATCAGACACAGACATCCTCCAGAAAGGTCTCATAGAAATGGATAACTGGTGCCTGAGCCATGGCCTTAAGCTAAATGCCAAAATGTATAGTCATACCCTTTGGGAAAAACAAGGTAACACCTAATTACCACATAGGTGGTAATCCATTAAACAGGAAGAAGTTATCAGGGACCTGGGGACCCAAGTTGACAGTAACCTCTCTTTTGACACTCACATTGCCAAAGTGGTTAGGAAGACCTTCTACATTGCCCACCTGATCATGAAGGGATTCACATCCAGATCAGGAGAGGTCATTGTACCCCCGTACTCTTCACTTATCAGACCAATGATTGCATAACGCCCCATTCGAATGTACCTTACCCGACACCTGCAGCAGTTGGAAAGACCCCAAAGTTCCTCACCAAAAGGATAAAGGGGCTCAAACATATGTCATAACGATGCCGACTGAAGAAACTCCAGCTTTATTCAGTCGCATACCATCTGCTCAGAGGTGATCTGTGCCTGACATACAAGGCCATGTCCAACCGAATTAATGGACATGCTCCACCTCAAAAATCCAAATCCACCGGAGCCACGAGCAAGAGACTTAAACCTCAACACGGATATAAATAGGACGTGCTGGAGGGACAGATTCATCACCCAGAGATTCCCTACACTATGGAACAGAATCCCAGTCCATGTGAGGCAGAGCCCCTCACTGACTCTGTTCAAGAGAAATCTTGAGTGGATGGGAGATCGTAGGTTTACCCCAGGAATCATCTCTGTATCACTGCTGGACAGAGGCACAGCAAACTAATGGTTATAGTATTCTCATCCTAAGGGGTGGTGAAAGCCACACACACTCTGGCTAGGCTTATAAATGCCCTAGGGCAGATAGCCTAGTATGAACCTATGAACCTATGAACCTATATATATATATATATATATGTGTGTGTGTGTGTGTGTGTACACATCCCGTTGTTGCATATATATTTAGTTATGACAGTTGTATGGATGTAGACTTTTATGTTGTTTTACAGAGTACAGTACATTCAAGGGTACTGTACATATGCACACAATGTGACTGTCCCATTTGTTTTCAGTACTGTGGAATACCTGTAGTAAAATGTGCATTATAAAATCCATGAGACTTGTATACAACTCGGATAGCTTAGTGGAAAGTCCAGTGACCTCAGTGTGCATGGTCCAGGGTTCAAGACCTGCAAGGCTTGTTAATATTGTCAATTATGACTAAATAAGACACTTTTAAGCTGTTGTAAGTGGATGTAAATTAGTTTTTGCAACAGTAAACAGCGGGTACACACAGGTAACAGACATGGACAACTCACAGTACACTTGAAATGCCCTTTTTGGCAAGCCTGCTCATGTCACTCACCTATGAATACACCTCTGGGACTGCTGTAACCCAGTAATCTCTGCAGTGCGTGCTGTAACTGCATACTGCTGTAGTGTGATAAACTAGTTTGGTAGGTGTTTTAATGCCACACAGGCCAAGTGTGTGTGTGTGTGTGTGTGTGTGTGTGTGTGTGTGTGTGTGTGTGTGTGTGTGTGTGTGAAAAAGAAACAATGCTTTTTAGAGTATGCACACTCTATTCAATTCACATACTCACCTTCGGCAATCCTGCTGATGTCACCCACCTAGAAATACACCTCTGGGACTGCTGTAGCCAAGTAATCTCCATAGCGTGTGCTGTAACTGGGTAATGCTGTAGTGTGAAAAACTAGTTTGATAGGTGTTCTAATCCCAGACAGGCCAAGTGTGTGTGTCTGCCTGAGAAAAAAAACATGCTTTTTAGAGTATGCACACTCTTTACAATTCACATACTCACCTTTGGCAATCCTGCTGTCACCCACCTAGACATAAACCTCTGGGACTGCTGTACCCCAGAAACCTCCGTAGTGCATGCTGTAACTGCGTAATGCTGTAGTGTGATAAACTAACTTGGTAGGAGTTCTATTCCAAAATATGGCAGATGTATGTGTGTGTGTGTTTGACAATCAGAGCCTGAGTGGAGGTGGCTGTGAGTGTCTAACCACTGGACATGTTGAGGAGCATTTTTTGTAGTTTTCCTATACGGTGGCCCTATTATATGTCACAATGTCCACCTCACGAGGAGTACAGATGTCAGTCAGCCATCTGGCAAAAGGCCTGGTGTACAAAGTATGCAACCCTATTATTACCCAGAATATGTTCTGAACCCATGTGTCATGCACAAACACATTTGCCTAGAATATCCTGCTATGTTGCTAGTACCCTGTACATTGATGACAGATAGTATGCATGGTGTGAGTGCAGTGGGCTACAGAGGGCATGACACCCTGTCAAATGGTACAATAGGCACATAATTGTGGACAATGTGCCTTCACTATGTTCCCCACTGGATGCCTGCAACATATGTGGTGCCATCAAATGTGATCCACTAAGGACATACAATGCCTTACACACATGCCATGTATGGACAGATGCCACTGACACCAGGGAATACCTGTAGCATGCAACAATGCAGGTGCAGGGTCAACCTGCTGTCTATTAGCAGGTCCTGCCACACCAGGCCAGTACTGGCATATATGATGATAACAGTCTGTCTACACAACATGTGCCAGCCAAACCAGGTACACTTGTACATGTCACTGTACATTATTGTGGGACTTGCACATCCCAGGCAATGTCCATGGCAAGGACTATCAAACACAGACATGGCATGCATTGCAAGGTAATGGCCATACACAATGGTAACCAGGATAACAAGACAGTTCATACAATACCCATCTGTGTGGGACATTGCAGACACTACACCCCTGAACCACACTGCACACCATTTTCAGGTGGCATGATGCCAAGGATTACCCCTCACCCTGCCTTGTACAGCCATCTTGCACAGCCAACCACTACACACCCATGAAGCAATGCACACATGTATGTCAGTACTGGCACCTTGTGTCTGTGTGTGGGGTATGATGCTCCCAACCACAGTCACACCCAGTATAACTCCCATTGGCATACCGACTGATGTCAGACATGTTCACATGCCCTAGCCCATAGAACCTCAGGATATCCCCTGTGGTGCATGCAGCACCTGTGCATTACTGCAGTGTGACAAACTAAGTAGTTAGGACGTGTATTTGTGAGCTTGTCAAAGTGTGGCAATGTGTCTGAGTCCCTTAGAGAGTGTGGTTGTGTTGACAATGACATCTCTTCATGTGGACAGCCATGTGTGCTACACCTAATGTATGTCTACTATATCTCTAATGCAGATGTCACTCATCAGCACACATATATGTTCTTACAGCACACCAACATGTCAGCTATGTGGCACATGGAGTAACTGCATGCACTTGTAATAGTAATGGCTAGTATGTCAGGGGTTTGAACCCCTGTACTGGTAGGTGTGTGACAGATGATGCTTAGGATTTAGTCTCCAATCCCTTATCTGATGTACTTTGCCTCTGTCTGTCCCTCCCACACACTCTCTTGTGGATGTGGAGTTGTACACCTGCTCAGCAGGAGCTTGTGTTTTGTAAGTGATGGTCATGATCAGATGATGGCCTCTGCACCTATTGCAGTCCTCCTCTAGCTGACTGCATGCAGAACAGCTGTGGTGACATTCCCATAGCCAATCATATGGAAACACAGTACAATAGCTAGGAACATCATGTTGGTGTTTGCCCATGACAGTCGCTGTGAGTGGAACCTGGATCTGATGTTTGGTGAACAGCATCACAGATGATATCTGGATATTCCTCAAACAACATACACAGTGAAAAATAGCCTAAAGACAGGATGGGTGATGTGCCATACATGACTACAGCATGTAAGTGTAGCTATGCTCCATTGAGACTACTGCTAATTTAAAAGTTTGTGTGTGGTAATGGCTAGTCTGCATGTTTTAAAGATGACAAGACAGTGCTCTGTTTGTGAGGGAACCCTCATCTGTAGGGCCATCTGTGGACTGGTCAGTGTGTGGAACCATTTGTTTCTTGTGTCACTCACTGAACACACATTTGTGAACTGCAGAAGCATAGTGTGAGGACTGCAGTCAGTACATGGTGATAGTGATGAGAGTTACTGCCATCACATCCCTGATTGGACATATGTCACACAAAACAGTGGTATGACAGTCACTGTCTGAGGTTCTCACAGTGACATGCCAATAATGGGCCACTGTTCATGGCTGCAGTCACAAGTCTTCTACGCTTTATATAAATGTCATGCAGTATATATGCATGTGTTGTGCTCCCTCTGCAAATGTATGCCATCTGTGGTGTTGGGTTGATGGTCATATTTATGCATGCTGTTATAAGTAATCCTGAATGTTGTTGACTATTACTAAGCCACATCTGTGTTAAAACTGCAACACCATAGACTGTATGGGATTGGAGGTCATGGTGAAACCTCCTGTCCCACTTCAGCTGGCCATGGCACCAGGCACCAGCACGTCTGGGGCCTAGCCTTGGACCTCCACCTATGTTGGCTCTTCACCACCTTCTGGTGGAACCACCACTGAGGATGGGGCTTGTCCGCCCTGGGTGCAGGTCCAGACAGGAACTTGTTGGCCGTCCGACAGTCTCAGATGTGGTGCGTATGGGGCTCAGTAAGGGGTTTTGAGGCCAGATATGCAGCTCGAGGGCAGAGTGTCACATTAGAGGGTGGGCCTGCCCCTCCTAGACAGTCTCCAGCACAGCCACCTTTGCGGCTGTTTTGGTGCAGTGGTGGCTGCCCATGGGTGGGACCTCCATCCCACTGTTTCCATCTGGGGGTCCATCTCACTGTTTCCATCTGGGGGTTCATGGGCTTGTGACTGCCAAACACTCCTCCCTGTCCAAGGTGTATCCCCCCACATGTATCATATACCAACCCTGTATGTTGTCTTGTCTGTCATCCTACCCAACCTATCCTCCACGAGCATACCTACTCTCATTCCCCAACATCCCACTTTCGCCTTACGGAAACAGAAGGCCAATCTGTTCCTAGAACAATGTTTGCTCCATACATAGCTGTCCATTTCACACGTGTCCACTGGACACATGTAAATTTTTAATTTGCATCACAACATACTACTGTTGTCCTCACCCGTCTCTCTCAGGCACACGATCCTGGTATGCACATGACTCCTAAAGGTTCCAGATACACATGATGCAGATGACCCCATTGTACACACGACACTACCAGTCCCTCTATGGTTACCCCATTTACCTTTTTCATGATGATGTTGCACGCAGCACCTTGCAAGAGTACTGTTCTGATATAATGATTGGACAGGAACTGTTTTGTTAATGTAAATAAAATGCACAGAGTAATGTATTTGGCCAATGTACAAATTCTTGCGTGTACTAATGACATGTCTGAGGGAGTCTTGATATTACATGGGGTTGAGAGGGGCTGGGGTTAAGAGGGTGGCCTAATGGATAAGGTGTTTGCCTTGCAAACACAAGGTGCAGGGTTTGAGTCTCACAGGGGATAATTGGCTAGGCTTAAAATGGCTCGCAAGGGCAGTTAGCCTAGTACTAATCTATGAACCTATGAACATAGGACAACACCACTACATAATATAGGAGTTGCTGGTGTTTTCCTTTTCATTCCTTTTTAATGTTTTGTTGTCACATGCGATGCTCTTGATATATCTATATATATGTATGTATCTATATCTGGACATAAACACACACACACACACACACACACACACACACACACACACACACACACACACACACACACACATACATCTACATGATGGAATATATTTCCTATACTGTTGAATGACTGTGCTGGATGATATGTTTGTGATAACATCCGATGTCTGTATATCTGCCATGGATTAGTGGTAAATCACATTGGCTGTGGTGTGCAGGATCCTGGTTTTGAGCCTTGCAGAGGGCATTTATTTTGTTGCTGAGCAGAACAAGGGTCATTGGATACACAATGATTAAGGCACTTTTAAGCAGTTGTGAGCGGGTGTGTGCTGGTTTGCGTGACAGTAAGCAGTGGCTACTTTTGGTCACAGTTCCTTACACTCAGTTACCTTCTTGATTGCTTAACCTGTGTAGGCAGTGCTTACCCCCACGCAAACAGGCTAAAACCTGCTCACTGCTGCTTAAAAGTTCTTACCCCCGCTCACCCCCACACTAATTTCTTTAAAAGGAAAGAAAAAAAGGGTTCATAGGGAAGTGGTGAAAAAGGGGTACAAAGAAAGGAAGACAGTAGGCAAAATAGCTAGGGATGTGCAGGAAGGGTGTAGGGAAGGTCCATAGCTGTCCATTTCTTCTGCAGCAATGGCTGTGCATATGCAATAAATTTGGCAGGACATTTGGACACCCTCAACCCTGAGAGAGGAGTGAGGACAACAATAGTATGTTGTGATGCCAATCAGAAATGTTTACATGTGTTCAGTGGTCACGTGTGCGAAATGGACAGATGTCTATGGGGCGTGCTTTTTTTGCGTGAACAGATTGCCATTTTTCTTTTATATTTAGATGACAGTGGGATGTTGGGATGGAGAGTAGGTATGATCAGGGAGGATAGGTTGGGTAGGATGACAAACAAGACATGTACAGGGGGTGGTATATGACACGTGGGAGGGAAACACCTTGGATGGGGAGGGGTGTTTTGAAGTCACAAGCCCATGAGCCCACCAATGGATACAGTGGGACTGAGGTCCCCACCCATGGGCAGTCATCACTGCACCTTCACAGCCCAGAAGGCAGCTGTGCTGGGGGCTGTGTATGAGGGGCAGGCTCATCCTCTAGATGCACCACTCGGCCTTCAAGCTGGCATAGGCAGTCTCAAATCTCCCTGTCGAGCTCCCTATGCACCATGGCCTGGACTGTACCACGGGTGACAGGTTTCTGTCCGCTCCCACTCCCAGGTGAGGGTCGAGCCCCATCCCCTGTGGTGGTTCCACCCAAAAGTGGTGCATGGCCAACAGACGAGGAGGTCCCAGGCTAATCCCCAGATGTGCTGGTGCCCAGTGCCATGGCCAGCTGAGGTGGGACAGGTTGGTCCGCTGGGACCGGCCTTCCCATATGAGCTATGTTGTAGTATGTTTAAGGCAGATATGGTTAGTAATAGTCAACAGCATTCATGATTAGTTATAACAGCATGCATAGGTATTCCCATTACCCAGGGCACCATATATAACATAGTTGCAGAGCAGGCAGAACACATGCATATATGGGTAAACAGTGGCCATTACAACAACATGCAGGTTTCATTGATGGCAATAGGCCAACAATATGGGTGTATTTTAACATGGCACATGCCTAGAAACAGATGTGAATATTTATAAACCAATAGGACATATGTCCCAACAAAAGGTTAGGCGTGTAGACATACCAAATGAGTTGTGTAAAACGGTTGTGTTTGCACATATGGTAGGGGTGAGAGAGTGAGAGTTCAATTAACAACTAATACATCCTTGTAGTTTTCACAGCATTATA
>NC_056732.1:1675769779-1675802787 GCF_019279795.1 Protopterus annectens | reverse complement strand
CGTGTTTTCAGCTTTAGAGTGGCAACCTATTCTTTGGTGATAATTAGCGTTGGAGTGGTGGAGGGTATTTCTTGGGGGAGAACTTGGGTTGTAGGGGAGGTGAAATCTGAGATGAATTTGGTGGCCATCAGATTTGCTATGTCTTCTTTCTGAATATAGGTGTATAGATGATGCCATCTATAACTAATTCTGTACATTGTTGGGTGTTGCCATTAAGATTGGGGACATAAATGAAAAATGCCTAATGGTTCTCCTTAACTTTGAAGGCTATTTTTACCTCAAAGTCTGATTTCAGAGACTTGACTAGTTCCCTGATTTGCTTGTTTAGACAAATGAGGAACTTTTTGCTCTGCTACTCACATTCCTTCTTAGTTCTCAGCAGGACTTTCTTTCCTTTGTTACACAACTTATTAATACCAGGGGTCCACCAGGGTGACTTGTATTTTGCAGTTTGACCTGGCTTTATTTCGGTCTGATACTGCCATTTCTATGCAGTTGTTTATATGGCACATGCCTTTTGTGTACTCCTCTGCATAGGGTTCTGTTCTGGATTTGGGTGAACTTGGAAACTAGTTATGCAGTCCCTTAGTAGTTTACCTTAGAGAAGTTCTTAAACGTTTTTTGGGGTTTGGTGGGAGGACTAGTTTTACCTTTATTTCAAGGAAGATCACTTTGTAATCTGATCTTACCAATGAGGTCATCACACTTTGATGGGGGTGCAGCACTCTCCCATATTTGTAGGTACCAGATCTAGGCTATCGGTTTCCCTAGTGGGAGTGCAGACTAGCTGCTCCAGTGCATTTAAATTTGCAAAGTCAAGAAATCTTTGGACTTGTATATTAGTGGTCATATATGCCTACCAGTTAATGGAGGGGTAGTTAAAATCACCCATGAGCATGGTATTGGGCTGGAAGATGCATGATTCTAGTAACTACAGGTACAATGTATTGAGTTTCTGGTTCATGGTGGGGGACCTGTAGCTAGCAAGAATATGGTAATGGATTTTTCTTATGATTACTTGGGCATGGAGTAGCTCAAGCATGGTATATTGTTTGACCAGCTTTGAGGTATGCTTATCCTTTATGTAGATAGATACACCTCCACCTTTTGCTCTTTCTTGTTCAGTGGGTGGTCGGAACGTATGATAGGCATTATAGCCATGCACTGCCAGTGTGCTTTCCATGGCTTTGAACCATTTTTCAGTAATTGCACAGACATCAGCATTCTTCAGTGTGAGGAGAGCTTCTAGGGAGTGCAAATCCTTGTTGCAACTCCTAGCATTGATTAGTAACACATTTAACTTGTCCTGAATAGCTTTTGGTATTTTGAAAAGTTTGTCTGTTTGGCAATGCCTAAAAAAGGCACTCTAGGTGTGGATAATGTTTTGGCCAATATCCAAAAGCCTGGAGATGATGGGTGAAGACTATACCCGGCAAAGTAGTGTAGCCTGTCAACCATGTCCTCCCAGTCTGACAAGTAATGGACTCCTTTGGAATGACAACAGTAACTAAGCCAATTATTAAAGTTGATCATTTTCTGCTGGTATTGTGGCAGCATTCTTGGAGATGGTAGAATGTTGCTCAGGGCTAGGCTCATACCTGCCTGTGGCACATTTTCTGAGACCACATTCATGTCTGTCTTCATATAGTCCAAGGAGGTATGTCTCAGGTCATTTACACCCCCCATGGACTATTACTGAGTCAAACTGGTACTTAGAGGTAAGTGATCTGAGTACTTGCATGATCTGGTGGATCCTGGCCCCTGACAGGCAACTAACGACAACTCATCTCTCTTCTCAATAACCTGTTGTTCTCTCAGCCAGTCATCAACTGGTTTCAGAGTTACCTATCAGACTGCCAACAAGCAGTTGTTTGGCAGGACAACTTATCCCCCCAAACTACCAATTTCCATAGGGGTTCCCCAAGGGTCCATCCTGGGACCCCGACTCTTCTCTATTTTCACCAATAATCTTGCCTCAGCCACAACACATGGCACATTCATACAATATGCAGATGACTCAACCATCATCTTCACTGCCCACTCCTTACTCAAACTGCAAAAAGTCACACAGGAAGTATTTTCTTCTATTGAAACTTGGTTATCCGATGCCCAACTAATACTCAACCCAAACAAAACAAAATTACTAATCTTCCAACCCACCAAACTTACCCTAGACAGCTCTCGCTTTAACATCATAGCAAAAGACACCACCATCCTTACTAGGAGTAGAAATAGACAATAAACTGAACTTTGACATTCACATTTCCATGACCATTAAAAAAGTGCACAAAAAACTAGGAGCATTATATAGAAATCAGTAACTACTTACCAAAGCAGATAAAATTTCAGTAGCAAATTCTCATCTTATCTCTACCCTACTCTACGCCTCTCCAATATTTACTAACCTTAGACAATGCCAACTAAATAAGCTAGAAACCTGCTACAACAAAATCGCCAAATTCACTGGAAGGGCTTCCTACTGTACTCATCACTCTCTCTCACTAGCGGAACTGGGCTGGCTAGAGTTCCCCCACCTCCTTCAATGGTACCAACTCGCACTCACCCACAAACTAATAAACTAACCACTAAAAGTCCCATTTCTTCAGAATACTCCAACCCTACATAACCACGAGACCACTAAGATCCAGCCACAAAACCTCCTACAGGTCACAAGAGCCAATAACTCTGCTGTAGAAGCATTATTCTCTTGCACTATAGCCATACTCTGGAACTCCCTCCCATCCTCGATTACCTTTATAACTTCTTGCACCCACTTCAAATCCTTACTAAAATCACACTTAAAAACTTGCCAGATATGCCCTTGCAACCGCCCCAATACCATCCACTCCACCCACTCACTACCTCTCTCGGCCCCCATCAACAACCTACTCTTAGCAAGCCTGGATATTCATGTTCCTAGCTACCTACCACATAGTACTAACTTCTTGTAGCAATAACTGCTAATGGCTGTTATGTACCTCAAAAAAAGATTGTATCAATTGTTCATTGATTAATCTCAACCACATTTGTAACCATGCTTCGTATATGTCACCATATTTTAAAATTGTGCTATGTTCTACAGCTGTTTTACATCTATGTTTTATTCTTGTCTTATGTCCTCAGCTGGATTAATGTCTATATTTAAATGCTATGTTTTTTAACTGTATAATGCCAGTAATACTTTATGTGGAGCTTTTCTCCCCGGGCCTCCGCTGAAAACGGACCTGTGTCCAGTCGGACTCTCCCGGTCAACAAATGTAAATAAATAATAGTAAAATAAATAATAACTGTAACCTTCTCATCCATTCTGGTAAGAGGGATATCAATGTGTCTCACAATGGAGTTTCATATGACCAGAATATTGGGCTGTGGAGTGTTTCATCTTATGGGCTTGGTAATTGAGACAGAATGAGATTTGGCTTTATGTGTTGTGATAGGAATTATCTTGTTTGTTTGCATGCAGAGTTTCTGAGGACTGCCGCTGAGAAGCCTTAGAGGTTTGGGTAAGTTATATGTGAGCACCTCTGCATAAGTCGGTCTATATATGTGGTCCTTTGTGGGTGTGGTGACTGATATGTGTGGGTTGCTGACCACCTTTTTCTTGCTTTTTGTGTCTTTGAGAGTTTAGCCTCCAGTGTCAATGTGTAACTGCATCTCTCGCGTACTGTATTTGTCCATTCGAGAATTAAGTGATTGTGAATGTCCTTAAGGCAATTGCTACATTACCTCAAGATGCCAGTGTCCACCAAGCTGGATGCAGAGATAGCAGGAAAGTGCTCATCCACAGTTGCAGGTCCTAATGTGTACTTGCAAGGGATAGGAGTGGGAGGGTGTTTGTGACAGGATTAGGAAGAGGTGCTTACTTGGTGTAATCTGCAGCTAACCTAACTAGAGATGGTGCTCAGAGCCCAAAACAGATGCTGTCTGAGCAGCAATAGTCCTGGGTGCTGTAATAAGGCAAGGTAGAATAAGTAGTCCTAACTAAAAGCATAAATGCTGCTCACCACCCAAACTAGTTGCCCAGAGAGTAATACGGGACTGAGGTAAAGTTCTGAGGTGTTTTTTAAAGGGGAAATTTCAACTTCTGCTGATTGAGTTTATACAAGGCACCAGTAACTACTGTTGCACAATGAGCAACTCCGTGCAAATGTGAGCCTTGTATATGATCAGAAAAACATAAGTTTTACAGTACTTGTGCCCTAAGAGCAATCAGGTAAGCATACAGTGAGCTTTCCACTAGCACATCCCAACACAGATAGGTGAAATCAGCCCTCCCTTGCCAAAAGAGGGCAGACTTTGACCCTCTTAATATAAAATGACTGGTTTAGAGCCCAGGTGTTAAGGAACCCCAAACAGATGCCAAATACTAACTAAGAAACACTGGTTACAATGTATTTCAGTACAGA
Organism: Protopterus annectens; assembly: GCF_019279795.1. Classification (NCBI taxonomy): domain Eukaryota; kingdom Metazoa; phylum Chordata; order Ceratodontiformes; family Protopteridae; genus Protopterus; species Protopterus annectens. The sequence goes on along the minus strand of NC_056732.1, from coordinate 1,675,798,381 downwards.
AGAGCAGCCTTTACAACAGTGTGAAAATGCACCTTTAAACTTTAAAGAAGTGAAAAAAAAACAATAAATACAGTAGAGTTTCACAGTGTAATGAAAACAAATACATTTTTCTATATGTTTGCATCTGTATGGAACACTGGCATGGCAAGCAGCTCTGAGCAAATGTGCCGCATTTATACCAGCACTGGAAATACAGAAAACTGACTACTGAGCCCTCTGGCCAGTAAGACGATTACACTTGGAGCCCTTTTGTCTTCCTAACTCAGACCAGGCAAACAACTACTGCCGCTAGATGAATAATGTCAGTCCTCCTAATGTAAAAAAACAGTAAAATAGTGTCTGGAGTGAAATGCTACCACAAACAATCATAAACTTAAGGAAAGACATTGAGTAATTAAAGATAACAGCAGTGTACTTTAAACAGCTTATAGAAAGGGTGATTATTCAATAAAAATATTTTACTTTGTAGAAATGAGCCAAAAGCCGCTCAGTTGTGCAGAATTTTTAAAGGCACTAAAAACAAGGTAAGCTGGTTAATAAGCCCTCCAGCCAATAAAACAACTACATGCAGGAATCTCTAGTGTGTTTCCCCATCCTATACAGACTAGGCTACCACCACTGCCATTAAATAGAAATTCATCTGTCCGGTAGATGTAAAAACGCTGAAAAGAACTTGCTAGAGTGTAAAATACACCACTTTATCCAACAACTAGCTAGATAATGAATTTAGAGCAAGTACAGACTATGTGAGGCAAAATGCACCTTTTTCAAAATAAGCATAAGGAAAGGAAAATAATTCAAGATATCAACAGCAGTGTAGAAAGGGAAGAACTTATAAAGTTCAATTTACAGTAAGAGTGGGCAGCTTAAAGGCACCAAGTTTAAAAAGTAGATGGGCAGCTTAAAGGCACCAAGTTTAAAAAGCAGATTGAGGAATGGTTGGGTGTGTAGGAACAATAACCAGCGGGTTGTCATCAGCAGTGTTGGTAGTATTTGCAGGCCTTGGGTCTTATCAGAAAAAAAACAAGGCCATAGCTATACTCTGTGTATTTAAGTATCACTCAAGAAACAAAGTAACCAGTGAAAAACCATATGAAATGTGCAGCCTGGGTATTGAGTAATGTAAGTGTCTGTCTGCCACATAGAACAAAAACACCAGACCATGCATCTTTTTCAGAACAGAAAACAAAATGGAACAGGTTAGCAGCACAATCAGTTTATGCAACTCATAGACAAAAAAAAGATTACTTTTCTCAGCAGCAGGGAGTCACCAACAGTGCTTGTAGTTTTTGCAGGCCTCGAGTTTTATCAGAAATAATTAAGTTACTGATCAGTAACATCAGTAACTTAGCAACTCCTGTCAACGGGCTCATGCCAGCTCAAAAGCTAAAGTAATTGTAAAACCTGTGGTGGTCCAGAAAAGTATCACATCTCATCTCTGTTCTAGTGTCTTTATGCATCCTTTTCCTTTAAAGTTGCAAACTCAGCCAGTATGAACCATTCTGAATGTAAGATGTTGAAACATACAAACCTAAAAATATTATATGATCATAGGATCATAAAAAGTTACTAGGCTATTGGCCCTGAGGCCCTTACATATCTAGCCAAGAATTTAGCCCATGTTCCAACAAGTCAGCACCCTATGCCACTGTCCAGCAAGGACATAGGTGGAATCCCAGGGGTGTATTTTCTGTTCCCCATCCAGTTATCCAGGTTGCGCTTAAAAGGTTTAATGAGGTATTCTGCTTTATGTGGAGAGGCAGTCTATTCCACAAAAGGGTCAGTCTCTGGGACACAACTCTGTCCCACCAACAAGTCCTATTGATGTCACAGACCAGGTTGAGGTCTCATGTGCGGGTTACTCGAGTGGAGCTTGACTTGTGGATATGCAGCAGTCACATCAGGATGGGGTCTGAGATTGCTTTGTATGCCAGACAGAGGTCACCTCTCAGGAGTCTGTAGGAGACTGAGTAGAGGGACAGGGCTTTTAGCCTATCTGTATAGGGTAGATGTTTGAGACCCTGGATTCTCTGGGTGAGGAATCTCTGTGGTCTTTCCAGCTGCTGCATGTGCTTTGTGAGGTACATGCTGAAAGGGGCATTGTATTCAATAATTGTTCTTATAAGGGAAGAATACAAGGATGTTATGACCACCTTGTCCTTGGATGAAATACCCTTACTACTGAGATGGGCCTTGTGGAAAGCTTTCCATATAACAGAAGCAATATGGTGGTCAAAAGTCAGTTTGCTATCAACCTGGGTTCCCAGGTCCCTCACGACTGATTGCATGCTTAGTGCCTTATTACCAGTGTGATAATTTGTGAGGACATCATTCTCCCCAAAAGGGATGACGATGTATTTTTTTGGCATTCAGTTTGAGGCCATGTTTCTGGTACCAGTCATTTGTTTGGGTGAAACCCTCTTGGAGGATGTCCACATCACTGGGTGAATTGATGACAGCACCCAGCTTGCAGTCATCTGCAAACTTGGTCAGCTGTAGCCCTCTAGATTTGGCCTGCACCTCTGCAAAGTATATCCAAAACAGCAGAGGCCCCAAGACCGATCCCTGGGGTACACCGCTTGTTATGGGTCTACTACGTAAGGTGGCTTCCTCTATTTTGACTAGGTGGGTTCTATCAGTGAGCCAGTTTACTACCTATCTGGTAACATATGGATTGATGCCTAGTTGAGAGAGTGTATCTAGTATACCTGAATTGAGAATAGTATCGAAGGCCTTGGTGGTGCTGCGGTAGCATTGTTGCCTCCCAGAAAGATGTTGTCCTGTTCGATTCTCAGCTAAAGCGTCTTCTGTGTGGAGACATGCGTGAATGGACGTACCTTTGTTGAAGGTTGTGCTTCAGAGCTGGCAACTTGGTACATAAAAATCTACTGCCAATCATTAGCAGACCGGAGTGCCGCTGTGGTGACCCCTAACCGGAAAAGCCGAAAGATACAACAACAACATCAAAGGCCTTGGCTTGATTTTTATAAACTTAATTGCTGTTTCACCATTCTAAAGCAGCTTCAGCTGCCACATTACTAATTGACCTCTACTCCCAAATAAACATATTTCTAGACTGAGTTGTGTGTACTAGTGCCAGGTATAGTAGGGGATTTAAAAAATGTACTACCTTGTTGGTCCATCAGTGTAGACAAGCTCTTTAACAAAAGAAAAATACTTTTAAAGTCCTTTAGCAAACTGAAAGCTGTCTACATTAAACATTCAGTCCAAAGGTCAACAAGGATCTTAAAACAACTATCAAGAAGGTCAAAGCCAAGGAGGACTATAAATCCTTTTTAATTACATTAGCAAATTGAAAAATAACACTCAGCAATGTTTTGAACTAATTTTAAATAGCGTTACTCATGCTGTCCCTAAAGATGCATTGAACTTACTTGCAGACAGATTTAGTGATATTACCACAGAAACTGTTATTGAAATTCCCTGTCCCATAGTTATATACACCCCTGACTTCATTACAGAGTAGGTCTTGACTGTGCAATCAAAAACTAAAACACATCTTCCAAAGTCCCAATTTACCTGGATGCCTGATAAATACTGCCAAACATGTCCTCACTGAATCCCTCCTGCTCTCGGTTTGGACATGTGCTGAGGAGGGATGCTGGGTATATTGCAAAAGGATGCTAAGAATGGAGCTGCCAGGTAAGAGGAAAAGAGGAAGGCCTAAGATAAGGTTTATGGATGTGGTGAGAGAAGACATGCAGGTGGTTGGTGTGACAGAGCAAGATGCGGAGGACAGGAAGAAATGGAAACAGATGATCCGCTGTGGTGATCCCTAATGGGAACAGCTGAAAGAAGAAGGTGTTTAATTATTATGTTTATTTTTCTGTATGATTGTGTCATTAGGACAGAGAAAGGACAACTTAAATTATTTTTACATGTTCAGCAATCATGTACATAGATTGCAGAGTAGGTACAATATGATCAGCTACATTTTTTAAAACAAATGGGCAGATGGTGCAAATTTTTGACTATGAATTACAATTAGGTTTCATTACTATACACTACTTTACACAAGTTCTCATTTACATCTTATTAAAAGTTAATTTGCTAACACTAATTCATGGGCATCATGCATTAATGTAAATTGGCTCCATGAATCACCTCCTAGCTAAGCTCAATTGCAGACATTACAGATACCTGTAATGTGTTTGCCCAATAACTGTGAATACCAGCCTATGTGTTAACTCCACAGATTTCTGATTCAGATACTAAGGAGATTATGAGGAGACAGTGTCTTCTGCTAGCCCCTTTGAAGGCTTCTTTTTCTCTGAAAACTACCACAATAAATCTGGTGTTCTTAGACCCTCAGAAAGTATTATGATTTCTTGCAACTCAAATGCCCAGACCTAGTTCTATTCCTCCTGTTCTGTATACTTTGGAGCATGTTTTTGTCGCAACCTGCAGTTCTCTGACTATCGGACTGCTGGCCTTAAAATAGTAGACAGATTATATAAAGTGCCTTAGTCTTTTAATATTTTGTAGAGTCATCTCAGATCTGACTCAACAGCTGTTGCTTTAATGAGTCCAGCTGCTGCTAAACATTCGGTTAATACAAATCCCTCACCTTCTGACAAGATGTCTTTTGATAAGTTTGGGAAAGAATGTTTTGTTCAGCAACACTTGTATTTAGAATTCTCATCTGTCAAGCTCATATATGTTTATGCTTGTCGTGTGTATTGTAAATATGTTGGTATCTTTTTCCTATTGTAAAGAGAAATCTACTTTTTGTAAGTTGATCTCTTCCATGTCTCAAGTAAGCACCTATTGTTTAAAATTTGCATATGACTCTGCCGATGCCACTTCCAGGGTTGCTGCCAGTGATACTGTCTAGCTGCATTCCCAAAATCTTCCAGAGGATGTCAGAAATGGAAAAAAAATGAATTCCCCTTGGACAGAAAACTAATTTTTGCATCTTCTGCTGCAGAGATCATTAAAAAGTGTTATGAGAGAGAGTAGCTGAGTAGAGATACCTTAGATATTTTTAGCTGTCTTCCAAGTCTTCCAAGGCATGCAATGCTCCCACTACAACTGTCTTTAAAAAGTAAAATAAACAATTCCAGCAAGTTGGTAGTAAACAAATGTTTAAAAGCAATGGCAGGGAGGTTTGAAAAAGAAAGCAGAAACCCACTTGAACAAAGGGCATTCTAATAAGTTAGAATGACTGTATGACACACTTCTCTCTTTGGCAACAGATAGTCAGGCGTATGGGTTCTGAAAGTAATCCATCATGGCTACAGATGGTAGCGAGACCCCCCCCCTGTCCTGTTCTGTTCACGGAATTCTTCCTCATCCATCAGACCAAGCTCTTCTTTTCCCTCCTGACATCTGCCATATACTCACTCAATGGGTGATAGAAGCCATTCCTCACCGTCAGTTAAGATAAGTTTTTTTTTTCTTCAAGGCATGTTTCCAGTGCCTAGAAAAGGAGGTTCTTGAAGACCAGTTCTGGGTCTTTTTTCTGAAATGGTTTGTGATAGTGCCCACATTCAAAATGTTGACATTTCTTAACTTGTTACCCCTTAATCCCTATATGAGTTTTCTAGCAACATTATATTTAAGGTTGCTTATCATCACATTCCTCTAGATCTAAATTTCAGACATTTCTTAAGGTTTTATGTGCCTGGATCACGTTATCAGTTTTCTGCCTTACCCTCTAGGGTTGTTCACAAAATGTTTGGCTCCTATGATAGCCTACTGCAGATTGCAAGGTATTTACATGTTTATGTATACAGATAACTAGCTTATCTTTGCAGAATCTTTTTCACTGTCAGAAATGTCTCACTTAGGTGAGGTATCTCCTAAACAAGAGGAGATTCCAAGAGAAATTTCAGAAGTTCTTAGATCCTTCTCACCAGATTGTTTTTCTGATGTGTCTCCTGGACACCTTGATTCAAAGAGATGTTCTTCCACAGTAAAAAATAAATCTGTTTTTAGTTCTATTTCTGGTGTTTTCCACTCAGACTTCCATCTCAGCAAGGGAATTCCTCAGGATTCTGGGTCCCATTTCATCTACGATCTTCATGATACCCCCTGCTAAACTCCATGTGAGAAAGATCCAGTAATATTGTAAATATGTATGACCCCCATATCAATATGCTTTGACTCCCCAAAGATCACTGTTGTGACTCCTTTCTGGCCAAGCAGCAGTGGTTCTCCCTTCTTCTGCAGTTCAGTCAGAGAGTCGCTCAACCATTATATGGCTTTATAAAAGTTAATTAATTTGTTTTTCTCTATAGCAGAATTGATACTAAACGGTCTAAACCAGCAGAAAGTCAAGTGCTACACTTTTCCTTCACTTATCAAAAGCATTTGCCATGACTGATCTCAGCAAATGATTCAATAAGTTGTTCAAATTTGGTTTTGAATATTAAAGTGCAGAATGGTTCCTCTGCTACCTGTCTGAAAGAAAGAACTTCATTAAATGGATTAATTATGTGTTTACTCCATTTACTCTGTTATTTTTATGGGGATCAACTCTAGGTCCACTAGTATTTTTATCTTCTGAGTTAATAGCTTGTCTCTCCACACTTTTAATAGCTTGTCTGCACTACAGTATATTGATTAGTCAACTTTACTTTGCAGATGAGGTTATTGGTACTCATAGGTTCATAGGTTGGTACTAGGCTATCAGCCCTAGGGCCTATACAAGCCTAGCCATAACAATTCCCTGGCTATTTCTTCCCACATTATTTACTTTCCTGGACCCCTGTCTAGCAGGGCGACTGACATGATCCCTGGGGTGAATTTCCTTTCTCCCATCCAATCGTCAAGGTTCCTCTTGAAGAGGTCCAAAGAGGCACTCTGCTTGACATGTATGGGCAATCTCTTCCAGAGTCTGGGGAGTCTCTGGGTCAGGAACCTATACCTCCAGCATGTTTTGTTTATTGTGATGACAAGGTTTAGATCCCTGGAGTGTGTAGCTCTTTGGAAAAGATGTGAATTCGGCCTCTTATTCATGTTAATATGTTGCAAGCATTATAAGTACATCTACTTTTCAGATGACAGCATTAGCGGGTGAAACATTAAATTGCTTTTACACTTAAAAAAAAAAATCCACAATAAAGCACCTGGGTTTATTAAAATGCAGGAGCCAATCAGGTCTTGTTTCTGTGCCTTTCCCTTGACCTTCTTTCCTCAGATTTATTTGACCAAAATAAATAAATAAATAAAATAATCTTTTTTTTTTCTTCTTTTAAACTGTAGAAATCTACTTGCTACAGTTTGTACCCTGCACGGAGCATTATTTAGTTAAACGAAAAGAAAAAAAAGAAGTAAGTTCTTTTTTCTTTTAAGCTGTAGTTACTGCAGTTTAAACCGCACAGGAAGAGCTATAGCACTCAGGTTTGGCTGCAAATGCAGTACTGGCTTTTAAAAGAGAGCATGACTAAAGAGTGATCAGGATTGGTTGCAGATGACCAGTCATACTCTGTAACATTTGCACCCTGGCAGTTACCCCCCTTTCTTCTCCCTAGCTTTGCTACTGTTTGTGTTAGCTACTAATCTATGACCTGTCTTATTCTTCAATCAAGGTTCACTTGCCAGCCATATCAGCAAATCTTCCCATGAATCCCCCTCTTTCAGCTCAATCTCCTGTCAAAATGTTTTTGAAAGGGGTGTTGCATACGAAGACTCATAGAAGACAGATGCCTCCGCCTTGGGATCTTAACACTTTCTTCATTTGGACCAGTTCATCAGGATGGCTTGAGTTTCTCAGTATGGAAAACTAATTAAAGTTATTGCTCTGGCCCCTGCAAGAAGGGTATCTGTGTTGCAAGCTCTTATGGTGGATCAGCATTATGTCATGTTTCACAATTGCTGTAAGAACTATTCCTTCATTTATGCCTAAAGTAGTATCTCAGTTTACCTTAAGCTAAACTATCCATCTCACTGTCTTCTTTCCAGAACCTAAAAATGTAGGAGAAAATATTCTGCATACCTTGGATGTCCACATATAACTCAGGTACTATCGTAACAGAACAAAATCTTTTAGAACATCTCATCAGTTGTTTCTTGTGAAGGGAAGAAAAAAGGGAAACCCATGTCAAATACCTTTTTCCAAATGGTTGCCTTATGCTTTAACTTTTTGTTACATGAACCACAACAAATCTAGTCCAGGCAAGGTCAAGGGTCATTCAGCCAAGCCTTGGCTTCATCTATAGCTTTTTAGAAAGGGTTGGATTCCAGAATTATTCTGTTATTCAAGACACAGGAAACTGGTTCTTTGTGCATACTTTTACAAATCACTATAAATTAGATTCCTTTTCAAGGTCTAGGCCAAGCTTTGCTAGGACCATTCTCTAGGGATTCCTGAACCCTCATCCTTCCTCCTTCCAGTCTGTCTAAGGTATTGTAATTTACATATATAGCTTAGACTACTGCAGCATTTTTTATAATGAAGAGCATAGTGTAATGTATCAGATCAGTAGATGTTTGAATGATCACTGCTGCAGTAGCCACAACCATTATTTTACTTTTCCTAGCATCGTCTTTCTCTGGGCTTTATGCTTCCATTCTCTGTTGAAATGAAAGCTCTGAAGGGTTTGGTGCCCAAATCTTGCTTTTAGTCAGCTGAGCTCGGGCTAACTTATGGTGTAGACACATGGAAGGTGCCCTGAAGCTTTAGAAGCTGGCTGGCTGATATATCCTTGACAGGATATAACCCGCATAACTTGGGCAACTGCAGCAGCGACAGTTCAAACACCTACTGTTATGGAAATAGATGATGCTTATACAGTAGTTTCTGGTAAAAGAAAGAGGGATGTTTACCATATTGATCACTGCTGCAGTAACCTGAGCTATATATGGGTTACAATCCTGCCAACGATATAACAGCTAGCCAGCTTCCAAAGCTTTACGGCACCTTCCGTGTGCCCAAACTGTCTGGTAGCTCTAGCTAAGCTGACTAAAAGACAAATATGGGTGCCAAGCCCTCCAGAGTTGTACTGACACTGAAGAGTATGCCTCTTTGAGGCCTTCGAGGATTGACAGTTGGCTTGTGCTGTTCCTTTGCTGGGCAGATATGTTCTCTTTGGGGAAAAATCTTCAATTCAATATTTTTTTTTATTATTAATACTTTGCTTCTTAGGAAAGTTATTTTAGTGCTAGAAGTGTGTGTATTAGTGGAATATCATGAGACTGTGCTGAACTTTAAATGGGAGCACTCTTTTTTTCTGTTAGTTTAAAAGTCGTTTAACTGAAAACCATTTTTATGTCTTCATTTTACTTTTTGAGGTTGGTGTTTTAAAGTGCTTTTTACTGTGTTTGTCTGTGAAAAAGTGACATTTAAAGACTTTTAGTTTGTACTGACATTTGCTGCTTGTTTTTGCTGGGAAGGAGGCATGCACTATTTTTGGCTTGACCATGGAACAATCTGTCAGTTCCATGGTCAGTCCTTTTTTCCACCTACAGAAATAAAAGTTGAGCAAATACCCTTTGCCATCACAGCAGGTTAGCAATTTGTATCAGCTGCAGGTAGGTGACCCTCCTGTGGCCATTAGTTGTACCTTGGATACTTATCTTTTACCCCAGATCCCTCTGGTGTAGCAACTACACCCACTATGGACTGGGAGTTAGCTGTATCCATTGAGGCTGTTGGGGTCTCCTCAATGGGCAAGAGAGAGGCAGCTTTGTTGGTCCTGGGAGAGAGACTAGGGAGGGCTTACCTGTTTTTACAGAGTGTAGTGCCCATTCCTGGTGATGCTGCTGCTGCCATGTAGAACACCGATGGTCCCATTTTTCCTATCAAAAAGAAACAGAAAACTAAGCATGTCTCTACTCCTCCTAAATTTCATTAAACAGTAGTGTACTGAGTCTGGCTCAGGGTTTAGGTCAGGCTATTAAGCCTTCTTATACAGTAGTTTCTTGTAAAAGAAAGGGTATTCATCATATTGATCACTTCTGCAGTAGCTTTAGCTATATGGGTTGTATAGATATAGTATCCAGCCAGCTTCCAAAGCTTCAAGGCATCTTCCATGCACCCAGACTGTCAAGCAGCTCAGGCTGAGCTGACTAAAAGATAAGTTTGGATGCAGAGCCCTTCAGAGCTTTACTGCCACATAAGAGTACACTCCTGTGAGGCTTTTCAGGATCAACGATCAGCTTATGCTGTTCCTTTGGTGAAAAAAGCTTCAATTTTCTTACATTTTGTTGCTGTAGTATCACTATCCTTTTCAGGAAAGTTATTTTAAAGCTAGGAGTGTTGTGTTTTAATGGACTGTCGCAAGACTGTAACATCCGTTTAAATGGAACTGTTGTTTTTCCTGTCAGTTTAATAGTGGTGTAAAGTCATTGAAATATTTTTTTTTTCCTGTGGAGAACTTGTGTTTATTTTACTTTTGTGGGGCTAGCATTGTGTTTTCAAATGCTTTTTACTATTTGTTTTGTATGTCAAAAAGTAACATTTGTAGACTAGTAGTGTTTACCAGCATTTGCTGCATGTGTTCCCCATGAAAAGAGGCACAGTTTTTTGGCTTGACCATGAAGCAGACTACTGGTCCCACAGTTGGCCCTTCTTCCAGCCACAAAAAGAAAAAAGCAAGCAAATAGCCTTTGCCACCACAGAAGGCTGGCAGTTTGCCTCAGGTGTAAGTAGGTGACTCTGCTGCGGCCATTTGTTGTACCTCAGACCACTCTTTTTTAAATTGGATCCCTCTGATGTAGCAACTACAGCCAGTTATGAACTGGGGATTAGCCATATCCTGTGTGGCCATTGGTGTCTTCTCAATGGGCAAGGGAGAGCCACTCTAGTTTGTCCCGAGAGAGGGAACAGGGAAAGTTTCCCTGTTGTGTGAGAATGCTGTACACATCCCTGGGGGAAGCTGCTTCTGCCATTAGTAACACAGTTAACCCCATTTTCCTGTCAAAAAGAAACAGAAAACCAAGCATGTATCCTCCTCAAATTTCTTCGGATAGCGGTAGTTTACTGGATCTGGCTCACGTTTTAATTCAGGCTGTGCAGGCTTCTTGTAAAATAGTTTCTAGTAAAGGAAAGATGGATACCTTTCCTGAAGATATTCAAGAATCTAAATCTGAACAGGAAGATGCAAGGATGGTTGCAGGTTTGTTTTTCCTCAAATTTCATGTTCAAATTCAGAGGAGAGTTCAATTTTGATTTTCCTTGTGGGAGTTTATTTTTCTGTGAGACTAGTGCTAGAATGTGAAAGTGTTTTCAGTGGGAGAACAATGAAATTTCTCAGTCACTCAGGAAATGCTATGAGTTGTTACAGAAGGGTTTTCCAGAGTCTACACCCATTCCTCCTGCTCTGTCTGCTTTAGAGGATGTGTGTATTACTGCCTGCAGTTTTCTTGATAGTCAGCCAGCGGTCCCTGAAAAGGCAGATAGAACACACAAAGTTCCTCAGTCTTTTACATTTTTATATACTATTCCCAAACCTGACCTAGCAGCTATATGTCTAGTTGATCTGACTGTTGCTAAGCACTTAGCCAATTCCATTCCTAATCTTTCTAATAAGGATGGGAAAATTATTGGTAGGAATGGGAACAAATGTAAACTTCTGCAACTTTGATTTTCAGACTTTCGAATTGTCAGGTTCATATGTTAAAGTTTGTTCTGACTAATTGTGAAAATATGATGATTATTTTATTTGAAGTTTCTTCTTGAGAGGAAAATATGCTTTAAATAAGTTTCTTCTACTGCATTCGTCACTACTCATTGTTCACAGTGTGTGTGTGTGTGTGTGTATATGACTTTTTTGATACTTCTTCAGGGACTATGACCACTAGCACTGTTTTGAGGCGGTTAGCCTTGCTGCATTCTCTGAACCTCCTAGAATAAATTCACTCTTGGATTGAGATTTAGTGTTTGGTCCCTCTACTGCAGAGGTGATAAAAAAAAGTTGATGAAAGGGGCAAGCTGTGTCACGAAAGAAGGTACTGCCAGCACAGCTATGTGGAATTTTGTAAATAATGATATGTCATTTGTGAATATCAACATGATTCATGTTAAGATGCTTATGTTACAAATGTATTAGAACTGTATGTCACGTATATATCAAACTAGGTTTGTATAGACATTTGTGTTGAAAATATATTTTATAAAGTACTTGTGCTTAAAATGTAACCACAACATGCCCTACTGTAAAAGAACAGACATGTATATGTACTATTGTAACTGTTTAAATTTATATTTTAACAGTGGAAAATGGAATACAGGAGGTTAACTTCAGAAAAATAGCTGAAATTAAATTACTTTATGGCAGCAGGGAGACGCAGAGTCTGTGCTGAGAGGCTTTCTGTATTGTCTTGGAAGTGTTTTATTATTTTATGACTTCTACCATTTGCCAAATATCTGAGGAAAAGCCCTTGTGTATATAGTTTCACAGGTAGATGATAAATGCTACCAGCTCCCATCAATGGTTGTTTTGATCCTGGGACCTAGGAGTTAGATGACAAGCAACAATGTCATTCTGCAAGTTATCCCAGCAGTAATATTTGAGATACTAATTTCAGAAGTCTCTTACAGAGATAGCCTTCTGTATTCTGTCTTGGGCCTGGCAACAACAAAGACCCATTCACCACATTTGCCTTGCTTTGTAAGTAAGTTAATTAGGGAATAGTAATTCTCTTAGATACAGTCATGAATATAGCAACGCTTAATTTAGATGTTTTTCTTTATTTATTTGAGACTGTCCTGCAGTGTTGTTTTAAATATTTCCTGTGGTTTTGAACTCTGATGTAACTGTGAATATATATTTAATATTGTGTTGTTCTTTTATTATTTATTATTAAATGTATTTAAACATTTCATTTTGGCTGATATTTGTAGAGATATTTAAGCTCTGAGAGAACTTGTATATTTATTTGGTGACACTGTCTGCCACTCCTAATAGCCTTGCTCTTGGTCAGACTACCATTTGTATTAATAGTAACATTACACAGTAAGATTGGACACCCCTTGTTAAGCACCTTAAAGTAGCTGATAAGAAACTGGCTGGTAGCAGTGATAACTACCTTATAGCCTGGGCAAAAGGGAGCATAGCTAGTAAACCTGTGCCAGCCTTTCTCAGGTGTGTGTGTGTGTGTGTGTGTATAAATCAAACCTCAAAGTGTGTGTGTGTGTGTGTCACCTACTTGGGCTGGGACACGAAGCACTGGTTGGACAGAGAGGATGCTGGAGGTCTTGGTTTGGCCGCTCAGCTAAGATCTCAACTCTGTAGTTGTGCCAGTGGAGAGTCTTATTGGTGACCTGGAGAAAGAGGGAGAAACCAGCCCCGGACTGACTGTAGTCTCTGTGGGCTCTTAAGGGAAATTGTACTTGATGCAGAGAACTGCATGTGGAAATACTATGTGTCCGTGTGTGTGTGTGTGTGTGTGTGTGTGTGTGTGTATAACTTGTCATCTTCCCAATGTATGTCCTCCACTGGTGACAGTGGTGAGGATTGAGACTCCTTGATTACTGGTCCAGTGGTGAGGCATCACAAGCTGATTCAGGGAATCTCTTAAGATTCTTAGCTCTCCTTTTCTAAATTGTCTAAGGGATTTTCTTTCTCCTCATCCAGTTTTGGCAAAATAAAGAACAAACAGTCTCAACAAAATGCAAGTAAGCAGATGTTTAAGAAGAAATGGCAAGCAGGATCCAAAATGAAGTCTCGAACCTCACAAAACCAAGGACAGTCCAACAATTCTGAATGACTACTCAGGAGATCTTGTGAGCCCTCCCACCCTGGCCCCTGCTTTCTTCCAGAAAGTCTGAATCTCCATTTTTGTCTTTTGCAACAGATCACTTCTGACAAATAGGTAATGAAAATCATTCATCAAGGGTACAGATGGCAGGGGTAGGAAATTTGTCCTTTCGAAGGGGGTCATTACTTATCCACCAGATCAGACTATTTTGTTTACACTGTTTTTTTGCCATATGTTGGCCCAAGGAGTGATAGAATCAGTTTCTCCTTTCCAGGTGGGAAGGGCTTTTATTCAAGGAAACCGCGAAAAATGCTTGAAGACCAGTTCTGGATCTTTCTTTCCTAAACCCGTTTGTGATAGTGCTCAAATTCAAAATTATTTCAAAACCTGTTAACTCTTCTGACTCTTTCAAGTTTCTTGGTAACATTAGATTTAAAAGATGCTTATCATGACAACAGATAAATCCAGGTTTCCCTTTCTCCCTCTCTGATCCTAAGCAGTCAGTCACCACATACACCTCAGACTTTGCTTGGGGAGCAGTTGCAGGAGGGATACAATTACTTGAGGTGTGGAATGCCAAGGACTAATGCAAGCACATAAATATCAAGGAGATGAATGCCCTGATCAAGGTACTCAAATTTGAACCATCTTTGGTCTCTGGGACCTCTTCAAGTGGTCACAGACAATACCACAGTCATGTGGTACATCAGCAAGAAAGGGGAACCAGGTCATACCCCTTTTGTAGACTGGTCATGTTAACTTGGGATATAGCTTTACAGCAAAACCGCACTCTACAGGCATCCTACATTCTTTCAGAACAAAATTATGTGAAAGACAAACTGAGCAGGACCAGGGCAAACCCATCTGCCTCCACTGTGAACAATTAGATGGCAATATTCTGTTTTAGGACTCCATTAAAGCAACTCTGGAAGACAGATGCCTTTTTTCCCTTGGACTGGAATGTTCCTGTACACTTTTCTAACTTTTCCACTAATATCCAGGCACTTCTGAAGATTTAGAAGGAATCCCCCAAGATCATTGTGTTGGCCTCCTTCTGGCTCAAGCAACCATGATTCTTCTGTCTTTTGGAAATGACCAGGAGCAATTACCCTTCCTGACAGACTAAATCTACCAACAGAAGAACAATGGTGTTTGATAAACCATAACATCAGTCCACTTCAGTTGACTGCCTACATGATAGGGTTTTAATTCCTTTTAGGCTCTTGTTTACTGAAGACATGCAACAGATACCATTGGAGGCAAGAAAGACATTTACCAGAAAATCATTTATTAGCAAGTGGAAAAGGTTTTCTTGTTGGAGCTAACAACATAACTAGTACCCATTCAGGGCTAGTTTCTCTTTGATTTTACAATATTTGTGTGAGTTACTTTCTTATGGCCTTTTTTACCCATCCTTCAAGGTGCATTCCTTAGTCATTTCAGTATGTCTTCCCATTAATCCATCTCATTCAAGGCATTCTGATGTCAAAATGTTTTTGAAAGGGATTTTACTTAGGATGCCTCCAAGAAGACCAGTGCTCCCTTCTTGGGATCTGAATTTTGTGTTTGCCTATTTGAGCCAGCTAATCCAGCTGACTTCAGGTTCTTAATATGGAAAACACTTTTACTGATTGCTCTGACCTGCAGGTAGACTGTCTGAGTTGCAAACTTTAATGGTGAATCAACCCTACCTCATTTTACACAGAGACAGGGTTTCTTTGAGAACAAATGTGTTGTTCATGCCTAAAGTGATATCTAAGTTTACTTTAAGCTAGACTATCCATTTCCCCATTTTCTTTACTGATCCTAAAATGAAGGAGAAAGGATACTCCATACCTTGGATGTTCATTGACAACTCTTATACTATTTTAACAGAATGAAATCTTTCATATCATCAAATCTGTTGTCCATTTCTGGTGAAGATAGGAAGGGAAAACCTGTGTCAATACAGACCATTTCCAAATGGTTGTCTAAGGCTATTACCTTTTATTATTCACCGCAAAAAATATTAAAATTATTCCAGGCAGGATCAAGGCCCTCTGTACCATAGCATTGGCTTCATCTATGGCTTTTTGGAAAGGGTTGGATTCTGGAAGTATTCTAGAAGCAGCAACTTGGTCCTGTATACATACTTTTTACAAGGCATTACAATTTCTCTACATCTAGATCAAGCTTTGCTAGGAGTATTTTTCAGAGGTCCTGAAGACACTTCCCTTCCACTTCCCAAAATTTATATGCTATGGTAATCTACCCATTTTGTTTTGGTTACTGCAGTAGTGATCAGTTTGAAGAACATTATACAGCTGTGTAAGTAAACTTTTTTCCCCACCACAACAAGACTATTTCAGGCAGGGTCACGGTACTTTCTACCAGGGCCTTGGCTACATCTATGACTTTTTAGAAAGAAGTGGCCTTAGAAATATTCTAGAATCAAGCAAGTTGGTCTTCTGTACATACTGTAACAAAGTACTGCAAGCTAGCTTTCTTCTATTGAAGAACTAGGTCAGGCTTTGTTAGGACCATTCTCTGGGAGCTCTTGGACCCTTCTTCCACCTCCCAGTTATTCTAAGCTATGGTAATATACCCATATAGCTAAGGCTACTGCAGCAGTTATCAGAATGAAGGACATAGGACAGTTGTGTAAGTAATCTTAAAGTAATCTTAAAGTAACATTAAATGTTCGAATGATAATTGCTGCAGTAGCCACTCTCTCCCTCCATCCTTCTTGGGTTTTTTATAGTGCATTTTTTGCAAGGATGTAGGCATTTTTTTTAATTTTTTTATTGTTCCTATCAATGTCCTTTCAGTACTCAGCCACCATCTGTCAGTTGGCATAAAAGCTCTGAAGGGCTTGTGGGCCAAAGCTGTCTTTTCAGTGAGCTCAGCTTGAGCTGGCTAATAGTTTTGGTGCATCAAAGGTGCCCTGAATCTTTGTCTGGCTATTGTAGCCTATGTGGGATGTAACCCATATAGCTAAGGCTGCTTGCAGTGATCATTTCAATATATATTGTTATGGTAAGTTTACTTACATAATTGTACTTTCTGCCTCTGTATTGCTGTGGCATGATTTAAGACTGACATTTGTCTGTTGAATTTTAAGAAGAGAAATCTTCAGGTTCAGTGATGTGACTGTATGATGCTCATCAGCTGTGCAAATAATGAAAGCAGTAAGAGGGATGAATTTCATATAACACAAAGCTTTCTTGTTATGTTTGTTTTTTCTGAGCTTTCTTGTTATGTTTGTTTTTTCTGAGCTTTCTTGTTATGTTTGTTTTTTTCTGAGCTTTCTTGTTATGTTTTCATACATATTCCCCTTTTCTTTTCTTTCTCTCTTTTTCCTTGTCTCTGTACTTATGGCAGAATATTTTGCACAGTTGGAACCATTTGCTGAAATGGGTGCTAGATGCTGTCAAGGCCTTCAGACGAGTTTGGATTCTTTGTGGAGTAGGATGAAAAAAAGAAGCACATTACCTTAGGCTGTCTGCAAAGCATGGGTAGATTAGATGAATTAATGTCTCTCTCTTCCAGTTTAATTACTTAATGTAATGTTGTGTTGCTGCAGTTGTATTTTAATCAAACTCAGCAGTGTGTGCCAGACTGTAATTAAATAAAAAAACTCACCAGTTTCTTTTGTTTATTTTGACAGGTGTGAATCAGATGGTGCAGAAGACCTAGTTCCAGGACTGGAACCTTTGATAAAAATGATCACAAATATATCTGGTAAAGTATTCTCCAGAAATATAAGTAAAAATCTAATAAGGGGATTACCTAGCTTTCCATGTAACTTTACAAATAAAAAAAAGAAAAGAAAGAAAAAAGAAAGCAGTGCTTTGTTAAAAATGAAAATAATGAATTACATGTGTTAGTGCGAAAATAATGAATTACATGTATTAGTGCGAAAATAATGAATTACGTGTGTTAGTGCGAAAATAATGAATTACATGTGTTAGTGCGAAAATAATGAATTACATGTGTTAGTGCGAAAATAATGAATTACATGTGTTATGTTCGCATACACACACACACACACACACACACACACACACACACACACACACACACACACACAGAAAGTATTTTTTCATGATGCAAAGCGTCATATCTGGTGAATGCTAAACAGAAGATTAAGTGGGATAAAGATGTGATGAAAAAAGGATATAGACTCAGGCTTCTGCTCATGAGCTAATTTTATATCTTAACTTATTGCCTCAAAAGGAGCTCTGAATACATTTAACTTCCAATGATTACATCCTGAACATTGTAGACAAAATCAAATTATATACTCCTGTTGAAACAAAGGTCCGCTTCTCTATAACTGTAAGAGTTACTGAGGAAGTGTAAATGACAAACTGTTCACCATGCTCTGATTTTTTTTTTTATAACAAACAGCACCAGAATTACCTGTTCAAAGGACTTGAACCTTGCCTGTGATATATATATAGGACATGCTGGAGAGGCAGTTATGTGTCCCAGAGATTGTCCCATCTCTAGAGTAAGATCCCCATCCATGTAAAGCAGAGTTCCTCCCTAATCCAATTCAAGTGTAACTTGGACAGTTGGATGGGGAACAGGAAATTCATCCCTAGTTTGGCACTCATGCCTCTAATGGACACAGGTAACATGTAAATGTTTCATCTCCCAAGCCCATGCTTACACTTATCAAGGGTATCAGAACTTGTCAGAGATTTGTGATGCATGGCTAGGCTTAAAAAGACCCTTGTGGTCATTAGCCTAGTAAATACCTATGAACCTATAGTGGCCAAATGCATTAGATCATGTGATGTAGACTGTATTTTGTAAGTCATGATACACACAGTAAAAATTCATTATCTCTATAACCGTAAGAGTTGCTGAGGAAGTGTAAATGACAAACTCTTCAGCATGCTCAGATTTTTTTTATAGTGGACACATTCATTAGATTATGTGATGGTGACTGAAAATGTCATGATACATACAGTAAAAATTCATTTTTGTAACTTTTATAAACAACCTACAATATATGAACAACCACTGAAGATATGCACGCAACTGACAGCAGCATCTTATTCATACCATTGGGAACTTTCGTAATAGGCTAAGTAATTCTGTCTGTGTCACTTGGTTGTTGAGACAGAGAAATATGAAAATTATGACAATATGAATAAATAGTAGACCAAGAATGTTTAGTGTCTCTGAACTAGACAGAGGTTCTGTATTGCCCATCTTGTACATTTTAAGATTAAACATTTTAGTAGCTTGTATGTAGCACAGTGCTAGAAATATCAACATATACCTGAACAAGCAATGCAGGACATCTAGAGGCATCATTATGATAATCCTTGAGAAACACTTAGGGATATCACAATGGTTGAACATGTGAAGTTAGTTGAACATCTGTAGGTTTTACACTGTGCACTTTTTGGCAGATAATGCCATACTTTTTTTTAAAGTCACTGACATTCACTTTGCATTTTAAGGTAATTGGTATGAGGCATGGTTAGGAGTAAACTAGGATCAAGCCAGTTTGTACCACAGAAATGAAGGCTGTTTTGTATCTACCATGAAATACAGTTTATCATACAGTATATGCATTTTGAAAATGTTCAGAAAGCCGTTTGTACAAATAAAGTGAAAGGTTTTAGAGCAAAGTGATTTCTAGTATCACAGGATGCACCACACTGGCTGTCTAGTAGAAGTAATGTTACAAATTTCATATTGGTTTATCCTTCACAAAATTTCACACAGCTAACTTCAAAATGCTTACTGCTGTGTAAGCCAGATTATAAAAAAAAACTTGCACTTGGGCTAGCACTTCTATCATGGCTGATTTCCTAGCAGGCCACCTAAATTCCTAGTACTGCCCAAGGTAGTTAGGAATCATGAAGACCTACTCTCTGTTCAGAAAGTTGTGAAGTATTTACTGTGTCAACAAACTGTGAAAGTATACATTTGCATAGTAAACTTATTTGCAGAGTATACTTATAAAGAAATGGTGCTGCATAGCTATTGAAAACAGGACATTTTTTATTTTATAGGTTCATAGATTAGTATTAGACTAACTGTTCTTGCAAGCCATTTTAAGCTTAACCAATTATCCCCTGTGAGATTCAAACCCTGTACCTTGTGTTTATAAGGCAAACACTTTAACCATTAGGCCATCCTCCCAACCCCTAATATGTGGAAGATATTCCCTCTATTTCAGTAGTGTAATAGGAGACATTACATATGGATAGTCAATACACCTATATTAATACTGTCAACATTCACTGACAGCTGTATTGAGCCACTTCCTTGAGTGATAGCTTTATGCACGTGTGTTTGCTTTTGATGTTGAGGGTAAAATTGTACATTTTAAGTTTAAATGTCCAAATGGAGTACTGTAGGTGCAAAGTACCATAGTATACCATCTGTATAGTCCAAATGTTAGTACTGTCTTCATGCATGATGGAGTTTGAGCGTCATGCATTGCATAACTGAGTTTGGATATCATGCATGCAGTCTTCTGGCCTGCATATGGGTGGCACTGTAGAGTCAGATGGGTTCAGGGACCATCAAATTCCATACATTAGGATTAGGTTTACTCAAGCTACATCATACATAGGCCATTGGAATTATTATCATACAATGTTTCTGAATTCTATTATGTCTACATGATATTTAATTCATTAGCACTGACAGCACTGGTTGCTCTATGGTTATAATTACTCACTCGCTGTGTTCCAGTCAAGCCAGTAGAACTTGAAAGACAGACACACACACACACACGCACACACACACGCACACACACGCACACACCACACGCACACACACGCACACAATCACTGCTTTTGTTTCACAGTAACTTAATCATGGTATTGAATTTGAAGTATTCAGGGCTATCAGGAAGTACATTGAATGAGAGTAAAATAATTCAGCTGAACATAAAATTCTAGTGGATCCTAAGAATTTCCTCCTCCCTGTATGGTGCCATACTTGGGTAGTTCTTGTATATGGTACCATCATATTGACATATCCAGATACTTTCACTGTCCTCTGGAAATGCTGCAGATAGTTGTACAGTTGGAGTCAGTAGCAACATCTTAGGATCCTCTGGAAGAAACAATAAGAAATAATACTCAGATCCAGTAACAGTAGCTAAGATACATTGAACTACATTGAGTAAGCCCAAAATTTAGAACTTTTGTATTAATAGTTATGCACATATGCATTTGTGCAGATATTGAAAGCCAACAAAATATGTATGCCTTTCTAGTTCAGGGTCTCTCTTTAGAACTCCATTTTATGTTAGTAAAGGAATGTGGTGTTGTGGCAGCTTCCATTGGCTGGAGCTAGGGAGACCTCCTTATGAGGTGGCGGGGATTGTGTGGTTTGCTTGTATTTTTGCTCATAGAATAATAGACTGTACAAGCGTTGAGCCTTATGTCCATTTATGCCTTATCAGTGCCCACCCATAGACCTTACCTCTTTTGTCAAGGAGTGATAGGCCACTGCCAGTCATACCTGGGGTTGACTTATGAATACCCATCTAGTTGTCTAATTCCTTCTTAAAGAAAGATACTGTGCCACATTGTTTGATCAGGAGAAGGGGGATCTTCCAGAGAATGTGTTAAAAACTATGCCACCAGGGAAAATAACTAGAGGTGATTACCATTTCTTCCTAAGTGTTCCCAAAGAGTTTTTTTTCTACCATGCAAATTAGGCCCCCCCCCCCCCACTGATATGTTGCTCAATTGTGGTAGATGAGCAACACACCAGCAGGCTAATGGGTTTAAAATGGTCAAAGGCAGTCCAACAACAGTAGGCACATCATTTTGGTCCCAAAACTATACCTCTTAACTGATGTTTTTCATATCGGTTACTATTGCAGTAGCCTAAGCTGTATGGGATATATCCTGCTTAGGATGTAACAAACAGCCAGCTTCTAAAGCTTCAGGTTACCTTCCACATGCTTAAACCATTAGTCAGCTCAAGCTGAGCTGACTGAAAAGACAGATTTGGATGCCAGTCTCTTCAGAGTTTTCCTGCCACTGATGAGTGCGTTCCTAAGAGGCTTTCAAGGATTGATTGTTAGCTTGTATTGTTCCTTTGCTGGGCGGATAAGTTCCCTTTGGGGAAAAAACTTCCATTATAAAAGTTGTTTTATTTATTAACATTTTCCTGTTTAGATAAGTAATTTTATAGCTACGAGTTTCTGTTTTAACAGACTATCGAGACTATATTGTACTTTTAAATGAGTACGCTCTTATTTCCTGTCAGTTTAAAAGTTATTTAAAGTATATAAAACTGTTTTTTTTTCCTGTTGAGAAATTGTGTTTATTCTACTTTTTGGAGAAGGTTAAGTATTTAACTGTCTTTTACTATGTTGAAATTAGTAACTTTTAAAGACTTTAAATTTCTTCCAGCTTTTGCTGCTGCTATGGCAGTTTGTTGTACCTGAAACCACTCATCTTTTAACCTGGATCCTTCTGGTGTAGCACCTACAGCCACTATGGACTTGGGGGTTAGCTACATCATCTTTGACTGTTGGGGTCCAATCAGTGGGTGAGGGGAAGCTACTATTGTCTGTCTTGAGAGAGGGAACAGGTAAAGCTACTATCTTTTGTTAGACTTTTTGATAAAAGAAAAAAAGAAGGGGACCTCTTTTCTTGGAGATTCAAGATTCTATATCTGGACAGGAAGATTAAGGAACAGATACAGGGCCTTTCTTTTCAGTTTTCTGATTCACTCTCAGAGG
The DNA here is from genome assembly GCF_019279795.1 of Protopterus annectens. Taxonomy (NCBI): domain Eukaryota; kingdom Metazoa; phylum Chordata; order Ceratodontiformes; family Protopteridae; genus Protopterus; species Protopterus annectens. The sequence goes on along the minus strand of NC_056732.1, from coordinate 1,675,776,003 downwards.
AGACCTCCATTTCTAATTATCCCTTTGTGGGCTTCTCTCTCTTTGAGACTATTTCCAGAATATGTCAGTTTTTTCCAGTGTGAGTGCACTGAGGTCTCTCACTCCATCAGAAAACTCTATGAGCCTTTATAAAAGTTCACTAATTCCTGCAGTTCTGTCAGCTTTGGAGGATGTTTGTGTTTCTACCTGCAATTGTCCTGATAGCTGCTTGCTGCCCCTAAAATGGCAGATAGAACATATAAAGTTCCTCAGTCTTTTAAGTTTTTATTAACTCTTCCCAAAATTGACCCAGCAGCTATAGCTTTAGTTAATCCTACTGCTGCTAAGCAGTTAGTTAATTCATATCCCACTCTTTCTGATAAGAATAGGAAGGTTATTGAGGAATACGGGAAAATAATATATGCTTATGCACCTTTGAATTTCAGAATTTTGAATAGTTAGGCTAACATATTAATGTTTATTCTAATTGTGAAAGTTTGAGGAATGTTTGGTCTGCAGTTTCTTCTTGTGAGTAAAAAGCTGCTCTGAATTATACAGTTTCTTCTGTTGTACTAGTCACTACTCTCTTTTTGCAGTGTGTGTGTGTGTGTGTGTGTGTGTGTGTGTGTGTGTGTGTGTGTGTGTGTGTGTGTGTGTGTGTGTGTGTGTGTGTGTGTGTGTGTGTGTGTCTCAGAAGATACTTCTTCCAAGGCTGTGATAGCCTCTGGTACTGTTTTGAGGTCTGCCTGGTTGCATTCTCAGAACCTACCAACAGGATGTGAATAATAAGATTTTAAATTCTCCTTTTGATAGATTCATTTTCTGGTTCCTTTGCTGCACATAAGGGGTAAGTTAATTTAGGGAATCTCTAAGGTTTTTCTGCCCTCCCTTTTCAAAATTTCTAAAGGATTCTCTAACCCTTCATCTAATTTTGGCAAAATGGCAAGGGTATTCCAAAAAGAATTCAGGATTCCCCCCAAAAAAACATAAATAAAGACAGTCTAACAAGTCAGTTTAACTGTTTAAGGGACCTTTTTCCTTCATCCCACCCTGCGAGTCCCTTTTCCCTTCCATAAAGTCTGAGTCTCCACTTTTTGCTTTGGTAACACATGGTTTCAGAGAAATGGGTTCTGAAGATCATTCACCAAGGTTACAGATGGCAGTGAGAGGAAATTCCTCCTTTCCATAGGGGTATTCCTCATCTATCAGACCAGACTCTTATTTCCACCTGTCCTTCATTACATGCTTTTCCACTGAGTGGTAAAACCAGTTCCTCCAAACAGGGTCAGGGCCCACTATACCTGGCATTGGCTTCATCTATGGCTTTTTGGGAAGGGTTGGATTCTAGAAGTTTTCTAGAACCAGCAAACTGGACCACTGTACATACTTTTACAAGGCATTACAAGTTAGATTACATCTCTAGGTCTAGATCAGTCTTTGATAAGACCATTCTCCTGGTGCTCCTGGACCCTTCCTCTTCCACCTCACAGAGTTTGTAAGCTATGATAATCTACCCATATAGCTTATGTTACTACAACAGTGATCGATATGTAAACTAACCTTAACAGCAGATGTTTGAATGATCACTGCTTTGGCTGCACCCTCCCTATATCCCCCTTGCTTTTGGTGTATTGTTTATGCCAGGGTGTGGACCTTTATTTTTTGTTGTTCCTAGCATTGTCTTTTCAGGACTTGGCCTCCCTTTGTCTGTTGACATTACAACTCTAAAGGCCTTGGCACTCAAACCTGTCAGTTCGGCTTGGGCTGACTAAGGGTTTGGGTGTGTGGAAGGTGCCCTGAAGCTTTAGAAGCTGTTTGTCTCTTATATCCTATGGAAGCTACTGCAGCAGTCATCATTTGAACATCTCCTGCTACGGTAAGCTTACTTAAACAAATGTACTTTCCTCATTATGAGGAATGTGCCTTATTTTTAGTCTTAAATATTCCATGTTCCATGCTGTTCCACACTAAAAAGGTCTGTAACACACATTGCTAATAATCTATTAAGAAGTACACATGGTACATATTATTGAGTCATATTCTTCATTAAGTGAACTTTTCCTGAGTATAATTAACTATGTTGTAAGCTTTCATGTTTGAAGTTGATGGTAAGTATTCCTCATTTTACAAATTGGCTCTACATTATGGCTGTTAATGTTCCATGTTTTGACAATAGAAGGTCAAGAGCTATAACTATAACATATGTAGTTGATACCATTCCATATCCCATTGATGCATTATATATGAATCATGTATGATCATGGGGGGGGGGCTGTTTTACACTTATACACCAATAGAATAAAGCTGTGTAAATGATCTTATGTCATTGTGTTCTACTGTCTATGACACATGCAGGGTTTTAGTACACCATTCTGTGGTATACCAGACGTATTCCACAGTGTATAATGTTTATGAATAGTACCCAATAAATGCAAAGCATTTCTTATGTTGTTTATGCAGTGTAACTGAGACCAGTCAATATATGCTAAAAGACTGAACATGGTTACTTTTTTCTGTGGAAAATTAGCAGTCCTAGAAAAAACTGTTGAGAGTTTTCAATATCAAAATCACCAAAATGCTAACGAGCAATAACCACTGACTGGGTAACATTTCTGAAGATCTAGAGACACACATGTGGATTATTAGAGAGTAAGATGTCTGTAATGGTGTTTGTAGAGGACTTTTTCCTTGGGTTTGTAGGTGAACTGGCTGTCTATTATAGGCAAGCAGGGAGGAAGTTCATGTAAGCTTTACGTGAAATAGACTTAGCCACTGAAAAGTTAGGTTATCTAATAGTACAACATTTAGTTTATGCAGCCATTTGCTAAGTTTGCTTCAAACTAAGGATCATGTATGTAAAGATAAGTGGATAGAATATGTGCTGCAGGTACATACAGATAGATGTGACTCACTAATCTGAGTTGTATTGATGCCTGATTAGAATTCATGTTTAGTTACACATTGTTTGTGGTTAGCATGGAGTCAAGAGGGTGTTTCAGATAGCATTATGACTTTTCCTTCTACTTTATTATGGGAGGGGATTATTTGTTCACTTATTTTTATTATATTTGTCACACTGCCAGCCCAGCTATCTGGAATGTTGTAAATAATTTTATGTCATTTGTGAATATTAATATGAGTTATATAGAAGTGTGACAGAAGGAGATACTGCCAGTATAGCTATCTGGAATTTTGTAAATAGTTATATGTCACTTGTGAATATCAGCATAATGCAATTGATTGTATTATCACTGTATTAAAACTGTATGTTATGTATGTATCAAACTGCTACCACAGAAGTGTGAGTAAAGGACTGAGCTTAAAGGATGTAACCACAGCATGCCCTACTGGAAGAGAACAGAAATGTATATAAACTATTGTAATTGTGTAAATGTATATGCTTTAACAGTGGGAACTAGAACATAGATGGTTAACTTGCAAAACTTCAAGGAAATAGTTGAAATTATTTTTTTTTATAATTGCTGGGCCATAAACAAGAGATGTTATCTTTCAGTTTCAGTCATCAGGAGACAAGATGTCTAAAACTAGGGAGCCTTCTGCATTGTAATGTAAGTGTTTTATTGTTTTATGTCTTCTAGCAGCTGCAAAAACATCTGAAGGCTATGTATTTTCAAAGGGAGATGCTAAATTCTGATTTCTGACCATGTTAGTTTAGCTTGGGAACTAAAGTCAGGTGACAAAAAGTGATGTCATCCAACCTAACCCAGCAGGAATATTTGATATTAATTTAAGAACTCTTTGAGAGAGAAATAGGGCATTATGTATTTTGTCTTTGACCTAGCAAGAACACCCACTCACCTCTGCACTTGCCTTGCTGTAAGTAAGTTTTCAGGGCATAGTAACTCTTTTAGATTCAGATAGAAATATAGTAAAGAATAGCTTCGATGTTTTCTTTATTTGAGACTGTTCTGCAATGTTGTTTTAAATATTTCCTGTGATTTTGAACTCTGATGTAACTGATTACTTACTGAGTATTGTCTTGTTCTTCTATTATTTATTATTAAACATATGTAAACCTTTCAATTGTGGCTGGTCTCTGTAGAGATATTTACGCTGTTAGAGTACTTGCATATCTATTTTGTGGCACTGCACATGGCACTCCTAATAGCCTTGCTCTTGGCCAGACTACTAATAGTAACATTACACAGTAAGATTGGCCACCTTTTGCTAAGGGCCTTAAAGTAGCTGGTAAAGAGTGGCTGGTGGCAGTCGGAACTACCTTGTAGTCTGGGCAGAAGGGGGCATAGCTACTAAACCTGTGCCAGTTTTTCCCAGGTATATGTTTGTGTTTGTATATAAATCAAACTTCAAAGTGTGTGTGTGTATATGTGTTAGCCACTTGGGCAGGGACATGAAGCACTGGTTGGACAGAGAAGGGTGCTGGAGGTTTTGGCTTGGCCACTCAGCTGAGATCTCAACCCTATAGCTCTGCCAGTGAGGAGTCTAATTGGGGAACTGGAGAAAGAGGGAGAAACTAGCCCCAGACTCATTGTGGTCTCTGTGTGTTCTTAAGGGAAATTGCACTTTACTGTGTGTGTACCTGTCATCCTCCCAGTGTATACGTACCCCACTGTTGCCAGTGGTGAGGATTGACACTCCTTGATTACTGGGCCAGTGCATGGGCATCGTAATATTTTACAGTTGTTTTCCTGGGAAACCCAACTTTGCATAAAACCTCCTTTTCAGTAGAAGCCCAGGGAGAAAGCTTCAGCTTTTACACTGACAAATTGCATTTACAGTGGTTCATATTACAGAGTACAGTGGTTTTAAAAATGCTGTTGAAAGTAGATGTATTACATCAGGACATGACAGATAGGAAAGTGGGTGTTACAGTCTTGTTTAATCTTGGATAGTGTTTTGAATGATATACTGCAGTGTTAGTTAAATATGATAAGTCTAAAATGAATGGAGAAAGCATGTAATAGTATTGGAAATAAATATACATATATATTGCTCAAGTCACAGCAGTAAGGTAGAAATTTCTATTAATAGACAATGGTAGTTTTTGCATGTATACAGGAAGGTAGTATTTTGTTTGATGTTCAAAGGAGGGAAGCAGGGCAATAAAGGGCTATGAATAAATACTGAAATTTAAGTAGGTAAGAAAAGAGGAAGTTATGGGGTGTACCATTTGTGATAGTAAGATTAAAATAATTATTAATATATATACTTTAGTGAAAATGAAGAAGTAAAAGTGATTAAGACATAGCTAGCGAAAAATTAAGAAGTAATGTGAAATGGTTGAAGATAGTTGTATTAAACATAGGGATTAAAATACAGGTTAGTAAAAAATGGTGAAGTGAAAAGGTTAAAAGTAGATATAAGCTAAGTAAGTAGTCAAGTGGGAGAGGTTAGTGGTTGTGTTTTCAGACGTTTGTTGCATACTATCCTGGAGATGCACGTGGACAAAGCCATGTTGTTTTAGATTTGATTAAAGGTGTGTTCATTTTCAAAGTATTTAAGAGAAAGTGGGATGAAATACCAAATTTTGGATACATAGTTAAAGTTTAAGCTTAACCAATAGCATTTCAGGATTTCATTGTGGAAGGAGGATTTTGTCTGTAGAGTGAAGTGTTCTGTTTGGGAAGTACAGTTATAGCGTGTCTTTTACAGCCAGGTATTTGTCTGTGTTATGCATTAGGTTGTGAGCTACTAAGAGCTCAGTATAGTGAAGCTGGTGAGATATTTCAGTGCATTTGTGGTGCTTAAGGGCTACATAGTATGAATTTTTTAGGGAATATTTCCTGTAAATTTAATAATTTTTTGTAACACTTCCCAAGTTTTTTTTTTTTTTTTTTTTTTTTGATAATTTGAAGGTTAGGTGATATGGGCAAAGCATATAGTAGGGCTGGAAGGATGTAGTTTTTTGCTGTTGTTTGTCTGGCTCCATCTGTGAAAAATGATTGAATTCTACATAGAAGATAACATTTTTGGTATGTTTTATGGATGGTCAGATGTGGAGGTTGAACTTCATTTTCTCATCAATTAATACCAGTTAACATTTTTTTTTGTGATAGCAGGTCAATTTGCATGTTATCAAATGAGGTGATATTGAAGAGGGTTTTGATATGCAAGAATAATTTTGTGTTAAATAGTAGCAATGTTTTCTTGGGATTCAGTGGGAGTTGTAAACTGTCTAACCATGATTCAACAGAGGTAAAAGATTATTCAGTTATTTCTTGCAGTTTCTGCAGATTGTGGGGAAAACAGATGATTTGCTGAAT
>NC_056732.1:1675488276-1675769279 GCF_019279795.1 Protopterus annectens | reverse complement strand
TGATATGTGTGTCCGGGGTTAAGCCCGCAAGGTTTAAAAGTAAAGACTAAATAAGACACTTTTAAGCTGTTGTAAGTGGATGTAAATTAGTTTTTGCGACAGTAAACAGCAGGTACACACAGGTAACAGACATGGACAACTCACAGTACACTTGAAATGTCCTTTTTGGCAATCCTGCTCATGTCACCCACCTACGAATACACCTCTGGGACTGCTGTAACCCAGTAATCTCTGCAGTGCGTGCTGTAACTGCATACTGCTGTAGTGTGATAAACTAGTTTGGTAGGTGTTTTAATGCCACACAGGCCACGTGTGTGTGTGTGTGTGTGTGTGTGTGTGTGTGTGTGTGTGTGTGTGTGTGTGTGTGTGTGTCTGAAAAAGAAACAATGCTTTTTAGAGTATGCACACTCTATACAATTCACATACTCACCTTCGGCAATCCTGCTGATGTCACCCACCTAGAAATACACCTCTGGGACTGCTGTAGCCAAGTAATCTCCATAGCGTGTGCTGTAACTGGGTAATGCTGTAGTGTGAAAAACTAGTTTGATAGGTGTTCTAATCCCAGACAGGCCAAGTGTGTGTGTCTGCCTGAGAAAGAAACCATGCTTTTTAGAGTATGCACACTCTTTACAATTCACATACTCACCTTTGGCAATCCTTCTGTCACCCACCTAGACATAAACCTCTGGGACTGCTGTAACCCAGAAAACTCCGTAGTGCATGCTGTAACTGCGTAATGCTGTAGTGTGATAAACTAACTTGGTAGGAGTTCTATTCCAAAATATGGCAGATGTATGTGTGTGTGTTTGACAATCAGAGCCTGTGTGGAGGTGGCTGTGAGTGTCTAACCACTGGACATGTTGAGGAGCATTTTTTGTAGTTTTCCTATACGGTGGCCCTATTATATGTCACAATGTCCACCTCACGAGGAGTACAGATGTCAGTCAGCCATCTGGCAAAAGGCCTGGTGTACAAAGTATGCAACCCTATTATTACCCAGAATATGTTCTGAACCCATGTGTCATGCACAAACACATTTGCCTAGAATATCCTGCTATGTTGCTAGTACCCTGTACATTGATGACAGATAGTATGCATGGTGTGAGTGCAGTGGGCTACAGAGGGCATGGCACCCTGTCAAACGGTACAATAGGTACATAATTGTGGACAATGTGCCTTCACTATGTTCCCCACTGGATGCCTGCAACATATGTGGTGCCATCAAATGTGATCCACTAAGGACATACAATGCCTTACACACATGCCATGTATGGACAGATGCCACTGACACCAGAGAATACCTGTAGCATGCAACAATGCAGGTGCAGGGTCAACCTGCTGTCTATTAGCAGGTCCTGCCACACCAGTCCAGTACTGGCATATCTGATGATAACAGTCTGTCTACACAACATGTGCCAGCCAAACCAGGTACACTTGTACATGTCACTGTACATTATTGTGGGACTTGCACATCCCAGGCAATGTCCATAGCAAGGACTATCAAACACAGACATGGCATGCATTGCAAAGTAATGGCCATACACAATGGTAACCAGGATAACAAGACAATTCATACAATACCCATCTGTGTGGGACATTGCAGACACTACACCCCTGAACCACACTGCACACCATTTTCGGGTGGCATGATGCCAAGGATTACCCCTCACCCTGCCTTGTACAGCCATCTTGCACAGCCAACCACTACACACCCATGAAGCAATGCACACATGTATGTCAGTACTGGCACCTTGTGTCTGCGTGTGGGGTATGATGCTCCCAACCACAGTCACACCCAGTATAACTCCCATTGGCATACCGACTGATGTCAGACACGTTCACATGGCCTAGCCCATAGAACCTCAGGATATCCCCTGTGGTGCATGTAGCACCTGTGCATTACTGCAGTGTGACAAACTAAGTAGTTAGGAAGTGTATTTGTGAGCTTGTCAAAGTGTGGCAATGTGTCTGAGTCCCTTAGAGAGTGTGGTTGTGTTGACAATGACATCTCCATGTGGACAGCCATGTGTGCTACACCTAATGTATGTCTACTATATCTCTAATGCAGGTGTCACTCATCAGCACACATATATGTTCTTACAGCACACCAACATGTCAGCTATGTGGCACATGGAGTAACTGCATGCACTTGTAAAAGTAATGGCTAGTATGTCAGGGGTTTGAACCCCTGTACTGGTAGGTGTGTGACAGATGATGCTTAGGATTTAGTCTCCAAGCCCTTATCTGATGTACTTTGCCTCTGTCTGTCCCTCCCACACACTCTCTTGTGGATGTGGAGTTGTACACCTGCTCAGCAGGAGCTTGTGTTTTGTAAGTGATGGTCATGATCAGATGATGGCCTCTGCACCTATTGCAGTCCTCCTCTAGCTGATTGCATGCAGAACAGCTGTGGTGACATTCCCATAGCTAATCATATGGAAACACAGTACAATAGCTAGGAACATCATGTTGGTGTTTGCCCATGACAGCCGCTGTGAGTGGAACCTGGATCTGATGTTTGGTGAACAGCATCACAGATGATATCTGGATATTCATCAAACAACATACACAGTGAAAAACAGCCTAAAGACAGGAGGGTGATGTGCCATACATGACTACAGCATGTAAGTGTAGCTATGCTCCATTGAGACTACTGCCAATTTAAAAGTTTGTGTGTGGTAATGGCTAGTCTGCATGTTTTAAAGCTGACAAGACAGTGCTCTGTTTGTGAGGGAACCCTCATCTGTAGGGCCATCTGTGGACTGGTCAGTGTGTGGAACCATTTGTTTCTTGTGTCACTCACTGAACACACATCTGTGAACTGCAGAAGCATAGTGTGAGGACTGCAGTCAGTACATGGTGATAGTGATGAGAGTTACTGCCATCACATCCCTGATTGGACATATGTCACACAAAACAGTGGTATGACAGTCACTGTCTGAGGTTCTCACAGTGACATGCCAATAATGGGCCACTGTTCATGGCTGCAGTCACAAGTCTTCTACGCTTTATATAAATGTCATGCAGTATATATGCATGTGTTGTGCTCCCTCTGCAAATGTATGCCATCTGTGGTGTTGGGTTGATGGTCATATTTGTGCATGCTGTTATAAGTAATCCTGAATGTTGTTGACTATTACTAAGCCACATCTGTGTTAAAACTGCAACACTATAGACTGTATGGGATTGGAGGTCATGGTGGAACCTCCTGTCCCACTTCAGCTGGCCATGGCACCAGGCACCAGCACGTCTGGGGCCTAGCCTTGGACCTCCACCTATGTTGGCTCTTCACCACCTTCTGGTGGAACCGCCACTGAGGATGGAGCTCGTTCCCCCTGGGTGCAGGTCCAGACAGGAACTTGTTGGCCGTCGTACAGTCTCGGATGTGGTGCGTATGGGGCTCAATAAGGGGTTTTGAGGCCATATATGCAGCTCGAGGGCAGAGTGTCACATTAGAGGGTGGGCCTGCCCCTCCTAGACAGTCTCCAGCACAGCCACCTTTGCGGCTGTTTTGGTGCAGTGGTGGCTGCCCATGGGTGGGACCTCCATCCCACTGTTTCCATCTGGGGGTCCATCTCACTGCTTCCATCTGGGGGTTCATGGGCTTGTGACTGCCAAACACTCCTCCCTGTCCAAGGTGTATCCCCCCACATGTATCATATACCAACCCTGTATGTTGTCTTGTCTGTCATCCTTCCCAACCTATCCTCCACGAGCATACCTACTCTCCTTCCCCAACATCCCAATTTCGCCTTACGGAAACAGAAGGCCAATTTGTTCCTAGAACAATGTTTGCTCCATACATAGCTGTCCATTTCACACACGTGTCCACTGGACACATGTAACTTTTTAATTTGCATCACAACATACTACTGTTGTCCTCACCCGTCTCTCTCAGGCACACGATCCTGGTATGCACATGACTCCTAAAGGTTCCAGGTACACATGATGCAGATGACCCCATTGTACACACAACACTACCGGTCCCTCTATGGTTACCCCATTTACCTTTTTCATGATGATGTTGCACGCAGCACCTTGCAAGAGTACTGTTCTGATATAATGATTGGACAGGAACTGTTTTGTTAATGTAAATAAAATGCACAGAGTAATGTATTTGGCCAATGTACAAATTCTTGCGTGTACTAATGACATGTCTGAGGGAGTCTTGATATTACATGGGGTTGAGAGGGGCTGGAGTTAAGAGGGTGGCCTAATGGATAAGGTGTTTGCCTTGCAAACACAAGGTGCAGGGTTTGAGTCTCACAGGGGATAATTGGCTAGGCTTAAAATGGCTCGCAAGGGCAGTTAGCCTAGTACTAATCTATGAACATAGGACAACACCACTACATAATATAGGAGTTACTGGTGTTTTCCTTTTCATTCCTTTTTAATGCTTTGTTGTCACATGCGATGCTCTTGATATATCTATATATATGTATGTATCTATATCTGGACATAAACACACACACACACACACACACACACACACACACACACACACACACACACACACACACACACACACACACCTACATGATGGAATATATTTCCTATACTGTTGAATGACTGTGCTGGATGATATGTTTGTGATAACATCCGATGTCTGTATATCTGCCATGGATTAGTGGTAAATCACATTGGCTGTGGTGTGCAGGATCCTGGTTTTGAGCCTTGCAGAGGGCGTTTATTTTGTTGCTGAGCAGAACAAGGGTCATTGGATACGCAATGATTAAGGCACTTTTAAGCAGTTGTGAGCGGGTGTGTGCTGGTTTGCGTGACGGTAAGCAGTGGCTACTTTTGGTCACAGTTCCTTACACTCAGTTACCTTCTTGATTGTTTAACCTGTGTAGGCAGTGCTTACCCCCATGCAAACAGGCTGAAACCTGCTCACTGCTGCTTAAAAGTTCTTACTCCCGCTTACCCCCGCACTAATTTCTTTAAAAGGAAAGAAAAAAAGGGTTCATAGGGAAGTGGTGAAAAAGGGGTACAAAGAAAGGAAGACAGTAGGCAAAATAGCTAGGGATGTGCAGGAAGGGTGTAGGGAAGGTCCATAGCTGTCCATTTCTTCTACAGCAATGGCTGTGCATATGCAATAAATTTGGCGGGACATTTGGACACCCTCAACCCTGAGAGAGGAGTGAGGACAACAATAGTATGTTGTGATGCCAATCAGAAACATTTACATGTGTCCAGTGGTCACGTGTGCGAAATGGACAGCTGTCTATGGGGCGTGCTTTTTTTGCGTGAACAGATTGCCATTTTTTCTTTTATATTTAGATGAGAGTGGGATGTTGGGATGGAGAGTAGGTATAATCAGGGAGGATAGGTTGGGTAGGATGACAAACAAGACATGTACAGGGGGTGGTATATGACACGTGGGAGGGAAACACCTTGGATGGGGAGGGGTATTTTGAAGTCACAAGCCCATGAGCCCACCAATGGATACAGTGGGACTGAGGTCCCCACCCATGGGCAGTCACCACTGCACCTTCACAGCCCAGAAGGCAGCTGTGCTGGGGGCTGTGTAGGAGGGGCAGGCTCATCCTCTAGATGTACCACTCGGCCTTCAAGCTGGCATAGGCAGTCTCAAATCTCCCTGTCGAGCTCCCTATGCACCATGGCCTGGACTGTACCACGGGTGACAGGTTTCTGTCAGCTCCCACTCCCAGGTGAGGGTCGAGCCCCATCCCCTGTGGGGTTTCCACCCAAAGGTGGTGCATGGCCAACAGACGAGGAGGTCCCAGGCTAATCCCCAGATGTGCTGGTGCCCAGTGCCATGGCCAGCTGAGGTGGGACAGGTTGGTCTGCTGGGACCGGCCTTCCCATATGAGCTATGTTGTAGTATGTTTAAGGCAGATATGGTTAGTAATAGTCAACAGCATTCATGATTAGTTATAACAGCATGCATAGGTATTCCCATTACCCAGGGCACCATATATAACATAGTTGCAGAGCAGGCAGAACACATGCATATATGGGTAAACAGTGGCCATTACAACAACATGCAGGTTTCATTGATGGCAATAGGCCAACAATATGGGTGTATTTTAACATGGCACATGCCTAGAAACAGATGTGAATATTTATAAACCATAAGGACATATGTCCCAACAAAAGGTTAGGAGTGTAGACATACCAAATGAGTTGTGTAAAACGGTTGTGTTTGCACATATGGTAGGGGTGAAGACATACCAAATGAGTTGTGTAAAACGGTTGTGTTTGCACATATGGTAGGAGTGAGAGAGTGAGAGTTCAATTAACAACTAATACATCCTTGTAGTTTTCACAGCATTCATATTCACTGCAGTGGTTTGTCCCTTACATGTATTATTACACTACCCAGTGGCGTTGTATTGTACAATGGCATGTTTGTAGATTAGTATGTATGGGACCTGTGTCTTATGTACAGGCTTGACAAGATGCAGGTGTTAATGCAACATGTTTTGAGACTGCTCTCATACACTTTGGGTGAGATGCTGGCATGACGAGTATGTTTGCATGTACATTATCTGACTATGTACAAGTCTATAAGTTATATGTCATTAACAGCTGCCTACATTTCTTGGATCATCACACTAATTTGTCAGGGGAACAGGGCAATAGGCAGGTCATGTGGGCCATTAATCAGGACATACTGGGCAGATTGGAACAGTTGAGGGGTATGAATATGCATACCACTTTCTATTTAAGCATTCTAGCAAAATTTGTACAGTTGTTAAGGTTAAATATGCATGCAGCTTTCTCTCTGAACATTCTAATAGACTGTGTGCAGTTGTGTGGAATGATTATGCATACAACTTACTAGTGCTCCTGGGATCCAAAGCCCTGCTGTGTGTGACAAAAGCATTACAGTTATGATCACTGTACACTATGCTATTAGGCAATTGTTGTGAGGATTTGCAATGTATTTTGTCTAATATGACTGACCTGTTTGCACTTCCGACATTGTTATACAGCACTTCATACACATGCTATCCTCATACCACAGTGTGCGTAACACTGCTTACTACAAAAGTACTGTTTAATAACTGCAACAGTACAACAACATATGACTGCAGAGTAAACAGAAGCAATGCAGGGGTTACACCTTTATTCGCAACATATTACACTATTCTGTATACTGGTATGACACTTTCTGAGGCTCTTACATTTATTTGTTTTGACAGTACATGCAGGCTATTTACTAACCTGCCTCGCAACGCATCCTTTGCAGCCTAGCATCATAGACTTGCTAGATTGCAGCACGCGCATCTGCAGCTTTCAGAGAATACATTGATATTTAGCCATACCTATCCATAGTATACACAAGCTAGGCAATTATTAACTACGTAGTGGAAGGAGTACTTACTCAATTCTGGGGCATTCTGCATCTGCCTTGCTTCCTGGATCCACTGTTCCAGGACAACCCCCCACCACCACCACTTCAGGTCTGCATGGTGGTACCTGGCCTGCTCACCAGTCCAAGGGATAACTGTGGCACTAATGATGTCATGGGTGAGACTGTCCCAGGCCTCCATTTTGTATTGTGAGCCCTGGTACTGGCCCTGCAGTAGTCTCCTGTCATGGTGCTTTACCAGGAGCCATACCATGAATTTGGACTCCTGTACGCCCTAGTGCTGTGCTCTAAAGCAAGTGCCTTCTCCCACTCCAGCCATTCTGCCTGCAGGGGATGCTACAACCAGTTATGAGCCATATTCCCACTTTTTTGGCTTAAGTAGGGCCGGAATCCCGCACTTTTCCGTAATTGGCCAGTTTTGAAAAGGCTAAGCTATGGGCACACATGCTTACTTCAGGTTGGCACTGCTTAAAGAGGTGTACCTGTGGGCATATTGTATTGACTTTCCTACACATTGCTTACAATTACTTAGTTGGGCTGTGAGGGGGTTAGCATTACTTATTGGTTATCTATCTTTATATTTGACTTTTGTCAATGATGTCTTACTCATTACAGGCTATATATGAGTCCGGTATCCATCATTCATGTGTACATAAACTGTATGGGGTCCTGGGGACTTCAGAACCTTATTACAGCGACACCTCAACTCTATGTTTACTGCAGTACACCAATTCACATATTTATGGTCTGTGGCAAGTTATAGAACATTACACTGTACATAGATTCAGTTCACATATTTGATTTGTTTCCCTGTTGTGAGGATTAGTTTGCTGATACCTCCTTTATATGTATTGCTGTTATGGCGTAGTGGTTTACTACTATGACTGTGATTTACAGGGTCCTGCTTTCTTGCCTTGCAGAAGCTGGTTATTTTGTTGCTGGCCAGAACATGAGCTGTTGGATACAGAGTGATTAAGGCACTTTAAAGCACTTGTGAGCAGGTGTGTGCGGGTTTGTGTGGAGCTAAGCAATGCTAACCTCCGGCTACAGTTTCTTACACTCGGTGTCTATATTGCTTCACCAGTGTGATACTTGCATACCGGCAGCCAAACAGGCTTACACTCGCTTGCTCCCACACTTGCCACTGCACTGCATTTGGTGTTTACATCTGACACTCACACCCATGGGTGGGAGTGAGGACTACGATATTAACTTGTGATGCCTATTACATCAGATTACATGCCTACAGTATCGGGAATGGCTGCCCATTAGGCGTAAGCATGCCGTTCGACTGTACAGAATCTGCGGCCTGTCCAGAGTTTGATTCATACTATTGATGTGTTCCTATTACAATCTGCACCTGTCTGGCTAATACATGGAAACTGACACCATTAAATACAGACAAGTACTTGGGTTTTGGAACCCACATCCTTCAGCTGAGTCATGCTACTGCATACCTATTATTCTATCATCTTTCTAAGGTTGTAAGTGGAATATGTGCTTTCTGTCCTTCCCTATTTGTTCCCCCAACAGTTTATGTCCTGTCCATTGGATTTGCTTTTAGGGGTTGAGAGGTATGGGCGTAAGCTATGCCAATTTCTGAATATTACTTACATCCCTGGGACGATCCTAATACAACTGGGCCAGCCAACACCTGCACGCCTAGGCCCATAATTACATACCCATAGTTCCCCCACCTGCCCCTTCTCTACAGCACTCACCCTTACTGTGGGTGCAGGTAGGGTATAAACACACCACTACACACTGCCCACTCCCCGCGTGTCGGGACACATGTCGTACATTGTGTCGACCCATGGGTTATCAGGCTTGCACAACCTACTGGTCCATGTACTTCTACAGCCTGGTTTGATGAATCATTACAGGGACTGACTCAGATGATCAGTAATTTTTGGGGTGACCCACAAGGGACATTGATGCCTTTGTTTCAAGGTTAGACCTGGCAGGTCTCCCACTGGTAGTATCCTGCTGGTGGTCTGGGAAGCAGTGGTGTGTTTACTTTTATTGTGTGTCTGTATGTCTCACCAGTCTAGCTGGAGGGGGGGAGGTGGGTTGATGCTACGTGTTACACATTTGTTGATTGGACCCCTCACCCCCATATGCACGGCCTGTGAACATATATAATTCGTAACTGCTGTATCATATCTTAGCTATATACATGTGTATATTTACAGTTTTTATATATATATATATATATATATATATATATATATATATATATATATATATATATATATATATATATATATATATATATATATATATATATATATATATATATATATATATATATGTATGCATGTGTATATTTATATATTGCTATATATATATATATATATATATATATATATATATATATATATATATCTCTAACAACATATGTGTCTATGGGTGCCTGCATATGTATATCTCTATATGTGGGTATGTATATGTATTCTGTCTCTGTATGTATACATTTGTACTATGGAGAGGGCGAGGTATATCTCTGTCGCTGTGGGTAGATATACACACACATACCTTTACATGTACATCTGGTTATTCCGTTCCTTGCCATGTAGATTACACTTTGCTGCAGTGCGACTCGTAGTGGGTGTGGCTGCTCATTGGGTGATGCCTCTGCCCAGTGAACACTTTTGCTTACATCCCTGGGGCTGTCCATATAGGCCCACATCAGCCAACACCTGCACACCTAGACCCATAACTAGCTACCTATAGTTCCCCCACCCGCACCTCCTCTGCAGCACCCATCCTTACTCAGGGGCAGGTTGGGTCTGAACACACCTACACGCTGCCCACTCTCCACTTCACGGGACCCATGTCATACATTGTCTCGACCCATGGGTCATCAGAATTTCCCACCCTTGTATTCCAGGTATGTACACACCCCAGCCAGAATGGACATCGCATCAACTTCCTTCCATATGTCAGTTTGTGGGGCATCTCGCAAGGGATACTCCTCTCTGTGTTCCAAGATTAGATTTCCCGGGTGCACTGTGTACACCCCCGTCCGGTTGTATCCTGCCTGTTGTCTGGGGAGCAGTGGACTATTTACATTGTGCGGGTTTATGTGTATGTTTCCTATGTCCGACTGGGGGGAGGTATGTGTTTCATGTTTCTTGCTTGGGTCCTTCACTTCCATTGGCATAGCCGGTGAACATATGTCATTCTTGTGTGCTGTTTCCTGTCATAGCTGTATATCTGTGATCTGTGTAAATCTACTCACACACACACACACACACACACATATATATATATATATATATATATATATATATATATATATATATATATATATATATATATATATATATATATATGTGTGTGTGTGTCTGTAAAGCAATGCATACCCTGCGCAAATGCACTTACACACGCTTACTGGTGTTTATGTATGCTTAAACCTGCTTACTAGTGCCTTATTCATTATGACACTGACACTTTGCTCCAGTTCATTTTTAATTGTTATTTTGCAGGTTATACAGCTGACACATGTTGAAATATGTTCATATACAGATTACTGATGGAAAATGGTATGTGCTGCAGTGGGAATCGGTACGGGGATGTCTGTTCATTAGGCGGATAGTCTAACCAATACACTATTGCTGTGCTGCTTTATTTGCATATATACTCATATCCCCATGACTCTTAGCTCCCCAAACACCCACCCCAACACTTCACTAACACTGCAGTCATCTATTCTCCAGTTGAATTCGCAGTGTATCCACACCACTACACATTGGCCACTCCCTACTCCTGTAGACCCATCCCATCGGTTGACTCACTCCACGTATCCTCAGAAATCCCAAACTTTTAGTCCACAAACATTGGTGACATGAGCGATCAAAAGGACACTATTCACAATTTTTGGTTTGTCCCACATGGGACACACATGTCTTTATTTCAAGATTAGACTCTATCCTTCATTACATCCTTACTCCCGTTAACATGACACTACAATAAATTAATAAGTATGACTATGTGGTAATGCACACATTACACATGAGAGTTAATTATGTACGAGTTTAGTGTGATTTTACCAGTTTAGTAATTGGCGTTGCCTTAGCAGGCAGATCATAGGAATGATTCCATGTGTGAGAAAGTCCTCACATTTGATTTTTTCAGCACAGCACTGACTTCGGACATTGTACACACTTCTGCATTTTAGCAGTTTCGTCCCTTCCCTCTTATGCACAACCTATTATTATAACTACTGTCAAGGTTTGTAAGGGGACATTCATGTTATTAATGCTGCAAATGGAATAAATGTGTTACAGGGAATGTACTTCTACATATAGATGTATGCATGTGTGTATGCATATATACTTAAAACGAACTCACTGACCTCCACGAGGTGGTCCAATTAGCACCAGCCCATCCAACCCTGACATGCCTGGATCCATAATTTCATACCCATAGTTCCTCCACCTTACCCGCGTTCAACATACACGCATACCATCCATTGTCCAATTGCTATCGCAGCCATGACACACCTCACACATTGCTCCCGAGCGTTAGGGTCCCTACATGTATGTTGTCCCAACCCATGTATTATCAGGCTCTCCAACCATTTAGTCCTTGAACATACCTGCCCTTGCTTGTGTAATGGTCGGAGGTCCAATAATCCTAACAATTTTTGGGTAGTCCCACCAGGGACTACCCTCTGATTGTTTGTGAAGTAGACTTAGCAGATCAACAATGTTACTCCCACTGTTAATATTCTGCCTGTGGTGTGAGTATCAGTGCTTTGCTCTCTCCTGCCTAGCTTGATATGACATACGCTGACAGCACTATATAATACTGGAGTTGCTGTTGATTCCCTTCTCATTCCTTTGGCATGCTTTATTGTTATGACGTTCATTCTTCATAGATATATATCTGTACATACTTATATACATTTCCTATGCTGGGCACTGCTTACACCCGTGCAAGCAGACTCAGAATTGCTTACTGGTACTTATATATGTTTACTGCTGTTTATTTGTGCTTACTACTACACTGCTACTAGTGCCTTATTCATTATGACAGTATCACTTTGATTTGAATGGATTTAGTTAAACATGTCATGCGATACACAAGTTCACATTTAAATGTTATTATGTTGGTTTTACAGCAAAACGGCATTCATTCCACATGGAAAATTATATGCGCTATAGCTGGACTCAAACCATGAATGCCTGTTCGTTAGGCGAATGCCCTAACCACTACACTATTGACGTGTACATTGATTCCACATGTTTTCTCTATTTGAATGATTTTGATGTGTAAGCTATGCTCAGCAGAGGGCAGCGACGCACAGACACGCTGCACTTTGCTTACACTTTCGATATTGCAGCAATACAAATGTAAAATAGGGGACACAGGGAATCTAATTGTGAAAGTACTAGGGACGGGGCTCAACATTCCACTACGTGCTTGTGTGTTTGCTACTTCGATTTTATTTCACTGTTCGTGGACACTCTTGTATGCTTAGCATACATTTCGGTATCCACGGACACTGAATTACTGGCTTACTATTAGAGATGGGCTCTAATAGTAAGCATAGTAGGTTGCACAGCTGTCGGGGCATGTTTATGCGTCCATAGAGCACTTGTGCATGCCTCCTGCACTCGCACATGTTTCCTGTGCACGTCGAGAGTGCGGCGGCGAACCCTCATACATATTCATATGGCGCTGCTGCACCATCTGTATTGACGATGCTCAGTGCAAAGCTAAAACTGTCCTTGCGCCGAGCTTCATGAATCCTGTGGAATGTCTCCTGAGTTTCCATGAAGATACTGAATACAACTAAAACCATCCCATCTTAGAACACTACTACTAAATATTTAATGTGAAGTTGTTCAATCTCGGCATTCATTCTTCACTGATGGGTTCGGAGCCAATCCTCAGCTCCGACATGGCTGACTAGCAAGCTCAGAGTTCTCCTGTAGCTTGATTCCCAACCCCTTATCCCACAATGCACTGCTGGAATTACCCCAGATCTAGTTTTCCGCGGCACAGATCTCTTGGCTTCCAGCATTGCTCAAGACTATTATTGGAAGTTTTCAACTTTCAGAAATGTATATATTTCAATTTTTTATATAGCTTTGATTACTTTATAGTACTAGATATTACTAGCTAGTGGATAGTTGCTTTCTGTGTTCAACCCCCTTTCCTCAGTAAAATCTTTCTTGCCTTTGACCCTTTGGCCTTAGGATCTCTTTTTATAGTTGTTAGTCAGTGTTCCCTGTTTGGGATTGGATTACTTAATCCTGTTTATATTGATATAATTGTTAGTTGCCCCTTTTGGGCTGTGTGTATGTTTTGTGTGAGTTAGTTAGATTCTAAAATAGCTCATAGTTAGTGTGTTCCATTTTAGTGGAAATTGTGAAATGTCTGAAGAAAAAGATAAACATCCAAAGTCTGGGTTTAATAAATGCCCAGACTGCAGACAGAAAATGTCCATCACGGATGCCCATGTGCAATGTATTTATTGTTTGGGTGAAGTGCACCTGCAAGAGTCAGGCAGTATTTGTCACTATTTTTCCACCAGAGTGCTTGCAGAAAGGAAGAGGAAGTTAATTGATAGGGGTATTATCAAACACCCTTTTGCTGAGGCATTGTCTGAGCAGGATGGGGCCAGCAAATCATCCAAATCTTCCTCTGAATCTAGGTCTAAAAAAGGAAAAAGGTCAGAAAGTGTGGTGACTTCAACTCCACTGCCTTCGGAGCCGACAATCTGTTCTTTTCAGAACTGGTCACTGCCCTGGAACCTGTTGCCAAAAAACCTCCATCCATACTGCTCTAATCGGCTCCATCTGTTCACTCTTCCAGGTCCTCTGTCAGCCTTTCTGATATGGATATGGACCAAGTCTTCCTTTACTAATACCCCGTTTGATGGCTCATCTTTTTTTGGCCAAAGGTGAAGGAGACTTTGACCAGGTGTGAGCAAGAAGGAAAGACTCTGTCTGCTGTCGGAGTCCATTTTTCCACCCCCACTCGACCCTTTCCTAAAGGTCAGGGGGGAGGAAAGATGTGGTTCCAGAAAGCCCAAGGAGCCTTTCAAGACACACATGGAGAAACCCCCCTCCAGAGGCAGAGGAGGCAGTTTCAATGGAAGATGCCACCCTCACGGCAGAGGGGGTCCGCAACACCAGGGTGACAGAGATCACTTCTCTGGTCACTCCTGCCAGCATTCCTGAAGGGAGGCCTGGCTGTCCTACTCTGGAGGCAGTCGGGGGTTGCTTATCATTGTACCCAAAAGCCTGGCTAAATATAACAAATGACACTTGGGTACAAAGCATCATTTCTAGAGGGTATTTCATACTATTCTCCACCCAGACCCTTCCCGTCAAAAAAATCCCGGACGTTTCACCCAGTCACATGGGACAAGCAGCAATAGCGGTATGCCAATTGCTAGAAAAAAAGAGTCATCCAGCCAGTCCCGGCAGACCAGACAGGAGTCGGAACTTACTCAAGATTCTTTTTGGTTCCAAAGAAAACAGGGGACTGGAGACTCATTTTGGATCCCAGCAGACTCGACCAATTTGTGAGAAAAGAGAAGTTCCGAATGGTCATGCTACAGTCCATACTCCCGTTTCTAGGGAAGGACAGTTGGATGTGCTCGATTGATCTCAAGGATGCGTACTACCACATAAAGATGGCCAGGCCATCCAGAGATCACCTGGGTTTCCAGCTGGGAGCCAATCATTATCAATTCCGAGCTCTGCCCTTTGGTCTTACTACAGCCTCCAGAGTGTTCAGCAAGTGCATGGCAGTAGTCATGGCTCACCTGAGGCATCTAGGATTCCAGGTGTTTCCGTATTTGGACAATTGGCTCCTTACCTCCACCACCAGGCATCAACTTCATCAAGTGAAAGAGGCTAATCTGACACTCTGCAATTGGCTAGGTATTACAGTCAACTTCAAAAACTCTGCCTTGTTGCCATCGCAGCATATCATTTTTATAGGGACAGAGTTAGACATGTCAACCACCACTCTTCGTCTTCCACCAGAAAGAATTTATATTCTTCGCCAACACGTCATGTCCCTGATAATCAAAGAACAGAGCACCAGCTGCAGAGGTATTGAAAGTTCTAGGATTGATGGAAGCAGCTATTTTAGCAATCCTGTTAGCAAGGATGCATATGAGAATCCTTCAATGGCTTCTCTTCATGCAATGGTCTTACCAAGAACTTCCAGTGAGTCACATGATCCTGATAATGAATTCCTGCAAGAAGGATCTTCAGTGGTGGTTGATGTCTCTTCATGTCACAATAGGACGTCCCTTCATGCTCCCCCCTCCAGCTGCCACTTTGACCACGGATGCTTCCCTGATAGGGTGAGGGGGGGCTTTTTCAGGGAAAGACTGCCCAAGGCACATGGCCAGATCAAGAATCACATCTGCATATCAGTATCCTGGAGATGAGAGCAGTACTTCTAGCATTGCAATGCTTTCAGGACTCTCTTCCTCTAGGGACAATTGCAATACAGAGAGACAACATGTCAGTGGTCTGGTACCCGAACAAGCAAGGCGGGACCAAGTCTTATCCCCTTTGCTGAGAAGCCCTCAGAGTATGGCAGTGGGCAGTGTCATCTCAACGCTTTCTGTTAGCAACGCTCATCCCAGGCAAATCCAATGTCATAGCTGACAGACAGAGCAGAGCAATTTTATTGCCCCACGAATGGTCCCTCAAACAAGAGATTGCAGACAGGATCTTCCGCAAATGGGTCCAGCCTTCCTGCGACCTGTTCTCCAGTCACATCAACAACAAATACAGAAGCTATTGTGCCCTGATTCCCACTCCAGATCACTCCCCGAGGGATGCTCTTGTCCACGATTGGCCCCCCAGTCTCCTCTACGCATTTCCACCAATTCCCAATATCCAAATCCTTACAGAAAGCAAAGTCACTGGGATGGATGATCATCCTTATAGCCCCTGATTGGCCTCAGCAGATTTGGTTTCCGTTTCTTTACCATCACATTCTGAAAGATCCATGAATCCTGGACCCGGTTCCTGACTTGTTGACACATCCATCAGGGGACTTCATCCATCCTTGCAGACACTGAAGCTAACCGCTTGGCTGCTCCAATTCCCCACATAGCCAGGCTCTATAATCTTTCCCATGACACTAGTCAAATTTTGTTGGCTTCCCATAAACCTTCCACTAGAAAATGTATTGTAAGTGGAAGAGATTTTCCATTTAGGCTTCTTCCCACAACATTGACCCTTACCAAGCACCATTGTCTTCTATCTTACAATTCTTGACAGAACTCTTCAACAAAGGAGCAGCGGCTGCTACGGTGTGAGTGCAGTTAGCTGCTATATCTAATTTCCATCTAGGAATCGATGGTTTTAATATTATGGCTCACCAGTTGTCTAAGGCTTTTCTAAAATGTTCTTTTCACATGAAGCCTCCAGTGAAGACACCATATTCCCTCTGGAATTTGAATTTTATGTTATCTCATATCATTCTTCCTCCTTTTGAGCCTGCATCATCTTGTGAACTAAAATTTCTGTCATGGAAAACTATCTTCTTAGTAGCCATCACTTCAGCCTGCAGAGTGTCAGAGCTCCAAGCCCTATCCATCAAGCCCTCTTATATGGTCTTCCATGCTGATAGAGTATCTCTTAGGACAAATCCATCCTTTTTGCCTAAAGTATGTTCTGAGATTAACATTAATCAAGTCATTGAGTTGTCTGTTTTCTTCCCTACTCATACTAACAAATTAGAATATATGTTGCACAAACTCGATGTTCATAGACAACTTATATTTTATTTGGACAGAACAAAAGACATTAGGAAATCGGATCAGCTCTTTGTGAATTTTTCTGAAACCAGGAAAGGTAAACCAGTTGCTAAAACAACCCTGTCTAAGTGGCTGTCAGAGTGTATCACCTACACATATTCTTGTCATAACATGCCCTTGTCTAGTAATGTAAAGGCTCGTTCAACCAGAGCAGTTTCTACCTCTTCAGCCTTTCAAGCCAAATTACTTTTGGATAACATCTGTGCAGCAGCCACATGGTCTGAACCTCACACTTTTATAACTCAATACAAAGTGTTTAAGGCCTCCAGGGGCAGGGCTTCATTTGGTTCTATGGCTCTGAAGAGTGTACGTCCATGAGCCACCCAAGAACAGGGTAATAGGGACTCTACCCATATGTGAAGAATGAACGGCGAGATTGTACAACTTCACATAAAGAAGTTATGTACTCACCATAATGTTCCATGTGAGTTGTTCATCTCGCCTTCATTCTCATGTCCCTCCCTCCTTCCCCCTCCTGGCTGGCAGTTGACCTGAAGGCTGTCTTCATCCTGGTTTTTCAATGTGTCTTCATTCCTAGGCAGAATAATTATTGTACTTCTATATGGTAAGCAGCAATCAAGATCTGAGGTAATTCCAGTAGTGCATTGTGGGATAAGGGGTTGGGTCTTGAGCTACTGGAGAACTTTTGAGCTTGCTAGTCGGCCGTGTCGGAGCCGAGGATTGGCTCCGAATCTATCAGTGAAGAATGAAGGCGAGATGGAACAACTCACATGGAACGTTATGGTGAGTACATAACTTTTTTTATTTTATTTTACCTTCTCCTTACACAGTTTCCTAATCAGATATTAAATCATTTCTAGTTATCATGCCAGTAGACTGTTACCTTTTTTCTTTTTCAATCACAACTAGTTACAAGATACATAATTCACGTTTATTACAGAGGTTTGTAAAAACAGTCTGAAAACCACATATTGAAACAAATAAAATTAACAAAACAGAAGAATATTTCATAAAACGTGATAAAACACAATAACAAATAAAATAAATTATTACTACTTATGGGTGAGATTCATATGCATGGTACATAATGCACAGTGGTAGTGCACAGGGATCAGCAATTTAAAATATATATGTAAATATTGATAAAACATTTGTACAATTTATACTGGGATGAGTTTGCTCTCCCATGGAACAGGGTGGTTTGAGTTTACCTGATTTGACAAGATATTCTGGAGTTCACAGTTAAGACTGAAAGCACATGGGATGAAATTGAGTACAGATAAGACAGTTGTAATAGCAGCAAGTGAGGGAATCAGAAGAAGCTGAGAATTGAGAAACAAGGGAAAATTCTGGAACAACTTTGCATCTTCAAGTATCAAGGAGGGGTGGTGGAGGAGAAGGGAAGTCTGAATGAAGAGGTCAAAACTAGAATGAGAGGGGCTGCAGCTAACTGGCACAGAGTGTAGGTGTAGTGTATGACAAAACAATGCCAAAGAAAGTGAAACATAAGGTGTACACAACAGTGTACTACCAATAGTATTGTATGGTACAGAAACCTGGTCGGTAAAGGCAGAGCAGCTGAGGAAGCTAGAGGTGGTGGAGAGGAAGTACCTGAGATGGGTTGTAGGATGCACACTGTGCAGCAGGCAAAGAAATTAGGACATAAGTACAGAAGTGAATGTAGCTACAATTGCAGAAAAAGTAAAAGAGAACAGATTATAGTGGTTTAGATGTGTGCTAAAAAGCAGAACATAATCTGAAGAAGATTTGGGACAGGTAGGAAGAAGGTAAGAGTAAACAATGGCATCCAGCAAAGAAGTGGATAGATTGTGTGAGAGAAGACATGTGACAGTCAGGCATGAGTATCATAGTTTGGCAGATGAGTGGCAATGAATACAGACAGATGGTGGCATCTGACATGACATGCCAAACCCCATGTCGAAAATGGGTAGAAGGGGGTTGATGATGATATATATCACAAGCAGAAGGGTATAAATAAAAGTGGAAAAGAATTATTATGAAGTGGAGGGGGGTGGAATTTTGGATAAAGGTCCTTTGGGAGAATAGTGACATCCATGTAGAATATTGTATTCATAAAGTGGCAGAAAGCATTTTGTGAATGGAGATTTTGCCATTAAGGATAACAATAGGAGGTTGCAGAGAGGAGGCTAGCATTTACTGGACAAAAACAGCAAAGGAGCTAAGATTTTGGAAGCAAACAGCTAGACAGGGAGTGATAATACAGTGGGATGAGGCCAATCAGGGGCCTGGACTGCTGGTGATAGACTACCTTCCCTATCAGGGATTGATGGCATGGTGTGGGTAAAAAGAATTTGATAGGAGAATGTTAAGTGAAATATCAGCTCAGGTGGAGTTTTAGTTGTCTTGAAGAGAAGCTGCTATTAAAAATGGATAATTAGTGTTAGTGGGGCATATAAAATATTACATGATAAATGTAAGGATCAATCAGAAGAAGCCAGAAAAGACTAGGAAGAGAGAGAGTAGGGAGGTCAATATGTGGAGGGGGGATCGGTACAGCACTCAAGTGTACAGACAAGTCCAGAAGGTTTAGGATATTTGCTTGGGAGGGTTGGCGTTGGTATTTTTGTACTCCAAACAGTACATGCAGGGTGGTGTTTGGGAGGAGGCATGAAATTTGGTAGTAGGTAGTTATTGAGCAATTCATGTACTGTGGCAGTGAATGAAAATTGTAAAGAACAAAACATATCTATATGCATGAAAATAACAATGGTGATAGTGTTATGGTTTAGTTTAGTTTCTATTAATGTATACGTGCTTATTTCACATTTTAAAAATGTCATGTTTAATAACAATGTCACAAAAAGGAACTCCTGTGGTGGAACAGCCAGGTCTTGTTAAATTTGGGCCTCTCATTTCTCCCCCTCTTCCTGCTCTGTCAATCATAACAGACTCTTGAGACTTCAAATGGAGATAGGGTAGGGACGCTGTTGTAAGGTATCAAAAACAATATATGGTAGTCATATTTTAAGAACAGGCATGTAAATCTCAAGTTGACGATGGCTGTAATAAATGCTTTCAAAGCCTTCACTTAGTTGTGTGTTCCTGGACCATTGTTAGTGATAACAGAAAACACAGAAGTGATGTGGTATATAAACAAACAAGGGGGAACACATTTATATCCCCTGTGTGGGTCTATATCAATTTGTCGAAGGTTGTGAACATTTCTTCATCGACCTAAAACCTCTGAACATTTAGTACAGTGAACATTCACATTCATGAAAGATTTATGTAGGAAGAAGAAGCAGCTGGCCAACAGCACAAATTTGGCCTTTTCTCCACTGTAGTGTGATCTCTGAGTTGGTATATATAGTTGGGGGTGTAGGGGAGCCCCCCACTTGGGTTGGATTGACATACTGTGGTGTGTGTTCCAGTGTAGTGCTGGCTGATTACTTACTTTCCCTGTAGAAGTGTTTTCTTGATGTGAACGTTCACTGAAGTGAATGTTCAGTGGTTTCAGGTCGATGAAGAAAGGTTCGTGGAAGTGAACTTTCGACAAATTACTATAGATCAGTGCCCATACTAGCCATGGACTACCTGAGAACTGACAATGCAAAATAACTTCACTCTGCAGGCCACATGCATTCACTTTGAGCAGATCTAGGATTGAAGCTCACAAATGGATGGTACAACAAGAGGTCTTCTAGTACATTGTCTATCTTGGGGAACTCCGCAAGTTTGTTTGAATTATTTCTCAATGGACAAGTAAACCAATTCTGTTCCAGGACACCTTTCAAAATGGTCTGGAAAATGTATATATATATATATATATATATATATATATATATATATTTATATATATATATATATATATATATATATATATATATATATTTTTTTTTTGCTAGGAATAATATTGTTCATCTTTGTCTTCCCTCTTTCTCCTAGTATCAAAAGTTCTTCTAAAAATCAAGATGGACTTGCCACAGTTTATTCTGGCAACTACCATTGGACCGGACATGTGTTAATTTGTCATAGTCACCACCACACACCATGCTATATCTGCAACATCTGCCTTATGTAGCCCAGCATCAGATGCTGGGACAGCTGCACCCACTGGTAGCACTCCATTGGAGTTGATACCTTTGTAACACATCAGTAGCTAGCAGATATTGTGTGGGAGATTATTGACAGGAGCTTTGATGCTCGAATCAGCCAGATGGAGAATCTCCTCTGGTGCATCATTGAGTCACATCCCTGTCCAGCAGTGTCTCATCACCTGAGACATGGTCCAGTGATGATTGTACTCATGTTGACAAGTAGTCTCCCACTGGATCACAATTGGAAGAGTCTACAGCTGCAGACACCCTAAAACTATCACTCATTACAGTGCACCCCACACTCTTATGCCCATGCCTACCCCTGTTGATCATTCAGTGTTATCCTCAACATTGTTATCCCTTTGTTTGTCTGATGCATCCTTCATCTTTGTGTTCTCCCATTATACCAGCACACATCATGTCAGTAACATCAGTTTTCTGCAGTTACCTAACCTAAACAGACATAACTACATACATACATTCAAATATTTTCTATATGGCCAATAATGTCCTTCTAGCCTGCTAATATACCAAAACAATTGTTCCCATAATAAGTGTCCAAGCGGTTCTTAAAATATCTAAACTAGTGCTTGCTTTATTGCAATTTGGTAGTCTGTTCCATGCATCAGCAACTATGTGAAGATAGGTGAAGGCTGACAGCCTATCTAGATAGAATTTTGTAGATAATTCTGTCATTTGTAAATATTAATGTAAGCCACAGGCTTTCTATCTCAAAGGTGAAAAGACTGTATTGGATGTTGAACTGAAAAAAAAAATGTAACAACAGTGCACTCTGGTTCATAGGGAGGTACTAGGCTATTGGCCCAAGGGCCTATATAAGCCTAGCCAAAAAGGTACCTTGGCTTTTGCCACCCAAGAAAATCATTTTCCTGTGCCACTGTAGAGCAGAGCCACAGAAGTGATCCCCAGGGTGAATTTCCTATTTCCCATCCAATTATCAAGATTTTTCTTGAAGAGTGCTAATGACGAGCTCTGCTTGACATAGATAGGTAGTCTGTTCTAGAGTATGGGAAGTTTCTGGGGCAGGAATCTATCCCTCCAGCATGTTCTGTTTATTGTGGTAACAAGGTTTAGGTTCCTAGAGCGTGTATCTTGGAGGGATTGGGATTTCTTTAAGTGGAGCAATTCCAACATCTCTGGGTTTGACATAGCTTTGTATGTTAGGCAGAGATCGCCTCTGAGTAGGTGATATGTGATGGAGTAAAGCTGGAGTTTTTTGAGATGGTCTGTGTAGGTAATCTGTTTGAGGCCGGTAATTATCTTTATGAGGTATTTCTGCGGCCTTTCCAGTTGTTGTAGATGTCTTGTGAGGTACATACCAAAAGGGCATTGTACTCTATAATGGGTCTAATGAGTGACGAGTAGAGGGGAACAATGGCCTCTTTTTTCCTGGATGAGAAACCTTTTGTGATGGTGTGCCACATAGAAGGATTTCCTGAGTACAGTAGCAATGTGATTACCAAAGAAGAGACTACTGTCCACATGTGTCCCAAGGTCTCTTATCACACTTTCGGTGTTAAGTAGATGACTGCCTATGTGGTAGCTAATGGGTACAGAGTTTTTACCAAAGGGGATGACAATGCACTTTTTGGCATTGAGCTTGAGATCATGGCTTTGACACCAGGCATCTGTCTCAGTGAGGCCCTTTTGTAGGATGTCCACATCATTTAGAGTTTTGATTATGGCTCCTAGTTTGCAGTCATCTGCAAACTTCGTTAACCTTCTGTTAGCCTGTACTTCAGAGAAGTAGATACCAAACAGGAGAGGACACAGGACTAAACCCTGTGGTACTCCACTTGTCACTGGTCTGAAGTTGGATTTGGAGTCTGCTACTTTAACAGTGTGGGTTCTGCCAATTGGCAACCCATCTTGTAACATATGGATTTACACCTAGTTTTGTGGGTTTATTTATAATTCCAGAGTGAGGGATGGTGTCAAAAGCCTTGGCAAGATCTAGATAGGCTATGTGAACCACCTTACCCTCATCTACAGCTTTGGTGACTGCTTCAAAGACATCTATCAGGTTTAGGAGACATGATCTGCCTTTTACAAACCCAAACTGGGTGGGGTACGAGTTTGGATATTACCAATGTCTTAAGTTCCATGATGACTCCATGGCCTTGCAGACCATGTTCGCAGGCTAATGGGCCGGTAGTTCCCAGGGTCCGTGGTGGCTCCCTCTTTGTGGAGTGGGATAACAGTCACTGTGTGCCATTCTATTGTAAGAAAGCTAATAAGTCAAGCATTGTGAAATTTTTTGATCCAAACCTCGGAGCCAAGATGTCTAGAGGGGGGCTTTCTGCGATTTATAGAGGGAGGCATTCTGCCTATTGTTTTGAGGCCAGAGTTAATGACTAGAATTTACATGTATAATTTTTTTTATTGTTCTGGCTTCCTGACCAGTGGCAAGATCAATAGGGCTATTGACCTCTGAGTTTCTGGTAGCCTGGGAACCAGAAAGAAATGATGTAATCTGAAATGAATCAGTGGTACTGTGTTATCAATTTAAGGACAGAAAGAATGAGAGCATTTTAGCATTTGTCTTGAGAACATCCAACTCACCACACTCTGCCTGTGTTCTATATGTAAGTTTATTTTAGTACTGTGTTGTCTCTAGGAACTGGGAAGATTAGATAAGTTTTTTCTGTATTGATGTCAGAACTTTTCTACTGTATTAAGTATTTCTCTGTTATCTCTGAACTCCTGATTAACACTGTGTAGTAGGAAGTATTGTCTTGTGTTTTTTATTATTATTATTAAATATTTTTAAACCTTTCAGCCGTGGCTGTTTTGTGTAGAGATAATTTAAGCTCTAAGAGTACATTGCATGTATTTAATGATATTGTACAAAGCCACTCCAATGGCCTTGCTGTTCAGTCACACTTACCATTTGGATAATATTATTGCACAGTATAATTGGACACCCTTTCATAAGGGCCTTTTAGTAGCTGATAAATATTAGTGGGTGGTGGCAAGTGTACTACCGTATAGTCTGGGTAAAAGGGGCACAGCTGGAGAACCTGTGTCAGCCTTCACCAGGAGTGTCTGTGTGGTTGTATATAACTCCTATCTCAGAGTGTGTGTGAAGTGAATGTTCGGTGGTTTCTGTCCAAGGGAACATCAGTACCCACAAGCAGCTGTGGCTCATATTCAGTTTCACTGCTACAGAGTAGCTCCCTCCCTGAGGTCAACAGGAGTACATCTCTGTGTGGTCTTAAGAGAAATTGTACTTTACTGTGTGTGTATTTATTATGCTTTCCCTATATGGACTCCTCTCACAGGTGTTAGTGGTGAGGATTGAGACTCCTTGATTGCTAGGCCAGTGCACGGGCATCACATATTAATTGTTTGGCAGGGGCAAGATATCCACACCACATATTAATTGGTTGGCAAATACTGGCTTGTAGTGGTGTGGGTAGTGTGAATTCCTGTAGCTTGTGTACAGTGAGCACTGAAGGTGTTTTTGTACTCTAAATCAGCCATGCAGTGAATACTCAGTTCAGATCACAATTATTTTATATCTTTTGTTAGCTTAGTTAGTCAAGGAGAACAGGCAGCATGTCAGCAGAGGAGTATGAAAACCTGACAAGGAGCCAGCTGGCTGGGATGTGCCAGGCTAGGGGACTGGTGCATGGAAACATGACTAAGGCAGACCTGATTGCAGCTTTGGTCACAGCTACATCAGAAAACAGCAACCAGGAGGATGATCAGACTGGCAGTGGAGATGTACCACATTCAGAGAATGGACAGCTCAACCTTTCTGCAGAGGACTTAAAAATCCATCTGGAGCTAAAGAAACTTGAGTTGGAGGCCAAGAGTGTGGAAATAGAAGCAGCAGAGAGACAGAGGCATCTAGAGAGTGAGGACAATGAGAAACTGCAACTTTTGCAGGTTGAGGAGAATGAGAAACTGCAACTTCTGGAAGCTGAGGAAAAGGAAAGGCAGAGGCAGCATGAAAAGGAGATGCTGACTCTTCACCAGAGTCATGGAGGTAATGGGGAAGGGAGTAACTGAACCCCAGAAGCACAAAAGGTCAGTAAATTTCTTCCACAGTTTAAAGAGAGGGATAATTTTGATAGTTTAATTCATATGTTTGAGAGGGTATGTAAACAGTATGATGTTGACCAAAGGCTCTAGGTATGCTTCCTGACTCCCTTACTCCATGGTAAAGCTGTAAATGTGTTGTCTAAAATTTCTGATCAGGAATGTTTTGATTATACTACTGTTAAGAACTGCTTGTTGGAATGTTTTAAGCGAACACTTGAAATGTACTGGAAAAAGTTTCATGAGCACAGATGCAAGGCAGATGAAAGTGTGTGTGAATATGCTGCTGAGCACTTATTTTCATAGGTGGACGAGTGGAGGTCAGGTCACCACTTTTGAATGGTTGGCAAACCTTTTGGTGAGGGAACAAGCCCTTAGCACTTTGCCTGAGGACATGAGGATCTGGTTAGCTGATAGACAATGTGCTACTTCAGATGAGTTGGGGAAGAAGGGAGACCTATACTTAGCAAGCAGGGCATCCCTGCACAGGAAAGGGACCCCCAGTACTGCTCATGAGTCTAAAGGAACCCATGGTGGGCAGCACAGACTGCATCAACAGAATCTGCCAGTAGCAGGGGAAGCCACTAGTCCAGGTACACATCCAGGACTTAGGGTTAAATAATTTGAATGCAACCAGTGGGGCAATGTGGCATACAGAAATCCATGGAGGCAAGGTGGTGAACAAAAGGTAAGAGAGCCAGTAAGTGGGAAAGACAAAATGCCAATAGTAGGTTGTTTTGAGACAATAAGGGTACCAAATTACCATCCTGCAGATGTCCTGATAGTCCTGATAGGGAAGGATTTGGATGAGTCAGTATCATGTGCTTATGCAGTTACATGCAGTCAGGCTAGGAGACAAGCATGTGGGTCTGGTAGCCTGGGGAGACCCAGACAGACTGCATACTTGCAGCCAGGACTGGTGAGATGGTTACTTCAGGGAGGGAGCTACTCTGTAGCAGTGAGACTGAATGTGAGCCACAGCTGCTTGTGGGTACTGATGTTCCCTTGGACAGAGCTACTGTAAAGGTACAGGTGAGTAGTAGTTCCCAGGCTGACAGTGAGTCACCACTGTCAGAGGATGCCAGACTTCCTGTGGAAGGGGAGCTGAAAAGGGTTACAAAGAGTGTTGAGACAGGCTCAGCTCTCAGACCCTACACTGCAAGGCCTCAGAAAGGTAGCTAGTGAGGGACATGATTCTAAAGGGAAGGGGGAATCTGTATACTGGGACAAAGGGTTATTGCATAGAGAGTGGACCTCTGAGGGAGGGCTAGAAGGTGAGAGGGTACAGCAGTTGGTAGTGCCTAGAGCCTACTATTTGGCACTTCTAGCCATAGCCCATTATATTCCCTTTGCAGGTCATATGGGCATAAAATGTACAAAGAGACGTATTATGCAGAACTTCTATTGGCCTGGAATTTCCAGAGACATAACAGGGTACTGCAGGACCTGTGAGCAGTGCCAAAAGGTAGGCAAGGCAGGAGACAGGGTGAGAGCTCCTTTGATGCCTTTGCCTGTGATTGATGAGCCATTTCAGAGGGTAGCTATGAATATTGTGGGGCCTCTGAGTACCCCAAGTTCCACAGGGAAAAAGTATATCCTAGTGGTAGTGGATTATGCTACACAATACCATGAGGGAGTGGCTCTGTCCTCCATTGAGGCACAAAAGGCGGCAAGTGCTTTGCTAGGGATTTTCAGCAGGCTAGGTTTTCCAAAAGAAATACTGACTGACAAGAGGTGCCAATTTCATGTCAGACCTGCTGGCTTGTCTGTGGAAGTACTGTTGAATGAAGCACCTTAAGACCATCCCTACCATCCCCAGACTAATGGTCTTGTTGAGAGGTTAAACTCTACACTCAAGTCCATGCTATGAGCATTTGCAGACCAGTTTAAGAGGGAGTGGGACAAATATTTGCCCCATCTGTTGTTTGCTTACAGAGAGGGTCCCCAGGAATCCACAGGTTTTTCACCCTTTGCGTTGTTATATGGGCATAGGGTGAGGGGACCTCTAGATTTAATTTGAGATGAGTGGA
Source organism: Protopterus annectens (assembly GCF_019279795.1). NCBI lineage: Eukaryota > Metazoa > Chordata > Ceratodontiformes > Protopteridae > Protopterus > Protopterus annectens. The sequence continues at coordinate 1,675,742,000 of NC_056732.1, read as the reverse complement.
AGGTGAGTGTGAATCTCACAAGGAGTCTGTTGTGGCATATGTCCTAAACCTCAGGACAAGGCTCAGGGAACTCATGGGTTTGGCCCAGGAGAACCTGACAGAAGCCCAACAACAGGAAAAGGCATGGTATGACAGGAATGTTCGAGCTAGAGAGTATGCTGTAGGGAAGCAGGTAATGGTTCTCATTCCTGTCAGGTGCAACAAGCTGCAAGCAGCTTGGGAGGGACCCTACAAGGTGATAAGAAAGGGAAATGATGTTAACTACATGGTGAAACTGAACTGCTAGGCAGGAGGCAGGGGCACAAATTGTACCATGTTAACATGATGAAACCATACCATGATAGGGAGGCCCTTGTGCTGAGCATTTGCAGTAGATTGCAAGAGGAGTCTGAGTTTGATCTAGTGACTGGTCTCCTCAGTGAGGCTCGGACTGACACCTCAGTGGAAGAGGTAGCAATGTCTCAGCAGCTATTCCTTACCCATGATCGAGAAACCTGACCAGTGTTACAGGAGTTTGGGGACATGTTCACTGGGAAACCAGGGTGCTCCCACCTTGTGCAGCACCAGGTGGACACAGGACACCAAAGGCCTATTAGGCAGGCCCCATATAGGGTGCCTGAGAGAGTCAACCAGACTCTGAGGGAGGAGATGTAGTAAATGTTGGAACTAGGGTAATTCAAGAGTCCAACAGTCCCTGGGCCTCCCCAGTGGTGCTGGTGCCAAAGACGGATAGCAGCACCAGGTTCTGTGTGGACTAAAGGAAATTAAATAGTCACACAGAGTCAGATGATTACCCCATGCCTAGGACAGATGAAGCCCTAGAGCAGCTTTGTGCAGCTAAGTATCTTACAACTATTGACCTTACCTTTGACTCCCAGTGCTAGAGAAAGTCAGCCTTTGTGACTCCTTTTGGCTTGTATGAGTTCACAAAGATGCCGTTTGGAATGAAAAATGCCCCAGCAACTTTCCAGAGGCTGGTAGATCATATCCTAGCAGGTGCAGGAGGGTTTGCCCTTGCTTACCTAAATTATATTGCTACCTACAGCCATTCCTGGCAAGAGTACCTTCAACATGACAGGGAGGTGCTGGGCAGACTGCAGAGGGCAAGGTTGACTATTAAGCCCAGCAAATGTCAGGTGGGTATGGCAGAGGCCTCCTACCTGGGACATAGAGTGGGGAGTGGTAAGATCAGGCCAGAACCTGCCAAAGTGGAAGCCATTTAGGCATGGCCTGCACCTGTTAACAAAAAGCAGGTGAGGGCATTCTGGACAGCAGGGTACTACAGAAAGTTTGTCCCCAGTTATAGTACCATAGCTGCTCCCCTCACAGACCTGACAAGGAAGAACAGGCCAGATAAGATAGTGTGAACCCCAGCATGTGAGCAGGCATTCCAGGAGCTTAAGGAAGCTTTGGGATGATCCCCTGTGTTAGTCAGTCCAGATTGCAACAAATAATTTGTTGTGCAGATGGATGCTTCAAACCATGGGGTGGGGGTTGTACTTAGCCAGATTTCTTCAGAGGTAGAAGAACACCCAGTGGTTTATCTCGATCATAGGCTCCAACTCAGGGAGGAGTGCTATGCAGCTGTAGAAAAGGAATATCTAGCTATAATGTGGGTACTGCAGAAACTTCAGCCTTATATGTATGGAAGAAAATTCACTGTAGTGACAGATCACAACCCCCTAACATGGTTACACAGAGCCAGCCAGCAAAATGCCAAGTTGCTAAGATAGAGCCTTGGGTTGCAAGCATATGATATGTCAGTGCAGCACTGCAGTGGGATTATCAATGCCAATGCAGATGGGCTCTCAAGACAGGGAATGCGGTAAGGTACACTCAGATAGACCTTACCCTGACAAGCAATGTTTCTCAAGGGTCACTTGAAAAACTAGCTTGAGTTCTCGGGAGGGGGGTGAAGATAGGTGGCTGCCAGCCTAGCTATATAGAATTTTCTAGATAATTCTCTCATTTGTAAATATTAATGTAAGCCACAGGCTTATTCTCTTAAATGTGAAAAGACTGTTTTGGATGTTGAACTGAAAAAAATGTAACAGTGCACTCTGTTGTAAGAAAGCTGATGAGTCAAGCATTGTGAATTTTTTTATCTAAACCTCGTAGTCAAGATGTCTAGAGGGAGGCATTCTGCCTATTGTTTTGAGGCCAGAGTTAATGGCTAGAATTTACATGTATAATTTATTTTATTCCTCTGGCTTCCTGACCAGCTGCAAGATCAAAAGGGCTATTAACCCCTGAGTTTCTGTTAGCCTGGGAACCAGAAAGAAATGATGTAATCTGCAATGAATCAGTGGTACTATGTTATCAATTTAAGGACAGAAAGAATGAGAGCATTTTAACATTTGTCTTGAGAACATCCAACTCACCACACTCTGCCTGTGTTCTATATGTACGTTTATTTTAGAACTGTTTTCTTTTAGCTGTAGCTAGGAACTAGGAAGATTAGATTATTTTTCTGTATTTATGTCAGAACTTTTCTACTGTATTATTTTAAGTATTTCTCTGTGATCTCTGATCTCTTGACTAGCACTGTGTAGTAAGAAGTATTGTGTTTTTATTATTTATTATTAAATATTTTTAAACCTTTCAACTGTGGCTGTTTTGTGTAGAGATAATTTAAGCTCTAAGAGTACATTGCATGTATTTCGTGATATTGTACAAAGCCACTCCAGTAGCCTTGCTGTTCAGTCACACCATTTGGATAATAATAGTGCACAGTATAATTGGATGCCCTTTTATAAGAGTATTTTAATAGCTGATAAATATTAGTGGGTGATGGCAAGTGGTACTATGTATAATCTGGGTTAAAGGGGCACAGTTGGAGAACCTGTGCCAGCCTTCCCCAGGAGTGTCTGTGTGGTTGTATATAACACTCTTATCTCAAAGTGTGTGTGTCAGCTACTTGGGCAGAGACATGAAGCACTGGTTGGACAGAGGGTGCTGGAAGTTTTAGCTTGCCCACTAGGCTGAGATCTGGACCCTATAGCTGTGCCAGTGCAGAGGCTTATTGGGGACCTGGAGAGAAGGGGAGATACCAGCCCCAGACTGACTGTGATCTCTGTGTGCTCTTAAGGGAAATTGTACTTTACTATATGTGCATTTATTATCCTTTCCCTATATGGACTCCCCTCACTGGTGTTAGTGGTGAGGATTGAGGCTCCTTGATTGCTGGGCCAGTGCACGGGCATCACAAACCAATTAGCACACTTCTCATTCCTACACTATTTTCTATGTTCACATCTATGGATGCTCTTGATGTATTTCCACTGTACTCTTTATCTTGTGCCCTACAAAATCTGTCAGGTTTTTTTTGGAGCAGGAAGTTAGAAATCACAATTCAAGGAAAGTTTTGAGAGGATACCTTCAAAAGAGTAAGTTGCAGGAATGATTGCTAGTGCTTTTAACTTTAGCAGCTTCACTGGCTTAGCATAAGTTAGTATGACAAGCAATAAGGGTTTAAAGCAAATAAAGAGCAATAAAGATAAAGAGAGTCCTTTATTTTTATTCGCCACTTTTCAATGACCCATCAGGACTATCCAATTCAGTCTTCCATTGGTCCATTCTATCCTGTATATTCTTGGTATTGTGAGATACCAGAGCTGTGACTTAAGAGTCAGAAATCCGGTTGTCACATACAGATTCAGGACATGCAGGTGCTGTACAATGTCTGTATACTGAGAGGCTGAGAGTGTTCTCTTTCACACAGTCATAATGCTCAGCTACAGTATCTGTATTTATTGATATAGTGTACTTTTCAGAGTAAAAATGTTTTTTCCCCCAGGTTGTGAACCTGTGTCAGGACTTTAACCAATAACAATCCCACAAGAAAGGACAAACATACCACAACTGCTCACTCCTGTCCCTTCCTGGCTGGCTTTCCCAATATCAGGGTCATTAGTTGAATCTTAATGATATTGGGCAAAGTAAATTCCAAAACCTATTTGCTGTGGACCCAGCTTTACTTTACCTGTCTTCATAAAAGAAAACTAGGGCAAATAAATAAGTGCACAGTAGAAAGAGCAACAAATACACTAGGCTAAGGTGGGGAGGTGGGATAGAAAGAGGAGGTGGTGTTGAAGAAACTGGCTATTTTAGGGGAGGAAAAGACACAAAGAAACAAAAGTCTGTCTCCTAGTATCTTAAAGATTCTGGCCAATGTGCTGGTTGGATCACTGATGTAGATTTTCAACAAATCATTGGCCAATACTGTAGGGCATCAGGATTGGAAGACTACAACAGTTATTCCATTGCACAGGGGGGAGGGGGCAAAAATACATAAAACTACAGATCTGTAAGCCCAAAAGTGGTATTTACTTTCTTAGAGGGCAATAACATTTAGAACAATGGCCAAACGTTCAAGGTCAGAAGTTTATGAATACATTTCAAGAGACTTTGACAAAGGAGTACTGGTAGATAACATCTCCCTGAACATTAGTAAAGCCTTTGACTTAGTCCTACCCAAGCAGATGATCAGAAAAATGAAGGGTAGATATGGTGGTAGGACCAGGACTGAGGTATTGGACTGCACTATGCCTGATATGTAGAACAAGGAGGGTTCTAATGAGAGATGTCAGGAATACAGGAACTGACCAGCAGGGGTAAAGCAACATTAGATTTGGGTCCATTATTTTTCACTACATTTGCTTCAAATGTATATGAGGGAATAGAGAAATGTAGATAACAAAGCTAGATCCAACAGTAAATGAAGGGAAGGAGCCAATTTGAGTACAAAGATGGTATCCGAAGTTCAGTGCAGACAAATTTAAGGTATTGCACTTGGTCCATAATAACCCAGATGTGACATATGCCTGGGGGGTTGTTTATCACAACTGGACTGGACCACCAAAGAGTGAGGGAGTCATGGCAGCAGTGAACAGAATACTGGGATATATTCTCGGGGGGATACTTCCAGAAGTAAAGAAATAATACTTCATTTCTACTGGTCTTACAGATGCCTGAGCTTGACAGTGTGTGCAGTTGTGAGAAAGGGAAACCAGGCAGCTGAGAGAACTGTGTGTTGGCTGGAGTGGGAAGTATATGATCAGAAATTTGACAAGCAGGCCACTTCTTACTAAAGACTACACAAGACTTGGTCATTACCGTTGTTATCATCACTCCCCTTTTTCCGATTTCTACATGAGGTTGGGGTGTCATATCAGCATTAGTGAATGTGACCAAATCGTCTAGAGCCAATGTTTAAACTGTCAAGTGGCTAGCCCTGATGCTTTGTTCAAAATAAAGTTTATTGATACCATTTGTGTTACTGGTTCTGCTGCAGCTGAATGCCTCTGAGCATTGCTTAGGTGAAAGATTTGCCAATTGTTTTGAGATTAAAATATCACTTTTATGTTATGAAATGTAAGATAACTTGTGTTGGGTGTGTTGTGGAGTTGTTTCATGTGGGTACATTAATGTCTCTGCCTGCCTTAAATGGGTTTCTGCTGCCAGGTGTTCTTCAACACCAACTCCAAAGATGCTGCAATGCAGATATGCCTCTTTCCTCCTAGGTGTAACTACCTCAAAGATGATTGACTACATGGAGTAGAGTTCAGGGGGTCCAGCCCCCCCTATAGGCTGTGCTGGAGTTTTACCATCTCTCACAAATTGTTACTACTACTTTTCAATAAAAGTAGTGATATGTAAAACACAAGAGTATTTCATCTCCTTTATGCTTGGGTTATCTGTATGTGGTGAATAGCAGTACCTCAGCAGCATTACATTGGATACAGCAATATGGAGTCAAGACTAGATGGCACTAGAGGAAGCTTGATATTGGTGCATGAGAAGAAAGGAAGTAGCATGGACAAATCAGAGGCTGTATTTTAACCAAAAAAGGAGGGAAGTGGAGGGGGCATAGGCTGCAAATTGTGGAAAGTAGCTACAACCTGAATCCATGAAAGTGCTTCTTCAAAGAGAGTAATGGATCCATGGAATGAATTACTGAAAGGGATAATAGAGAAGGAATCAGTGCTAGCTAAGTAGTTTTGACAGGCTGTATAAGGAGATATGGACAGGGCCCAGAGTGGCAAACCACTGAATGCGCTTATAGGGCAAAGTATACAGAGTATTCTCTTTCTGCCATAAAACAAATGTAATGTCTGAAACCTAGTGTGCTACTTTATTACAGCTCAAGGAATTAATAACTTTTGGCAGTAGAGCCTAATAATATTCTTACCCTGGGCAAGCTATTTAAAACAGACATTCTGCTTTCTGACCTTGTGTAGCTTACCCAGTAGCAGAAAAACAATCCCCGGGATTCATGAAGCTTGGCGCAAGGATGGCTTAAGCCTTGTGCAGAGCGTCCTCATTACAGATGGTGCAGCAGCGCCATATGAATATTTATTAGGGCGTGCCGCCGCACCCCCAATGTGCACAGGAAATGTGTGCGAGTGCAGGGAGTGTGTACAAGTGCTCTACGGAGGCATAAACATGCCCTGACAGTTGTACAACATACAATGCTTACTCTAAGTAATAGTAAGCCAGTAATGCAGTGTCCATGGATACCAAAATGTATGCTAAGCATACAAGAGTGCCCACGAGCACTGAAATAAGATTGACGTAGTAAACACACAAGCACGTAGTGGAATGTTGAGCCCCGTGCCTAGAACTTTCACAAATAGATTCCCCGTGTCCCTATTTTACATTTGTATTGCTGCAATATCGAAAGTGTAAGCAAAGCGCAGCGTGTTTGTGCATTGCCGCCCTCCGCTGAGCGTAGCTTACACATCAAACTCATTCAAATAGAGAAAAACATGCAGAATCAATGTAAACATCAATAGTGTAGTGGGTAGAGCATCTGCCTAATGAACAGGCATTCACGGTTCGAGTCCAACTATAGCACATAAAATTTTCCATCCTGAATGAAGTCAAACCAACATAATAACATGTAAATGTGAACTGGAGTACCGCATGAGATGTTTAACTAAATTTTATTCAATCAAAGTGGTACTGTTATAATGAATAAGGCACTAGTAAGCAGGTCTAAGAACAAATAAGCAGCAGTAAACATATATAAGTACCAGTAAACAAGTGTGAGTGCAGTTGCACAGGTGTAAGCAGTGCCCAGCATAGGAAATGTATATATAAGTATGTACATATATATATCTATGAAGAATGAACATCATAACAATAAAGCATACAAAAAGAATGAGAATGAAATCAGCAGCAACTCCGGTATTATATAGCGCTGTCAGCGTATGTGATATCAAGCTGGGCAGGAGTGAGCAAAACACTGCTACTCACACTACAGGCAGGATATTACCAGTGGGAGTAACAGTGTTGATCTGCTAAGCCTACTTAACAAACAATCAGAGGGTAGTCCCTGGTGGAACTACCTAAAAATTGAAAGGATGATTGGACCTCTGACCATTACACAAGCAAGGGCAGGTATGTTGAAGGATTAAATGATGGGAGAGCCTGATAATACATGGGTTGGGACAACATATGTGTAGGGCCCCTAATGCCCAGGAGAGGGCAGTGTGTGGAGGTGTGTCATGGCTGCAATAGCAACTGGACAATTGATGGTATGCGTGTATGTTGAGCTCGGGTGGGTGGAGGAACTATGGGTATGAAATTATGGATCAGGCGTGTCAGGGTTGGATGGGCTGGTTCTAATTGGACCGCCTCGTGGATGTCAGCGAGTTTGCATACACAAATCTATATGTAGAAGTACGTTCCCTGTAACACATTCATTCCATTTACAGACATAAATAACATGAATGTGCCCTTACAAACTTCGACAGTAGATAGAATAATAAGGTTGTGCATAAGAAGGAAGGGACGAAACTGCTAAAACGCAGAAGTGTGTACAATGTCCAAAGTCAGTGCTGTGCTGAAAAAATCAAATGTGAGTACTGTCTCACACATGGAATCATTCCTGTGATCGGCCTGCTATGGCAACGCCAATTACTAAACCAGTCTATTTGTAAAAGAATTACACCAAAGTCGTACATAATTAGCTATCATTTGTAACGTGTGCATTACCACATAGTCATACTTATTAATTTATTGTAGTATCATGTTACTGGAAGTAAGGATGTAATGAAGTATAGAGTCTAATCTTGAAATAAACACGTGTGTCATGTGGGGCAAACCAAAAATTGTGAATAGTGTCCTATTGGTCGCTCAGGTCACCAATGTTGGTGGACTAAAAGTTTGGGATTTCTGAGGATATGTGGAGTGAGTCAACCGATGGGAGGGATCTACAGGAGTATGGAGTGGCCAATGTGTAGTGGTGTGGATACATCGCGAATCCAACAGGAGAATGGATGACTGCAGTGTTAGTGGAGTGTTGGGGTGGGTGTTTGGGGAACTAGGAGTCATGAGTATATGGGTATATATGCAAATGAAGCAGCACAGCAATAGTGTATTGGTTAGAGCATCTGCCTAACACACAGACATTCTCGTTCCGAATCCCAGTGCAGCACATATCATTTTCCATCGGTAATCTGTATATGAACATATCTTGACATATATCCGCTGTATAACCTGCAAAATAACAATTAAAAGTGAACTGGAGCGAAGTGTCAGTGTCATAATGAATAAGGCACTAGTAAGCAGGTTTAAGCATATATAAGCACCAGTAAGTGTGTATAAGTGCATTTGCATGGGGTATGCATTGCTTTACAGACACACATATACATATATATGTATATAAATACACACACACACACACATATATATATATATATATATATATATATATATATATATATATATATATATATATATATATATATATATATGTTATGTGTGTGTGTGTGTGTGTGTGTGTGTAGATATACACACATATGTAACTATGATAGGAAACAGCACACAAGAATGACATATGTTCACAGGCTGTGCCAATGGAAGTGAGGGGCCCAAGGAAGAAACATGAAACACGTAGAATGACCTTCCACCCCCCCCCCCGGCCGGACACAGGAAACATACACACAAACCCTCAAACAATGTAAATCATCCGCTGCTTCTCAGACCACTGGCAGGATACTACCAGTGGGAGACCTGCCAGGTCTAATCTTGAAACAAAGACATCATTGTCCTTTGTGGGACACCCCAAAAATTACTGATCAGAGTCAGTCCCTGTAATAATTCATCAAACCAGGCTGTAGACGTACATGGACCAGTAGGTTGTGCAAGCCTGATAACCCATGGGTTGACACAATGTACGACATGTGTCCCGACACGCGGAGAGTGGCAGTGTGTAGTGGTGTGTTTATACCCCACCTGCACCCATGGTAAGGATGAGTGCTATAGAGGAAGGGCAGGTGGGGTACTATGGGTAAGCAATTATGGGCATAGTTGTGCAGGTGTTGGCCATTGCAGTCGTATTAGGACTGCCCCATTGATCTAAGTAATATTCCAAAATGGGCATAGCTTATGCACATACCTCTCAACCCCTAAGAGCAAATCCAATGGGCAAGACATAAACCGTTGGGGGAACAAATAGGGACCATACATCTCAACTGTCCCTGATTTAGACTCAAATTCTAACACTGTCCCACTTAATCCCTCGTAAAACTAGTGACTTTTGGAGGAAAGGTGGTGAATTACACGTAATGAATAATGGCAACAGTTAAGAGTTATAAACTTAATTTACCTCAGAAAATGTGCATTAATTAATAAGCTCTGAGTCTGTTAATGTGTCAAGTTAATATCACTAATATTTTAAATGTGTTTCTGATGTTGTCATGACTTGTCCTTGATTCAGTTGATATTTGTCCCCAATTGTTTGAGAGGTCTGATAGGGAAAGAAAGCACATATTCCACTTACAACCTTAGAAAGATGATAGAATAATAGGTATGCAGTAGCATGACTCTGCTGAAGGATATGGGTTCCAAAACCTAATTACTTGTCTGTATTTAATGGTGTCAGTTCCCATGTATTAGCCAGACAGGTGCAGATTGTAAGAGGAACACACCAATAGTATGAATCAAACTCTGGACAGGCCGCAGATTCTGTACAGTCGAATGGCATGCTTACGTCCAATGGGCAGCCATTCCCGATACTGTAGGCACGTAATCTGATGTAATAGGCATCACAAGGTAATATCATAGTCCTCACTCCCACCCAGGGATGTGAGTGTCAGATGCAAACACCAAATGCAGTGCATTGGCAAGTGCGGGAGCAAGTGAGTGTAAGCCTGTTTGGTTGTCGGTATCACACTGGTGAAGTAATGTAGAGGCTAACTGTGTGTAAGAAACTGTAAACGGAGGTTAGCATTGCTTAGCGCAGAGCAAACCCACTCACATCCACTCACAGCTGCTTTAAAGTGCCTTAATCACTCTGTACCCTACAGCTTGTGTTCTGGCCCAGCAAAAAAATAACCAGCCTCTGCAAGGCTAGAATGCAGAACCCTGTACATCACAGTCATAGAAGTAAACCACTACACCATGATAGCAATACATATAAAGGAGGTATCAGCAAATTAAACCTCACAACAGGAAATCAAATCAAATATGTGAACTGAATCTGTCTACAGTGTTATGTTCTATAACCTGCCACAGACCATAAATATGTAAATTGGAGTACTGTAGTAAACATAGAGTTGAGGTATCACTGTAATAAGGTTCTGAAGTCCCCAGGACCCCATACAGTGTATGTACACATGAATGACTGATACCAGACACATATATAGCCTGTAATGAGTAAGACATCATTGACAAAAGTCAAATATAATGCTAGATAACCAATAAGCAATGCTAACTGCCACACAGCCCAACTAAGTAATTGTAAGCACTGTGTAGGGAAGCCAATACAATATGCCCACAGGTACACCTCTTTAAGCAGTGCCAACCTGAAGTAAGCATGTGTGCCCATACTTAGCCTTTTTAAAACTGGCCAATTAAGGAAAAGTGTGGGAATCTGGCCCTACTTAAACCAAAGAGGTGGGAATACGGCTCATAACTGGTTGTAGCATCCCCCTGCAGGCAGAATGGCTGGAGTGGGAGAAGGCACTCACTTTAGAGCGCAGTGCTTGAGCATTCAGGAGTCCAAATTCAGGGTATGGCTCTTGGTAAAGCACCATGACAGGAGACTACTGCAGGGCCAGTACCAGGGCTTGCAGTACAAAACGGAGGCCTGGGACAGTCTCGCCCATGACTTCACTAGTGCCACAGGTATCCCCCGGCCTGGCAAGCAGGTCAGGCACCACCATGCAGACCTGAAGCGGCGGACGGGGGTTGTCCTGGAAAAGTGGATACAGAAAGCAAAGCAGATGCAGAATGCCCCAGAACTGAGTAAGTACTCCTTCCACTACATAGTTAATAATTGCCTAGCTTGTGTATTCTATGGATAGGTATTGCTAAATATCAATGTACTTCTCTGACAGCCACAGATGAGCATGCTGTGAACCAGCAAGCCTATGATGCTAGGCTGGAAAGGATACGTAATAGCCTGCATGTACTGTCATAACTAATTGTGAATGCTGTTGACTATTGCTAACCCATATCTGCCTTAAACATACTACAACATAGCTTGTATGGGAAGGCTGGTCCCAGCAGACCCACCTGTCCCACCTCAGCTGGCCATGGCACCGGGCACCAGCACATCTGGGGCCCAGCCTGTGACCTCCTTGTCCATTGGCCCTGCACCACCTTTGGGTGGAACTGCTGCAGGGGATGGGGCTCACCCCCCCCCCCGCTGGAAGCGGGAGCAGACAGGAACCGGTCACCTATGGTATGGTCCGGGCTGTGATATGTAGGGAGCTTGACAGGGAAATTTGAGACTGCCTATGCCAGGCTGAGCGCCAAGTGGTGTAACTAGAGGGTGAACCTGCCCCTCTTACACAGCACCCAGCACAGCCACCTTTTGGGCTATGAAGGTGCAGTGGTGACTGCCCATGGGTGGTGACCTCAGTCCCACTGTATCCATTGGTGGGATCATGGGCTTGCGACTTCCAAACACCCCTCCTCATCCAAGATGTCCCCCCCACATGTCAAATACCACCCCTGTACGCATCTTGTCTTTTCTGTCATCCTACCCAACCTATCCTCCTTGATCATACCTACTGTCCTTCCAAAACATCCCACTCTCACCTAAACATAAAAAGAAAAAAAGGGCAATCAGTTCCCGTGAAAAAAGCACGCCCCATACATAGCTGCCCATTTTGCACATGTGTCCACTGGACACATGTATACGTTTCTAATTGACATCACAACATACTATTGCTGTACTCACTCCTCTCTCAGAGTTGTGAGTGTCCAAATGCCCCATCAAATTTACTGCATATGCACAGCCATTGCTGTAGATGAAATAGACAGCTATGGACCTTCCCTACACCCTTCCTGCACATCCCTAGCTATTTTCCCTACACTCTTTCCCTCTTTATGCCCATTTTTAACCACTTTCTTATCAACCCTTCTTTCTTTTCTTTTTAAAGAAATTAGTGTGGGGGTAAGCGGAAGTAAGCACTTTTAAGCAGCAGTGAGCAGGTTTCAGCCTGTTTGCATGAGGTTCCCTACATTGGTTCAGCAATCAAAAAGGTAAATGAGTGTAAGGAACTGTAACCAAAAGTAACCACTGCTTACCATAGCGCAAACCCATGCACACCCTCTCGCAACTGCTTAAAAGTGCCGTAATCACTCCGTATCTAACGGCCCTTGTTCTGCCCAGCAACAAAATAAATGGCCTCTGCAAGGCTCGAAACCAGGATCCTGCACACCACTGCCAATGTGATTTACCACTAAGCCATGGCAGATATACAGACATTGGATGTTATCACAAACATATCATCCAGCACATCCTTCAATAGTATAGGACATGTATTCCATCATTTGGATGTGTGTGTGTGTGTTTATGTCCAGATATAGATACATACATATATATAGATATATCAAGAACATCCCATGTGACAACAAAGCATTAAAAAGGAATGAAAAGGGAAACACCAGCAACTCCTGTAGTATGTACTGTTGACTCTTTTCCAAACTGATAAGTACACTTTTTGCAACTTAATTTGCACTGTGCTGTATTTATACACTTGCCTATTATTTATAGTGGTGCTGTATTGTTTATGTCTCTTATTGTCTCCACTGTGTTTTTTTTCTCAGGGTAGCTCAAGCTAGTTTCAGGGAGGGGGTTGCTGGGCCAACCCACATTCTAGCTGTTAGTCATTGCTTGAGGTGTATTTAATTGTAATTCCCCAATACAGACTGCATTTCTGTGAACTGCTGGAAAGCTGATAGATTTGCTGTGAGCTGCAGAGTTGGAATCTATTTTAAACTGATAAGTACACTTTTTGCAACTTAATTTGCACTGTACTCTATTTATACACGTGCCTATTATTTATAGTGGTGTGCTGTATTGTTTCTGCCTCTTGTTGTCTCCACTGTGTTTCTTCCACCCACAGTCTCTGTTCCTGTCTTGGTGTTAATCTTGATGGCTTTGAAACTGCCTGCCCCTCTTGTAAGCTTGTATTTGGATACTCCTTCTGGGCCTATCTCATTTTCTCACTCAGCTGAGTGCAGTGAGATCATATTCTGATTTCAGACACTCCTACTGTGTACAAAGAGAGCATTAGAGAAGGACAACCCCTGTAGCCTCTTAATCCTGCTGTGTTCCCTCCCTCAAAAAAAAAAAAAAAAGAAAAATAAATTCTATATATATAGATATATATATACATATATATATATTCAGCTGCTCTTACTGTAACTTAGTTGCTGTTCTGCGTGCTATCTGTTCAGTTGTTCTTACTCTGGACTTATTACTGCTTGTTAGTAGCCTTCTAATTTAATGCCTTCTGCACTTGTTTTTAGTCATTTGTTAATTTGATTGTATTTAATTAAACTGTATTTGCCGTAAAATTGATACACGTGTGCTAGCCTGCACTGCATTTGAATTGTACTTACTGCTGTTTTAGCTGCTTTTCTGTAAAAAAAAAAAAAAAAAAAAAAAAAAAAACTAGCTTGTTTCCTGCCTTTCCTGTAACTTATCTAGTCCAGATACAGACTTGCTGTATCCAGGACTGTTTGTAAGCTCCTGAGCCCCTCAAGCATTTCTGTGTTGGAGGGTAGCCTTCTAGCTTATCAGTGGGAGTGGTAAGCACTAGGTAGCCTTTCTACCACAAGAAGAGAGTTTTCTGGCCCAGAAGTTATAGTTTATTGAACATTTGGGAAGCTCTTCCACCTCTTTCAACCTTCTATTTCAAAAGCCTGTGTTTGTGCTTGTTTCCTGCCTTTCCTGTTACTAATCTAGTCCAGGTACAGATTTGCTGTATCCAGGACTCTTTGTAAGCTTCTGAACCCCCCCCCCCCAAGCCTTTCTGTGTTGGAGGGAAGCCTTCTAGCTTATCAGTGGGAGTGGTAAGCATCAGGTAGCTTATCTGCCATGGGATGAGAGGGTTTTGTCCCATAAATTGCAGTTTATTGGCCATTTAGGCAGTTTTCCATCTCTTTCAACTTGCTGGCTTAAAAACCTGCATTTGCGCTTGTTCACCACCTTTCCTGTAACTAGTCTAGTCCAGGTACAGATGTCCAAATGCCCCATCAAATTTACTGCATATGCACAGCCGTTGCTGTAGATGAAATAGACAGCTATGGACCTTCCCTACACCCTTCCTGCACATCCCTAGCTATTTTCCCTACACTCTTTTCCTCTTTATGCCCATTTTAACCACTTTCTTATCAACCCTTCTTTCTTTTCTTTTTAAAGAAATTAGTGTGGGGGTAAGCGGAAGTAAGCACTTTTAAGCAGCAGTGAGCAGGTTTCAGCCTGTTTGCATGAGGTTACCTACATTGGTTCAGCAATCAAAAAGGTAAATGAGTGTAAGGAACTGTAACCAAAAGTAACCACTGCTTACCATAGCGCAAACCCATGCACACCCTCTCGCAACTGCTTAAAAGTGCCGTAATCACTCCGTATCTAATGGCCCTTGTTCTGCCCAGCAACAAAATAAATGGCCTCTGCAAGGCTCAAAACCAGGATCCTGCACACCACTGCCAATGTGATTTACTACTAAGCCATGGCAGATATACAGACATTGGATGTTATCACAAACATATCATCCAGCACATCCTTCAATAGTATAGGACATGTATTCCATCATTTGGATGTGTGTGTGTGTGTTTATGTCCAGATATAGATACATACATATATATAGATATATCAAGACCATCCCATGTGACAACAAAGCATTAAAAAGGAATGAAAAGGGAAACACCAGCAACTCCTGTAGTATGTACTGTTGACTCTTTTCCAAACTGATAAGTACACTTTTTGCAACTTAATTTGCACTGTGCTGTATTTATACACTTGTCTATTATTTATAGTGGTGCTGTATTGTTTCTGTCTCTTATTGTCTCCACTGTGTTTTTTTTCTCAGGGTAGCTCAAGCTAGTTTCAGGGAGGGGGTTGCTGAGCCAACCCACATTCTAGCTGTTAGTCATTGCTTGAGGTGTATTTAATTGTAATTCCCCAATACAGACTGCATTTCTGTGAACTGCTGGAAAGCTGATAGATTTGCTGTGAGCTGCAGAGTTGGAATCTATTTTAAACTGATAAGTACACTTTTTGCAACTTAATTTGCACTGTGCTCTATTTATACACGTGCCTATTATTTATAGTGGTGTGCTGTATTGTTTCTGCCTCTTGTTGTCTCCACTGTGTTTCTTCCACCCACAGTCTCTGTTCCTGTCTTGGTGTTAATCTTGATGGCTTTGAAACTGCCTGCCCCTCTTGTAAGCTTGTATTTGGATTCTCCTTCTGGGCCTATCTCATTTTCTCACTCAACTGAGTGCAGTGAGATCATATTCTGATTTCAGACACTCCTACTGTGTACAAAGAGAGCATTAGAGAAGGACAACCCCTGTAGCCTCTTAATCCTGCTGTGTTCCCTCCCTCAAAAAAAAAAAAAAAAAGAAAAAAAAATTCTATATATATAGATATTTATATATACATATATATATATTCAGCTGCTCTTACTGTAACTTAGTTGCTGTTCTGCGTGCTATCTGTTCAGTTGTTCTTACTCTGGACTTATTACTGCTTGTTAGTAGCCTTCTAATTTAATGCCTTCTGCACTTGTTTTTAGTCATTTGTTAATTTGATTGTATTTAATTAAACTGTATTTGCCGTAATATTGATACACGTGTGCTAGCCTGCACTGCATTTGAATTGTACTTACTGCTGTTTTAGCTGCTTTTCTGTAAAAAAAAAAAAAAAAAAAAAAAAACTAGCTTGTTTCCTGCCTTTCCTGTAATTTATCTAGTCCAGATACAGACTTGCTGTATCCAGGACTGTTTGTAAGCTCCTGAGCCCCTCAAGCATTTCTGTGTTGGAGGGTAGCCTTCTAGCTTATCAGTGGGAGTGGTAATCACTAGGTAGCCTTTCTACCACAAGAAGAGAGTTTTCTGGCCCAGAAGTTATAGTTTATTGACCATTTGGGAAGCTCTTCCATCTCTTTCAACCTTCTATTTCAAAAGCCTGTGTTTGTGCTTGTTTCCTGCCTTTCCTGTTACTAATCTAGTCCAGGTACAGATTTGCTGTATCCAGGACTCTTTGTAAGCTTCTGAACCCCCCCCCAAGCCTTTCTGTGTTGGAGGGAAGCCTTCTAGCTTATCAGTGGGAGTGGTAAGCATCAGGTAGCTTATCTGCCATGGGATGAGAGGGTTTTGTCCCATAAATTGCAGTTTATTGGCCATTTAGGCAGTTTTCCATCTCTTTCAACTTGCTGGCTTAAAAACCTGCATTTGCGCTTGTTCACCACCTTTCCTGTAACTAGTCTAGTCCAGGTACAGATTTTCTGTATCCAGGACTCTTTGTAAGCTTCTGAGCCCCCCAAGCCTTTCTGTGTTGGAGGGAAGCCTTCTAGCTTATCAATGGGAGTGGTAAGCATTAAGTAGCCTATCTACCACAAGAAGAGTGGTTCCTGGCCCAGAAATGGTAGCTACTGGCCGTTTGGGAAGTTTTTTCCCATCTCTTTCAACTTTCTGGTTTAAAAGCCGCACTTGCTTCTCACCTTTCCTATTACTAGCCTAGTACAGATAAAGAGTTGCTGTATCCAGGACTGTTGGTAAGCTTCTGAGCCCCACAAGCTTTTCTGTGTTGGAGGGAAGCCTTTTAGCTTATCAGTGGGAGTGGTCAGCACTAGGTAGTCTATCTACTGCAAGAGGAGTGGTTCTGGCTCAGAAATTGTAGTTTATTGGCCGTTTGGGCAGTTTTTTTCCATCTCTCTCAACTTTCTGGTTTTAAAGCCCATGTTTGCGCGTGATCCCCACCTTTCCCGTAACTAGTCTAGTCCAGGTACAGATTTGCTGTATCCAGGAATGCTTGTAAGATTTGAGCCTCCCAAGCCTTTGTATTGGAGTGCAGCCTTCTAGTTTATCAATGGGAGTGGTAAGTACTAGGTAGCCTGTCTAACACAAGAGGAGTGGTTCTTGGCCCAGGAATTGTAGTTTATTGATCATTTGGGAAGTTGTCCATCTTTCAACTTTCTGGTTTAAAAGACCACATCTGCACTTGTTTCCCATCTTTCCTGTAACTAACCTACCGGAAAGCACTAGAAAGCCTTAAACTGATACAAGCCTTCTAGCTTAAAAGAGAGACTTTGGAGTGATTGAGTATCTGTTTTCTATATTTTCTTGCTGTTCTTAATTGTTTTCCATCTAAACGCTGATTTTTCACACTTATTGTGATTTAAAAGTTTGTTTTTTTCACATATTGTACTTATTTGACTGCCTGCACTTTTAAAAAGTTATTTTTTGTTTAAATTGTTTAGCTGTTGTAGGCTACACACTAAAGTGTGATAGCCTTTTCTGATCGCTTGTAGTTGTTTAAAGATGTTTTAAGTGTACTTTTTAAAGTTTTTGCCTTATCTTTTCAAAAAAAAAAAAAAACGAAATAAATCTTGTTTCCTGCCTTTCTAAGCTAGTATAGTCCAGTTTTCAGGCTAGTGCTGAATTCAGGGCTGTGTTACAAGTTTTTGAGTTGCCCATACCTTACATGGATAGAGGAACATTTCTCTGTTCACCTGTGAGACAGGGGAACTTTGAGCAGCCATCTGTCCCTGGAGGAGTGGTTCCAGCTCAGCAGTTAGTAATTTAAAAACTGCGATTGCACAGTTTTGTGCGCCGGGCAGCACCGGTTAGCTAGGGTTAAATTATTCCCGGCTCCACTAAGTCTCCTCTTCAGTTTTTCACTTGAAACTAGTTTAACTCTCAACCTAAGCACTCAAAAAGCATCCTACAGTTCAACACTTGCTCAGACTTAATAGCAAGCACTAATATACCCCGACACTTGACTGCCCAGCAGGGAAAGGCTCTTTATCCACCCCTCACCAACCAAGCGACTAAGCAGCTCGCCGTGCTATTCAGGCATGACCAAAGGGCAACTTCAGGTGTACTCTCCAGTCCAGCTGGTGAATCTGGGTATCCTGAAGCAATGTTACAACTGCCTCATGTACACAGACAGCCCTCTCCTCCTACCACAAAACACTAACATATGCGAGAGATGCAATTATACAGCCAAACTGGAAGCTAAGGTCTCTCCACCCAAGACTGGAACAGACAGTCATGAGGAGTAGGTTAACACTTGCACCACACCTCCAGCCTCACATAGACCTACTAAGCCAACACTGGCAAAAAATACACATAAATACATAAAATCATACTCGGAGGCTCTAAATAAAAACCTGCAAAAGCATCAGAGAGCTTCAAAGCAGACACCCACAAAACCTGCACCTCCCGTCACAAACCAGATAACACATAAATCACAAAATCAGTGTGCCGCACAATCACAGCCCTTAAGGTGAAATAACATACCTAACACACTAGTAATAGGTGACTCAATAGTCAGGCACACTGACGCCCCACTCACTAGGCTGGACAAGGAGAAGGTTACTGTTAGCTGCCTGTTGGGAGCAAGAATCTGCCGCATAACAAACACTCAGGTCACTCCAGAACAAGTACAAATATAACTCTGTCATTGTTCATGTTGGTGTGAATGACCTGAGATGTACCTCCCTGGACTACATGAAAAGAGACATGGAAGAGCTCTCTCATCTTGTAGCCCAGGTGGGTATGACCATGACCCCTGAGTAGCATCCTGCCCTCACCAAGAATGATACCTCAGTGTAAAGAAAAAATGATCAATTTCAACAATTGGCTAAGCTTCTGGTGTCATTCAAAGGGGATCCAGTGTCTGTCAGCCTGGGATGACATGCTCAACAAGCGTCATTGCTTCGCAAGAGATGGCTTGCACCTGTCATCCCCTGGCTTTCAAATACTGGCCAAGGCTCTTGCTGCCCCTGTAGTGCTTTTTTAGGCAAGGCTCAAAATTTAAACCCACTTCCGTAAACAGCACAAGTAAAAAAATGAGGGTTATGCTATTCAACTCCAAGAGTTTAAATCTCAAAATGCATGCACTCAAAGCACTCCTAAGTATGGAGAACGTCGACATCTGTGCAGTAACTGAAACCTGGTTCAAGGCTCCAGAGAGCACTCCAGCACTACTGGGCTACAACTCATACCACAGAACACGGACCGAAACACAAAAGCAGGGGGTGTATCCATATTCATCAAGGATAACCATACCTCCAGGTTAGTAGCGCAGCATGATACCTCTGAGATCATCCATGTGCAACTAACATCGGGCAAATCTGCAGTGCAAATTGTGGCCTGCTACAGATCACCCTCCATGACCCAGGACCACTACTCCACCTTTCTGGAGACACTGGAAAACATGAAGGTCCTACCGAACACCCTGATATTAGGTGATAGAAGAGGTAATAAGAGATCTGGGGACCCAGGTAGGTAGTAATCTCTCCTTTGACAATCATATTGCCAAAGTAGTTAGGAAATACTTCTATGTGGCCCATCTAATTACTAAGGGGTTCGCATCTAGAAATGAAGAGGTTAAAGTGCCCCTCTACTCGTCACTCATCAGACCCATCATAGAGTACAATACCCCATTTGGGACGTACCTCACAAGACACTTCCAACAGCTGGAAACACCACAAAAGCACCTCACCAAGAGGATTACTGGCCTCAAACATATGTCCTATGCAGCCCGACTGAAAAAACTCCGGCTGTACTCAGTGGCATATTGCTTACTCAGAGGTGATTTCTGCCTGATTTACAAAGCCATGTCCAACTCAGAATTGATGGACATGCTCCACCTAAAGAAATCCAAGTCACTGCGAGCCACGCGCTCTACTGAGCTAAACCTTGCCACAACAATAAATAGAACATGCTGGAGGGATAGATTCCTGTCACAGAGACTCCCCATGCTTTGGAACAAAATTCTACTACATTAGGCAGAGGCCCTCACTAACACTTTTCAAAAGAAGCCTTGATGAGTGGATGGGTAACAGAAAATACACCCCTGGGATCACTTCATTGGCTCTGCTTGACAGAGGCTTAGTTAATTAATCAATGGGGTGGCGACAGCTGACACACTCTGGCTAGGCTTATATATGCCCTCGGGCAGGTAGCCTGGTACCTACCTATGAACCTATGTAGTGGTGTTGTCCTATGTAATATCAAGATTCCCTCAGACAGACATGTGTCATTAATACATGCAAACATTTGTACATTGGCCAAATACATTACTCTGTGCATTTTATTTACTTAACAAAACAGTTCCTGTCCAATCATTATGTGAGAACAGTACTCTTGCAAGATGCTATGTGCGACATCATCATCATGAAAAGGTAAATGGGTAGCCATAGAGGGACCAGTAGTGTTGTGTGTACAGTGGGGTCATCTGCATCACATGTGCCTGGAACCACTAGGAGCATGTGCATACCAGGACCATGTGCCTGAGAGAGAGGGGTGAGGACAACAGTAGTATGCAGTGATGCAAATTAAAAAGGTTACATGTGTCCAGTGAGCACGTGTGTGAAATGGACAGCTATGTATGGGGCAAATTTTCTAGGAAGAGATTGGCCTTTTGTTTCCATAAGGTGAGAGTGGAATGTTGGGGAAGAAGAGTAGTTATGCTCGTGTAGGATAGGTTGGGTAGGATGACAGACAAGACAGCACACAGGGTCGGTATATGACACATGTGGGGGGATACACCTTGGACGGGGAGGGGTGTTCGGCAGTCACAAGCCCATGAGCTCCCAGATAGAAACAGTGGGATGGAGGTCCCCACCCAAGGGCAGCCACCACTGCACCAAAACAGCCGCAAAGGTGGCTGTGCTGGGGGCTGTCTAGGAGGGGCAGGCTCACCCTCTAAATGTGACACTCTGCCCTTGAGCTGGCATATCTGGCCTCATAACCCCTTATTGAGCCCCCTACGCAGCACGTCCAGAACTGTACAATGTCTGACAAGTTCCAGAAGGTAGTGCAGAGCCAACAGAGGTGGAGGTCCAAGGCTGGGCCCCAAACATGCTGGTGCCCAGTGCCATGGCCAGAAGAAATGGGACAGCAGGTTCTGCCGGGACCTCCAATCCCATACAGCCTATGGTGTTGCAGTATTAATACAGATATGGCTTCGTAATAGTCAACAACATTCAGGATTACTTATAACAGCATGCATAGATATGACCATCAACCCAACACAACAGATGGCATACATTTGCAGAGGGAGCACAACACATGCATATATACTGCATGACATCTGTACAAAGCGTAGATGACTTGTGACTGCAGCTATGAACAGTGGCCCATTATTGGCATGTCACTGTGAGAACCTCAGACAGTGATTGTCATACCACTGTTTCATGTGACATATGTCCAATCAGGGATGCGATGGCAGTAACTCTCATCACTGTCACCATGTACTGACTGCAATACTCACACTATGCTTCTGCAGTTCACAGATGTGTGTTCAGTGAGTAACACAAGAAACAAATGGTTCCACAGACTGACCAGTCCACAGATGGCCCTACAGATGGGGGTTCCCTCAAAAACAGAGCACTGTTTTGTCAGTTTTAAAACATGCAGACTAGCCATTACCACACATAACCTGCTAAATTGGCAGTAGTCTCAATGAAGCATAGCTGCACTTACATGCTGTAGTCATGTCTGGCACATCACCCTCCTGTCTTTAGGCTATTTTCCAATGTGTATGTTGTCTGAGGAATATCCAGATATCATCTGTGATGCTGTTCACCAAACACCAGTGCCACACTCACTCACATGTGACTGTCATGGGCAAACATCAACATGATGTTCCTAGATATTGTACTGTGTTTCCATGCAGTTGGCTATGGGAATATCACCACAGCTGTTCCACATGCAATCAGCTAGAGGAGGACTGCAATAGGTGCAAAGGCCATCACCTGATCATGACCATCACTTACAAAACACAAGCTGTTGCTGAGCAGGTGTACAACTCCACATCCACCAGAGAGTGTGTGGGATGGACAGACAGAGGCAAAGTACATCAAAGAAGGGCTTGGAGACTAAAACCTAAACATCATCTGACACACACCTACCAGTACAGGGGTTCAAACTTAAAGTTCATTGACTATAACAAGATTTAGTAATATTAGTTTTTAATACATTATTATTCTAATATTTTGAATTTATTATTACTTTACATCACATTATTATTGCATAGGTATTGACACACTACATAGCAGCTGGCGTAATATATTCATAGGCTATAATTTGCATTTTTTTTGTGTGGGCTTTTTAAATTTTGCTTCCGATGTGCTTTTTATCACTTCATGACGTGATATCAATTAATATAATGATTGTGAGTTTTATATAAATTAATTGTAAATTGACCTCTTTTTTTATCTGATGAAGGTGAGGCAATGTCCACACCGAAAGCGCTCAATAAACAGTCTTTTTGCTATTACTTGCTCTTATTGTGTTTTAACTCGCTGGGTTTCTTTAACAGTTTGTTTTTTAGTTTTTTGTTTATCTTGATTTGTGTTTTTAATGGCGAGTGAAACCTGAGTGGTATCTCAAGTCTTGTTTTCTCAGGACAACGACAACAATTCTAACCAAGATAATGCCATTGACAATTTAACAGCTCTCGTCCAAATTCTTCTCAGACGAGTTTACTCTTTGACTCAACGGCTTAATACACCAGCCCTCAATGATGCAAGCCCATTACAGCAAAGGCAAACGGAAGTCAACGCCATCCGGCATAAATTACCGGGAGTTGGAAAAACGTTGGCCCCCAATTCAAATCTTTTACCTTACAACAATGTCCCGAGTTCCGAACCGGCATCATTGCATTTGAACAATGGAGATTCCATTAATAACGTCTCAGTCTTTCACGATGGCAGTTTCCCTTCCATGGCCAACTTTCTTAATAATAACAACTTTTTCAGCCCTGGAAACAATGCGGTCAATGGACAGGGCAATGAATCAGGGGTGAGTGTTTTGTCCACTAGTATAAAAGATTTAGACTTTAAGTTGTACAAATGTAGAAAACTGCAATTTGAAGTTGCGTACCTGCATGAATACATTAATAAGAAAATAATACCTAAAGGGTTACGCCAGTGGCACTACCCAGTAGGTTTGGTGGAAGACTCTCTCTTTCACCGTGAGTTTATTACACTGTTCAACAGACAAGGCTTTGAGTTGTTGTACTCACTCTTCAATTTTTACAAGACTGAAATTAGTGTCTTAAAGGCTGAATTGGAAATTCTTGAAGATGCGATTAAATCTCACAATGAATTTCCTCGGTACAAGTATGAATATGCTCGAATTTTTATGAGTATCGGGGCTACTATGGCTAAATTAACCATTACAAAAAAGAAAAAAATATCCAGAGATTTACATGATTATTCAAACAATAAGGCTTATCCAAGGCCTCCTTTTAACACATCAAATGTTTCCAATCAGTCTTTTGAGTGGGACAATGGCAACATTTTGGAAAGTGTTAATAACCACATGAACGAAGATCCTCCCACTAGTGATGTTGAAACACAGCCCTTAAGGCACAGTGAAAGACTAAATACTAACAATAATAATAGAAATAATAACACTGTGACCAGCAATATTTTATTTATTTATTTTTTTATTTATTTGCAGTTGGTTTACCAGGATAGTCCATTGGGCCAAGATTAACTCGTTTTCAATGGAGTCCTGGGGAGAAGAGCTCCAGTAACAAGGTTACAATAGGTTTTACATTAGATTACAATATTTACAAGTGATACAGCTTAGCGCATGACATTTCAAGTAGTATAGCTCAAGCAAGGTTACAAATAGGTTTTAGGTTATATTACAATATTACAATATTTACGAGTGATACAGCTTAGAGTATAATGTTACAGTAGTACAGACAGGTGATGAATGTTACAGAAGATATATACTGGAAAAGAAAACATTTCTGTATAAGTACTGAGAGGTCCTATACTCTTAGGAAGTATGAAAGTATGACATGTTATAATACAGTTTTGTAAAAGGTTTAGTAGAACAAGCAGAGAATGTAGGAGTTAGGAGAGGCAGTAAAGGAAGTTAGCGGAAAGGAGGGGAAAATAGTAATCAATAACAATAATCAACATAGGGCTTCTAACAACAACACTAATGGGATCCATATACCTAATCAGCAGGGTTTTCAGTCGAACCCCAATGGCCAACAGAACAACCGGCAACTGAACAGGAAACAACCACAAGTAAGGAACAGATGGAGACAGCGGAGGAGATAGTTTATGAATTTGGTTCTGTTTTGAAACCCCGAATGTACAAAACTTCTGAGGGGGATTTCAGCATTTTTAACTATACTGGGTTGAATATCACACAAGACATGACTGACTTCTTTTCTAAGGGGTTGACTTTTGTACCCAGCAAGAGAATGGATATTGTGAAAACTATTATTGACTTAAAGCATTTTGTCCATAAATTAAATCTGGATATGTTAATGGGTGAAAATTCTTCTCTAGTCAGCTCTGTAAGGGTTTCCAGTATATTTAACCCACCCTTACACCCGAGCCTCAATCTCTTTGAAAGAATGTGTGATATGGATCTTGGAGCCATTGCTGACAACAAATACTATCATAATAATACTAAGACTAACATCACTACATCTGAATATGACTTTCTCCATTTGTTAAATGAAAGTAACATTCATGTAATGAAGCCAGATAAGGGTGGGGGGGGCTAGTTTTTATGGATTATTGTGCATATGTTGAAAGCATGAACAAACATCTAAAAACTGCTGTTTATACTCAAGTCACTCTTAACGAAGTTAACACCGCATACAAAAGGATTAGATGCATTTTGGATGACCTATTCCTAGAAGGTTACACTGATATAGACTTGCACCAATTCTTATTGTTGATTGCACCTAGGATACCAGCCCTTTTTGGCACACCTAAATTACACAAAACAATCAACGAGCCACCTTTTAGACCTATTGTCGATGGGCGAGGGTCAGTGACATATGGGTGTGCCAAATACATAGACAGTGTATTAAAACCATTAATTGAATCAGAACCCCAAATTTGTAAAGATTTGTGTGTTTTTTAAGTAACATTAATAAGATTGACTATCAGGCTGAAGCCTGTTTTTTAACAATAGATATAAAAGATCTATACACTGTCATACCCCAGAGGTTAGGGCTAGAGTGGATTAGGGACTTTTTGTTATCTAAGAGTATCGAAGAAAAGACTATATACTTAGTTGAAACTTTACTGGAGATGGTCTTATCTAACAATTTTATGAGTTTGAAGGGCACTTTTTACAAAACATGGGAGTTGCCATGGGGTCACAGTGTGGCGGCAGTTTCTCCAACGCAATTATGGCTCATTGGGAAAACACTCTACTTTTCACAGATCCCCTCTTTCAAGAGAATGTCTCTTGGTATACGAGATACCAGGATGATATGTTTATGATTTGGAAGGGGGCTAAATCTTTAGCGCCAACATTCATTACAAACATTACCCAGATGACTGATTTCTTAGAGTTTACCTACAATTTGGATGATAATTCTATCAACTTTCTAGACATTTTACTAGTGAAGGATAGGATTAACTCTAAGTACAAAAGTAGCATTTATAGGAAACCCACCTATTCTAATGCTTTTTTGCACTTTTCTAGTAGCCACCCTTACCATCAAAAAAGAGCTGTAGTTAAAGGACAGATGGTAAGGGCGGCTAGAATGACCACAGAAGACAAAGAATTTGAGGATGAATGTGAAAACCTGCAGGGCATGTTCATTAATAGAGGTTACCCCAAAAATCTTGTGGCTAATATTAAAATTGAAGTTACACGTAAACAAATTATGGGCCATTTTAAACCACTGTTATGTAATCAACTAGAACAAAATGGCACACCAACCCCAGAACGAGATACATCAGTAGCTACAGACAAGAGTAACTATAAGATTAGTTTCCTCTGCACCTACTCATTGGATTACCAAAATAATCAGGTACATATTGAACAAAAACTGGAACATCATTATAGAGGACCAAGCCTTATTTAGGAAGCTAGGGGCTAAGCCCAGAATGTCTTACAGAAAAGATGCAAAGTTAAGGACTCTGCTTGAAAGAAAGAAGAAACCTTTTGCCAATAGACCTAGTGGCATGTTTAAATGTGGAGCTTGTCCACAATGTAAACACATTTTAGTAGCAAACAAAATTAATATTAAGGACAAACTTTATACTTTGAATGCGAGACACAACTGTGAGACTAAGAGTGTTACTTATGCCGCCCTATGTGACCATTGCAATGCTTTTTATATTGGCAAAACAGAAAGAAAAATTAAAAAACGTATATATGAGCACTGTTATGCCATAAACAAAAAGGATATCAACAATGCATTGGCAAAACATACATTTGAGTGCCCTGGCCATTATTTTAAATTTATTGTTCTCTAGCATAGGCAAACTGATATAAGAGGGGGACCCTGGCAACTTTTGCTCAAGATAGATGAACTTATGTGGCAAATAAGAACAGGAGCACAGATTTTCCCAGGTCTTAATGAACATTTGTCCATTAAAAGCATTCTTAAACTGTTAGCCTTGAGGAGATAATTGATACTGACATTTACTTATTACAGAGCTGAAATGATTTTCTACTTAATTCAGTGTTACTTTTATGTTAATGTATTCCTTGCATTGATTCAGTTTCTATTCGGAAAGTACACTTATAAGTTAGTTATACATAATATTACTTTACTGTACTGTTATATAATATGTATTGAATACCTATCTATTAGTATTCGATAGTAAATTTAAGCTTCTATGTGCAATACTTAATGTTCATTGATTATAAAAAGATTTAGTAATATTAGTTTTTAATACATTATTATTCTAATATTTTTAATTTATTATTACTTTACATCGCATTATTATTGCATAGGTACTGACACACTACATAGCAGCTGGCGTAATATATTCATAGGCTATAATTTGCATTTTTTTTGTTTGGGCTTTTTAAATTTTGCTTCTGATGTGCTTTTTATCACTTCATGACATGATATCAATTAATATAATGATTGTGAGTTTTATATAAATTAATTGTAAATTGACATCTTTTTTTATCTGATGAAGGTGAGGCACTGTCCACACCGAAAGCGATCAATAAACAGTCTTTTTGCTATTACTTGCTCTTATTGTGTTTTAACTTGCTGGGTTTCTTTAACAGTTGTTTTTTTAGTTTTTTTGTTTATCTTGAAGATTACTGGGTTACAGCAGTCCCAGAGGTGTATCCGTTGGTGGGTGACATTAGCAGGATTGCCAAAGAAGGGCATTTCAAGTATATTGCGAGTTGTACATGTCTGTTATATGTGTGTACCCACTGCTTACTGTTGCGTAAACACATTTACACCCACTTACAACTGTCTTATTCAGTCCTAATTGACAGTATCAACAAGCCTTGCAAGTCTTGATCCCTGGACCATGCACACCAAGGTCACTGGACTTACCACTAAGCCACCTGCATTGTATACATGTTTCATGGATTTTATAATGCACATCTTACTACAGGTATTCCACAGTACTGAAAACAAATTGGACAGTCACTTTGTGTACATATGTACAGTACCGTTGGATATACTGTATTCTATGAAACCACATAGATAAGTCTACATCTGTACAGCTGTCATAACTACATGCACACACACACACACACATATATATATATATATATATATATATGTGTGTGTATAGGCACCTACGGGATGTGTACACACATACATATATCTGTGTATGTATATATATATATATATATATATATATATATATATATATATATAAATAAATAAATATATACATACATATATATATATATATATATATATATATATGCATATACACAGACACAGCTATAGCCATACATTTTTTATATATATATATATATATATATATATATAGACATATATATATATATATATATATATAGACACACACACACACACACACACACACACACACACACACACACACACACATATGTCTGAACACCCTTTGTGACACGGAACGGTTCCAAATGACCTGATGTGTACACAAAACAGAGGCATCTCTTGTTTTATAACATTTAAATGTTAATCAGTTCACCAGAGAAGGGATGGTCATTGTGTATGTGGAGTTTGGGGTGGGGAATGATGGCTAAGGTAATCTACCCTAGGGATTGTGGAGTTTGGGTGGGGGAATAATGGATATGGATTTACACCCCGGTGACCACTTCTGTGTCACTGCTCGACAGTGGCACAGGAAAATAACATATCCAACTGTAGTCATTCTTGACTGTGTACTCTCTTCTATTCCTAGCTATGTAATACGTTGTAGACTCCACTCACCACAGATGGCTACCATGGTGTACAGCATGTTAAAAGACATTACACATGTGTATGCCTGGCTACAGGGTTAGTCACAGACACAAACACACACACACTTGCCAGTATTGTGCATACACATCTTGCCTATGTAAAGGTAACTAGTACAGTTGTATGCAATTGGGGTATGTGCCACAGAACACATGCAATTACACTTACTGTGATTCCACTTCTGAGATGGGTGACATCACAGGATTGATTACTTGCAGTGGGGATGGGGGAGGGGGGATATGAGAGGTTTAGCAGTTGACAAGGATAAAGGCCAGTGCAAAAGGTGGCATCTCTTTGGAATGCAGCAAAACCCGCTGTCATAGCAGGATGCAGACACAAATACACACACACTCAGCCATTTGCTGGCACACACACTCAGGCATTTGCTCACACACACACACACACACACACACACACACACACACACACACACACACACACACACACACACACACACATACACAGTTGTCAGTGGTGGGATCAGAACTCCTGACTATCTACAGATCACTATTACAGTACTACGCAGTTACAAGACGCACCACAGAGATTACACATTCCAAGGCAGTCAGAATGCCCTTCTAAGATTGAGGACAACAACAGGGATACTGACAGTCAAGATGTACATAGCTGTAAACATGTGTGTTTAACGTATGAGTCCTTTACAACCTGTGTATGCACAAATAAGACACATCATCTGCAGGTAAGACATAGGTATGCCTGAGAGGTATAGTTATAACAAGCCCTGAATGGGAGTATGCCCATCTGTGGAATGGAAAACTACTTTCACTGTACAGGGTTACAGTGGTCATGATCGTACACAGAGAATCACAGAACTTGTTTGGATGCATTGACTCCAATTACATAAGGTGACAGTGGGCATGCTCATAAACTTAGTAGCGCAGGGCCATTTGGGATGCACTCCGATTCTAACCACAGAAGGCCACAGTGTGCATGCTCCTACGTTTAAATGTACAGAACATGTTGTAATGGACTCCTATTTTAAACACACAGGTTTACAGCTTATGTACATCTTATCTGTTAGTATATATGCACATCATACTGGTTTTCTACCAGATATCTGTATGTGGCCCGTAAATGATATATCTGTGTCTGTGCTGTGTGATACACATGCATACATGTACATGAAGTACTGACATATGTAAGTTAAGTATACACAATCATGCAGGTGTGGACGTGACAGATAATAGGTTAACTGGGACACACAGGAGGATGCTACCGACAGCATGTGTCACACACCTTGCTACCCTGAAAGGCATACATTGATAGCAGGTTGTGGACAGTGGTGTTATACTGTTAACAGTGGCATGTGCAAGCATAATATTTGAACCCCATTGTCTAATGGTACTGAGGTGCAGGCGTCAAGATGACCTCTCCCGGCTGTGTTAGTAGTTGTCATTATTAGCAGGACTGCTACACTAAGTATATCTCACATTGCTCATATACACAATGTCTGCTGCTGTACGTCACCTTAGATGTGACATTTGCTACCAAGCACATTACTGCCACTTGCTGTGATGTCATGGTGCGAGTGGCAAATGCTTGACCAAAACAATGAACTAATGTCCTGCTGTTATTATGAAGTTGTCCAGTGTCTGTCATTCCAGGCTGTCATGACTGAACAACAAGCCTTCGACACAGGCACATGCATCCATGTTTCAAGTGAGTGTGGATATTACCTAGGTCGCATTTACCCATATAGTCACATTCCAAGGCAAAAGTCCTACATACAGAAGTAACATCCTGACACCTACAAGACAATTTCATTGGATGCTTATGCTAATCAGTGCTAGATGTGTGGCTTTTGTATTCCATTTGTTCAATGTAGAACCTACAATGGGGAATACTGACATCTGGCAGTGAGGAACACCTGGCTGAAGGCTCTGTAGTGCACAATTGCACTACCACCATATAACTCAGATCCAGACATGTGGGCCATAACACTGGTATGGACCATTCCAGGTGGTGGTGTCCACATATGCATAAAGGCTACTCACAAGTAAAGACCACTACTCCAACATAACTCATCACAGATGAGTCAGGTACAGATGACAGTGGCAAATGCTGCATTCTAGGTTATATCCTCATATACATCCACCACCTTGTCCCCAGACTACCAACACACATCCATATGTGGTATGACATAGTATGGTAGACCACCAGATAACCTTCGATTGGTGGACTGTACCTAGGCCTACATCAACTGTGCAAAATACCCATGCACTGACACAGCTGCATAATGTGTTATGCAATGCAATAGTACCACTGTTTGTAACCAGGTCAGTTGTACACATACCAGGGTCCCTTGGATGTTGTCAGCATTAACACAGCCAACTGTTGCTGTACACCAGTAAACAACACCCTCATGGTTGTATATGACCTAACTGTACCTGCCCTGGATATGTACATCCCACAGTCATACAACATAATTGACATTACCGTAGCTTTCATTATCCTTTCTACATACAGGTGGCTACTTTCATTACACACATGCACATGGCAGATAGCATGCTAGCAGTACATAAGGTTTGATATCTATGTTAACAGAGGTAATATTCCCTCTCTAATGGTCACCCATGACACCTATCATATAGTACAACAACCCATGTGGCATGTATGTCATTAGACATGTCCATCTAATGCAATGCCTACAAACATACCCAAATAACTGGATCATAGGACCTACACAAGGCCTGTACTGACAGACTCGGAAATCAGCTCTGCTCTGTATGTTCCTGAGTAGTCACAGATGATATGTCCATGACATGTACAGCCATGTGGCCACAACTCCTACATATACCCCATACAATTGCAAGCCATGCATGCTGTGTGCTGTCTGGACATTTGCCTTAGTACCACAATAGCCAGTATGTGCTGGGGTGAGATGTTTACAAGCCACAGACCTCGCACATGCTTGAATGAAGTGTATGCCTAGCTCTAACAGAAGACATTGCTGGCACTCTTTCAGTAAACATGAGATGTGTGTGGCAGATATGATGTGCTCACTGTTGAACATTACAGTGCCCTGGTTTCACCATGGAACTGTCAAGTAACAGTTTGTAGGATCATGACATGGAATAATGCTGTGTGTGTCTTGCTGATATGTGCTGTTGTCATATATGTACACTTGGCTATTCAGTGAAGGTGGTTGTGTGTCCTACCAGTACATGGATACAACATCCATTATGGTGTAATGCTCGGCTATGTTTCACACATGGCATGGGGAAGGTGTGGAATATATCCTCTTGACCTGCTAGTCCACTTACTGATGTAGACTGCATATGTGTGCATATATTGATGCTTGTTTAGATTCCATGCATGTTCAGTGTCTGATGTTTGAAGGTGACTGTCTTAGTACATCATGCTGTTGCAATGCAGCCTCAACATTGACAACTGTGTATGGTGATATGCTCCAAGTACAGTAAGCTGTATATGAGGTATGGACAGATGTTGGGACATGACTACAAAGTGGTGGGGCTACTTTGCTGACTATTGATTACTCAACAAATCACTGAAGCCTCCACGATAAACAGCAAATATTTTTATTTTTAAAATAAAACAAGCGCTTTCACGCACTTAACTGTGCGCTTCATCAGGTTACAAAATTTATGCAAAATCTGTTCATCTTATATAGTATAACATATCCTTCAATTAGCTGCATTTTGGCTAAAAACAATCAAACAATTATAAACCCCTGAGTACCATTTATATTTAAAGCCATAGTTCGTATACGGAAGCGCTTCCTATAATATGACTTCTTTGCAACTTCCGTTAATAATATAATGAAATATAAAAACACATTAAATGAGTATGGATATATATGCTTTGTTCTCCTTCAATTATTTATCTATCAGTCTAAGTGTATATGGTAATAATCCTAAACTATATTAATAATGTATTTAACTTCAC
This sequence comes from Protopterus annectens, assembly GCF_019279795.1. Classification (NCBI taxonomy): domain Eukaryota; kingdom Metazoa; phylum Chordata; order Ceratodontiformes; family Protopteridae; genus Protopterus; species Protopterus annectens. The sequence goes on along the minus strand of NC_056732.1, from coordinate 1,675,709,392 downwards.
CACGATGAATTTTTCTTATAAAACAATCATAATGTGCTGGTTCATCTTACTTATATCTATACAATAAATTAATACTGTGAATAAATTCATATAATGTTACATGAAACTATTTACTAAACTAAATATCCATTAATTAAAATATTCAAAATGTAAATAGTGGTCATTAATCTGATTAAAATATATGTACATTACTAAAGATTATATAATATATTAAATATACCCATCAACCAATGACCAACAATGAGTATAGCTATAGTACGTTCTAAGTAAAAAATGTTTGGTTATATTATTAACATTATCATACTAATTAAAATAGAAAATAATATAAGATATATGCAAGCTTATATGGCACTGTCTTATATGTCATCAGCTTAACTATATATTCCTAACATAAAATTCAATATTATCCCTAAGTCTATAAAAGCGCTGGTCTAATATTAATCGCTGTATTTAAACCTGGCTCTATAATAGCCCTGAGTAATAGTATCCATTTCAGCTCATAGAGTTCTAAAGTGTCTAGTGCATTACCTTCCCTTCTATTAGGATGAAGTATCTGCAAGACCCTGAATTTAAACAAGTGCGATGTAAACAGTTGACAGTGTCTAGCTAGTGCATTATTAGTATTCATTTTCCGTATGTCATATAGGTGGTTGTAGGCTCGATCTTTGAGCCTACGTGTTGTCATACCACATAATATACATCAAGAGTCACATGTTGCCAGATATATTAAGTTGGTGGTATCACATTGGCATAAAATTTGGTATAAAATGATAGCCAGTCTGTACATTTTCATATGACTGTTGGTCACTGATATAATTACAGACACAACATTTTTTACATGGAAAAGTTCCTCGCCTGTATTTCATCCTAATATCCAAAGGTATGTATGACATTTTTTCTTTACACAATAATCTTTTCAAATTTGGGCAATTGCTGTATCTAAAAATGGGGTATTCACCCACCACATTCTTCAATTCTTTATTCATATAGAGTAATTTCCAATTCTTATGGATAATCTCCTTTATATATTTAATATCATTGGTGAATTTGATATCATATTGCACCTTGCCCATGTTCGATTTATTATGATGCCTATATGTACTTTGCTTATGACTAGCATAGTGAGCCATATTATTTCTATCTTCAGATGATGTTTGCAAATAATCTGAATAACCCCTATTCATAAAACATTCAGTCTGAAATTTCAAAAACATTTCTCTGACCTTGATGTCACTACATATTTTGGTTATTCTATCCATTTGATTTTTCACAATATTAGGAAAATATGGCGTGGATGCATACTCTCATGGTGTAGTATGGCATTCTTCCAGCAGGGTTTCTGAATAGTGATGTAGTAAATCTATTCAGATTGTTTTTTATTATTGTTACATCAAGATAGTTAATCTTATTCAAAGAGGCTTCATATGTGAAGCTAAGGAAGGAGGTAGTTGATTCCATATATTTAATGAAATCATGTAGGGATTCCTCATTCCATTCCAAAAAGTAGGATGTCATCCACAAATCTCCTATAATAAATTGCATTGGTAATAAAATTTTCATTATTTAGAATGTAGGTTCTCTCCCATTCAAATACTGCTATGTTAGCATAGACATTCGCACAGGGGGTGCCCATGGCTACCCCATGTCTGTCTATAGATCTTGTCTTGATACATAAAGATGTTATTATTAAGTATCAGCTCTAATAATGCACATATCACAAATTGTTCATTCTGACTACCCATTCTATAATCATTTAAACAGCTTCTAACAGCCTCCACACCAAATTCATTGGGTATACTCGTGAACAAATTCCTTATATCTAAGGTGACTAACAATGTTTCTTGATTTACTTTTTCTATCCATAATGAATTTTCAAGATCTTCCAGTAATTTATATGAATTTTTTAGTATAGTGGGGATTTTTCTACCAAAGGAGCTAATTTAAATTGCACATACTGTGAGGCATTCTCTGTCACCCATGATTGGCCTGATACTATTGGCCGTATTGGTGGAAGATGTATCCCTTTGTGCATTTTCGGAAGTCCCTTTATAATGGGAATTAAAGGGGCTTCTATGTCCAAATAGTCATATAGCTGTTTATCAATGCATCTTGTCATTAGGAGATCATAAAGTACATCTTGGACATTCCTAATTATTAACACAACTTCAGATCTATTAATCATTAAGTATGCTGTATCGTCACTCAGCATCATGGTCATCAAATTATTATAGAAGCTGGAGTCCATTATTACTACCCCCCCCTTTATCTGCGGGTTTGAAAACCACACTTTCATCATTGCACAATGAATCTAGACTACACCTTTGTAATTTATTCAGATTATAGAACAATTTTTTATGTCCTTTTTCTTTGTAGTAGGTGTAAAAGTCAAATTCACATGCTCGTAAAAAGCACTCTATAGAGCCAGGTAGCGGTGGAGTAAATGTACTTTTCCTTTTAAGGGCCGTAGTTTTTGGTAGGTCATCATTACACTCAGGATTCTGAAATAAAAGTCTCAAAGCCAACTTTCTGGTGAATTTCCGAAGCATTATGAGAGTATCTGAAAGTTCACTGCCTCGTGAAGGAATGTAGGATAAACCCTTGTTGAGTACGGAGCATTCAATACCCGTTAGTTCCCTAGACGAAATGTTGAAAAACAGGGTATTCAGAGTTTCTTCTTCCTGTTCTCCCAGTTGTCTCCTGACATCTTGCGTTTTCCCCTTCCCCTGCTGGTGGAACGCATCGGGGCTCGTTGTTTGTATGGGAGCGGGGAGTTTAAAATCGATGCCGTGTTAGAAGTAACATTCAATACACCTGTACCTTCTTTCGGTCTAGCTCCTGTGGTTATACATTTCAAGCCTTGCTGATTGCAAGGTAAAGAAGAGGCAGATGAAATAATGTCTACTTCTGATTGTGGTGAGCTAGGCACGCCACTGCTAGATGTATTGCTGTCTAAATTAATCATATTAGTAGTTGAGCTATTTGCTATATCATTATTAGCTCGATTATTCTCTCCAGTTACTACTGCTTCATTATGCCTCGGCCATATAAAAATGTTGCCGACATGGAAATCATTACAATCTCGTTTAAGCTTTTTAATTTCACTTGTTCCAGTTTGTTGCTATAAAAGTCACTTGCGATAGCATATTGTTCAATTTAGAAATGCAATGCTCACTTTTATACTTTGCAATTATATTTTTATGCTCACCTTCAACTTTATTTATAAGTTCGTTCTCCGCTGGTTGGAAATAGTCAATAAGTAGTCTCAGGTAGCTGTTACCAAGCTCCAAGTTAAGCTGTTGCCATCTTCGTAGGAGCTCGATTGGTGGACTGTACCTAGGCCTACATCAACTGTGCAAAATACCCATGCACTGACACAGCTGCATAATGTGTTATGCAATGCAATAGTACCACTGTTTGTAACCAGGTCAGTTGTACACATACCAGGGTCCCTTGGATGTTGTCAGCATTAACACAGCCAACTGTTGCTGTACACCAGTAAACAACACCCTCATGGTTGTATATGACCTAACTGTACCTGCCCTGGATATGTACATCCCACAGTCATACAACATAATTGACATTACCGTAGCTTTCATTATCCTTTCTACATACAGGTGGCTACTTTCATTACACACATGCACATGGCAGATAGCATGCTAGCAGTACATAAGGTTTGATATCTATGTTAACAGAGGTAATATTCCCTCTCTAATGGTCACCCATGACACCTATCATATAGTACAACAACCCATGTGGCATGTATGTCATTAGACATGTCCATCTAATGCAATGCCTACAAACATACCCAAATAACTGGATCATAGGACCTACACAAGGCCTGTACTGACAGACTCGGGGAAATCCAGCTCTGCTCTGTATGTTCCTGAGTAGTCACAGATGATATGTCCATGACATGTACAGCCATGTGTGGCCACAACTCCTACATATACCCCATACAATTGCAAGCCATGCATGCTGTGTGCTGTCTGGACATTTGCCTTAGTACCACAATAGCCAGTATGTGCTGGGGTGAGATGTTTACAAGCCACAGACCTACATGCTTGAATGAAGTGTATGCCTAGCTCTAACAGAAGACATTGCTGGCACTCTTTCAGTAAACATGAGATGTGTGTGGCAGATATGATGTGCTCACTGTTGAACATTACAGTGCCCTGGTTTCACCATGGAACTGTCAAGTAACAGTTTGTAGGATCATGACATGGAATAATGCTGTGTGTGTCTTGCTGATATGTGCTGTTGTCATATATGTACACTTGGCTATTCAGTGAAGGTGGTTGTGTGTCCTACCAGTACATGGATACAACATCCATTATGGTGTAATGCTCGGCTATGTTTCACACATGGCATGGGGAAGGTGTGGAATATATCCTCTTGACCTGCTAGTCCACTTACTGATGTAGACTGCATATGTGTGCATATATTGATGCTTGTTTAGATTCCATGCATGTTCAGTGTCTGATGTTTGAAGGTGACTGTCTTAGTACATCATGCTGTTGCAATGCAGCCTCAACATTGACAACTGTGTATGGTGATATGCTCCAAGTACAGTAAGCTGTATATGAGGTATGGACAGATGTTGGGACATGACTACGAAGTGGTGGGGCTACTTTGCTGACTATTGATTACTCAACAAATCACTGAAGCCTCCACGATAAACAGCAAATATTTTTATTTTAAAATAAAAAGCGCTTTCACGCACTTAACTGTGCGCTTCATCAGGTTACAAAATTTATGCAAAATCTGTTCATCTTATATAGTATAACATATCCTTCAATTAGCTGCATTTTGGCGGCTAAAAAACAATCAAACAATTATAAACCCCTGAGTACCATTTATATTTAAAGCCATAGTTCATGTAATGGCAGCTTCCTATAATATGACTTCTTTGCAACTTCACGTTAATAATATAATGAAATATAAAAACACATTAAATGAGTATGGATATATATGCTTTGTTCTCCTTCAATTATTTATCTATCAGTCTAAGTGTATATGGTAATAATCCTAAACTATATTAATAATGTATTTAACTTCACCACGATGAATTTTTCTTATAAAACAATCATAATGTGCTGCGTTCATCTTACTTATATCTATACAATAAATTAATACTGTGAATAAATTCATATAATGTTACATGAAACTATTTACTAAACTAAATATCCATTAATTAAAATATTCAAAATGTAAATAGTGGTCATTAATCTGATTAAAATATATGTACATTACTAAAGATTATATAATATATTAAATATACCCATCAACCAATGACCAACAATGAGTATAGCTATAGTCGTTCTAAGTAAAAAATGTTTGGTTATATTATTAACATTATCATACTAATTAAAATAGAAAATAATATAAGATATATGCAAGCTTATATGGCACTGTCTTATATGTCATCAGCTTAACTATATATTCCTAACATAAAATTCAATATTATCCCTAAGTCTATAAAAGTGCTGGTCTAATATTAATCGCTGTATTTAAACCTGGCTCTATGTGCGCCCTGAGTAATAGTATCCATTTCAGCTCATAGAGTTCTAAAGTGTCTAGTGCATTACCTTCCCTTCTATTAGGATGAAGTATCTGCAAGACCCTGAATTTAAACAAGTGCGATGTAAACAGTTGACAGTGTCTAGCTAGTGCATTATTAGTATTCATTTTCCGTATGTCATATAGGTGGTTGTAGACTCGATCTTTGAGCCTACGTGTTGTCATACCCACATAATATACATCGCAAGAGTCACATGTTGCCAGATATATTAAGTTGGTGGTATCACACGTGGCATAAAAATTTGGTATAAAATGATAGCCAGTCTGTACATTTCATATGACTGTTGGTCACTGATATAATTACAGACACAACATTTTACATGGAAAAGTTCCTCGCCTGTATTTCATCCTAATATCCAAAGGTATGTATGACATTTTTTCTTTACACAATAATCTTTTCAAATTTGGGCAATTGCTGTATCTAAAAATGGGGTATTCACCCACCACATTCTTCAATTCTTTATTCATATAGAGTAATTTCCAATTCTTATGGATAATCTCCTTTATATATTTAATATCATTGGTGAATTTGATATCATATTGCACCTTGCCCATGTTCGATTTATTATGATGCCTATATGTACTTTGCTTATGACTAGCATAGTGAGCCATATTATTTCTATCTTCAGATGATGTTTGCAAATAATCTGAATAACCCCTATTCATAAAACATTCAGTCTGAAATTTCAAAACATTTCTCTGACCTTGATGTCACTACATATTTTGGTTATTCTATCCATTTGATTTTCACAATATTAGGAAAAATATGGCGTGGATGCATACTCTCATGGTGTAGTATGGCATTCTTCCAGCAGGGTTTTCTGAATAGTGATGTAGTAAATCTATTCAGATTGTTTTTTATTATTGTTACATCAAGATAGTTAATCTTATTCAAAGAGGCTTCATATGTGAAGCTAAGGAAGGAGGTAGTTGATTCCATATATTTAATGAAATCATGTAGGGATTCCTCATTCCCATTCCAAAAAAGTAGGATGTCATCCACAAATCTCCTATAATAAATTGCATTGGTAATAAAATTTTCATTATTTAGAATGTAGGTTCTCTCCCATTCAAATACTGCTATGTTAGCATAGACATTCGCACAGGGGGTGCCCATGGCTACCCCCATGTCTGTCTATAGATCTTGTCTTGATACATAAAGATGTTATTATTAAGTATCAGCTCTAATAATGCACATATCACAAATTGTTCATTCTGACTACCCATTCTATAATCATTTAAACAGCTTCTAACAGCCTCCACACCAAATTCATTGGGTATACTCGTGAACAAATTCCTTATATCTAAGGTGACTAACAATGTTTCTTGATTTACTTTTTCTATCCATAATGAATTTTCAAGATCTTCCAGTAATTTATATGAATTTTTTAGTATAGTGGGGATTTTTCTACCAAAGGAGCTAATTTAAATTGCACATACTGTGAGGCATTCTCTGTCACCCATGATTGGCCTGATACTATTGGCCGTATTGGTGGAGGATGTATCCCTTTGTGCATTTTCGGAAGTCCCTTTATAATGGGAATTAAAGGGGCTTCTATGTCCAAATAGTCATATAGCTGTTTATCAATGCATCTTGTCATTAGGAGATCATAAAGTACATCTTGGACATTCCTAATTATTAACACGACTTCAGATCTATTAATCATTAAGTATGCTGTATCGTCACTCAGCATCATGGTCATCAAATTATTATAGAAGCTGGAGTCCATTATTACTACCCCCCCCCCTTTATCTGCGGGTTTGAAAACCACACTTTCATCATTGCACAATGAATCTAGACTACACCTTTGTAATTTATTCAGATTATAGAACAATTTTTTATGTCCTTTTCTTTGTAGTAGGTGTAAAGTCAAATTCACATGCTCGTAAAAAGCACTCTATAGAGCCAGGTAGCGGTGGAGTAAATGTACTTTTCCTTTTAAGGGCCGTAGTTTTTGGTAGGTCATCATTACACTCAGGATTCTGAAATAAAAGTCTCAAAGCCAACTTTCTGGTGAATTTCCGAAGCATTATGAGAGTATCTGAAAGTTCACTGCCTCGTGAAGGAATGTAGGATAAACCCTTGTTGAGTACGGAGCATTCAATACCCGTTAGTTCCCTAGACGAAATGTTGAAAAACAGGGTATTCAGAGTTTCTTCTTCCTGTTCTCCCAGTTGTCTCCTGACATCTTGCGTTTTCCCCTTCCCCTGCTGGTGGAACGCATCGGAGCTCGTTGTTTGTATGGGAGCGGGGAGTTTAAAATCGATGCCGTGTTAGAAGTAACATTCAATACACCTGTACCTTCTTTCGGTCTAGCTCCTGTGGTTATACATTTCAAGCCTTGCTGATTGCAAGGTAAAGAAGAGGCAGATGAAATAATGTCTACTTCTGATTGTGGTGAGCTAGGCACGCCACTGCTAGATGTATTGCTGTCTAAATTAATCATATTAGTAGTTGAGCTATTTGCTATATCATTATTAGCTCGATTATTCTCTCCAGTTACTACTGCTTCATTATGCCTCGGCCATATAAAAATGTTGCCGACATGGAAATCATTACAATCTCGTTTAAGCTTTTTTAATTTCACTTGTTCCAGTTTGTTGCTATAAAAAGTCACTTGCGATAGCATATTGTTCAATTTAGAAATGCAATGCTCACTTTTATACTTTGCAATTATATTTTTATGCTCACCTTCAACTTTATTTATAAGTTCGTTCTCCGCTGGTTGGAAATAGTCAATAAGTAGTCTCAGGTAGCTGTTACCAAGCTCCAAGTTAAGCTGTTGCCATCTTCGTAGGAGCTCGATTGGTGGACTGCACCTAGGCCTACATCAACTGTGCAAAATATCCATGCACTGACACAGCTGCATAATGTGTTATGCAATGCAATAGTACCACTGTTTGTAACCAGGTCAGTTGTACACATACCAGGGTCCCTTGGATGTTGTCAGCATTAACACAGCCAACTGTTGCTGTACACCAGTAAACAACACCCTCATGGTTGTATATGACCTAACTGTACCTGCCCTGGATATGTACATCCCACAGTCATACAACATAATTGACATTACCGTAGCTTTCATTATCCTTTCTACATACAGGTGGCTACTTTCATTACACACATGCACATGGCAGATAGCATGCTAGCAGTACATAAGGTTTGATATCTATGTTAACAGAGGTAATATTCCTCTCTAATGGTCACCCATGACACCTATCATATAGTACAACAACCCATGTGGCATGTATGTCATTAGACATGTCCATCTAATGCAATGCCTACAAACATACCCAAATAACTGGATCATAGGACCTACACAAGGCCTGTACTGACAGACTCGGGGAAATCCAGCTCTGCTCTGTATGTTCCTGAGTAGTCACAGATGATATGTCCATGACATGTACAGCCATGTGTGGCCACAACTCCTACATATACCCCATACAATTGCAAGCCATGCATGCTGTGTGCTGTCTGGACATTTGCCTTAGTACCACAATAGCCAGTATGTGCTGGGGTGAGATGTTTACAAGCCACAGACCTCGCACATGCTTGAATGAAGTGTATGCCTAGCTCTAACAGAAGACATTGCTGGCACTCTTTCAGTAAACATGAGATGTGTGTGGCAGATATGATGTGCTCACTGTTGAACATTACAGTGCCCTGGTTTCACCATGGAACTGTCAAGTAACAGTTTGTAGGATCATGACATGGAATAATGCTGTGTGTGTCTTGCTGATATGTGCTGTTGTCATATATGTACACTTGGCTATTCAGTGAAGGTGGTTGTGTGTCCTACCAGTACATGGATACAACATCCATTATGGTGTAATGCTCGGCTATGTTTCACACATGGCATGGGGAAGGTGTGGAATATATCCTCTTGACCTGCTAGTCCACTTACTGATGTAGACTGCATATGTGTGCATATATTGATGCTTGTTTAGATTCCATGCATGTTCAGTGTCTGATGTTTGAAGGTGACTGTCTTAGTACATCATGCTGTTGCAATGCAGCCTCAACATTGACAACTGTGTATGGTGATATGCTCCAAGTACAGTAAGCTGTATATGAGGTATGGACAGATGTTGGGACATGACTACGAAGTGGTGGGGCTACTTTGCTGACTATTGATTACTCAACAAATCACTGAAGCCTCCACGATAAACAGCAAATATTTTTATTTTTAAAATAAAACAAGCGCTTTCACGCACTTAACTGTGCGCTTCATCAGGTTACAAAATTTATGCAAAATCTGTTCATCTTATATAGTATAACATATCCTTCAATTAGCTGCATTTTGGCGGCTAAAAAACAATCAAACAATTATAAACCCCTGAGTACCATTTATATTTAAAGCCATAGTTCATGTACGGAAAACGCTTCCTATAATATGACTTCTTTGCAACTTCACGTTAATAATATAATGAAATATAAAAACACATTAAATGAGTATGGATATATATGCTTTGTTCTCCTTCAATTATTTATCTATCAGTCTAAGTGTATATGGTAATAATCCTAAACTATATTAATAATGTATTTAACTTCACCACGATGAATTTTTCTTATAAAACAATCATAATGTGCTGCGTTCATCTTACTTATATCTATACAATAAATTAATACTGTGAATAAATTCATATAATGTTACATGAAACTATTTACTAAACTAAATATCCATTAATTAAAATATTCAAAATGTAAATAGTGGTCATTAATCTGATTAAAATATATGTACATTACTAAAGATTATATAATATATTAAATATACCCATCAACCAATGACCAACAATGAGTATAGCTATAGTACGTTCTAAGTAAAAAATGTTTGGTTATATTATTAACATTATCATACTAATTAAAATAGAAAATAATATAAGATATATGCAAGCTTATATGGCACTGTCTTATATGTCATCAGCTTAACTATATATTCCTAACATAAAATTCAATATTATCCCTAAGTCTATAAAAGCGCTGGTCTAATATTAATCGCTGTATTTAAACCTGGCTCTATGTGCGCCCTGAGTAATAGTATCCATTTCAGCTCATAGAGTTCTAAAGTGTCTAGTGCATTACCTTCCCTTCTATTAGGATGAAGTATCTGCAAGACCCTGAATTTAAACAAGTGCGATGTAAACAGTTGACAGTGTCTAGCTAGTGCATTATTAGTATTCATTTTCCGTATGTCATATAGGTGGTTGTAGGCTCGATCTTTGAGCCTACGTGTTGTCATACCCACATAATATACATCGCAAGAGTCACATGTTGCCAGATATATTAAGTTGGTGGTATCACACGTGGCATAAAAATTTGGTATAAAATGATAGCCAGTCTGTACATTTTCATATGACTGTTGGTCACTGATATAATTACAGACACAACATTTTTTACATGGAAAAGTTCCTCGCCTGTATTTCATCCTAATATCCAAAGGTATGTATGACATTTTTTCTTTACACAATAATCTTTTCAAATTTGGGCAATTGCTGTATCTAAAATGGGGTATTCACCCACCACATTCTTCAATTCTTTATTCATATAGAGTAATTTCCAATTCTTATGGATAATCTCCTTTATATATTTAATATCATTGGTGAATTTGATATCATATTGCACCTTGCCCATGTTCGATTTATTATGATGCCTATATGTACTTTGCTTATGACTAGCATAGTGAGCCATATTATTTCTATCTTCAGATGATGTTTGCAAATAATCTGAATAACCCCTATTCATAAAACATTCAGTCTGAAATTTCAAAAACATTTCTCTGTCCTTGATGTCACTACATATTTTGGTTATTCTATCCATTTGATTTTTCACAATATTAGGAAAAATATGGCGTGGATGCATACTCTCATGGTGTAGTATGGCATTCTTCCAGCAGGGTTTTCTGAATAGTGATGTAGTAAATCTATTCAGATTGTTTTTTATTATTGTTACATCAAGATAGTTAATCTTATTCAAAGAGGCTTCATATGTGAAGCTAAGGAAGGAGGTAGTTGATTCCATATATTTAATGAAATCATGTAGGGATTCCTCATTCCCATTCCAAAAAAGTAGGATGTCATCCACAAATCTCCTATAATAAATTGCATTGGTAATAAAATTTTCATTATTTAGAATGTAGGTTCTCTCCCATTCAAATACTGCTATGTTAGCATAGACATTCGCACAGGGGGTGCCCATGGCTACCCCCATGTCTGTCTATAGATCTTGTCTTGATACATAAAGATGTTATTATTAAGTATCAGCTCTAATAATGCACATATCACAAATTGTTCATTCTGACTACCCATTCTATAATCATTTAAACAGCTTCTAACAGCCTCCACACCAAATTCATTGGGTATACTCGTGAACAAATTCCTTATATCTAAGGTGACTAACAATGTTTCTTGATTTACTTTTTCTATCCATAATGAATTTTCAAGATATTCCAGTAATTTATATGAATTTTTTAGTATAGTGGGGATTTTTCTACCAAAGGAGCTAATTTAAATTGCACATACTGTGAGGCATTCTCTGTCACCCATGATTGGCCTGATACTATTGGCCGTATTGGTGGAGGATGTATCCCTTTGTGCATTTTCGGAAGTCCCTTTATAATGGGAATTAAAGGGGCTTCTATGTCCAAATAGTCATATAGCTGTTTATCAATGCATCTTGTCATTAGGAGATCATAAAAGTACATCTTGGACATTCCTAATTATTAACACGACTTCAGATCTATTAATCATTAAGTATGCTGTATCGTCACTCAGCATCATGGTCATCAAATTATTATAGAAGCTGGAGTCCATTATTACTACCCCCCCCCCTTTATCTGCGGGTTTGAAAACCACACTTTCATCATTGCACAATGAATCTAGACTACACCTTTGTAATTTATTCAGATTATAGAACAATTTTTTATGTCCTTTTTCTTTGTAGTAGGTGTAAAAGTCAAATTCACATGCTCGTAAAAAGCACTCTATAGAGCCAGGTAGCGGTGGAGTAAATGTACTTTTCCTTTTAAGGGCCGTAGTTTTTGGTAGGTCATCATTACACTCAGGATTCTGAAATAAAAGTCTCAAAGCCAACTTTCTGGTGAATTTCCGAAGCATTATGAGAGTATCTGAAAGTTCACTGCCTCGTGAAGGAATGTAGGATAAACCCTTGTTGAGTACGGAACATTCAATACCCGTTAGTTCCCTAGACGAAATGTTGAAAAACAGGGTATTCAGAGTTTCTTCTTCCTGTTCTCCCAGTTGTCTCCTGACATCTTGCGTTTTCCCCTTCCTGCTGGTGGAACGATCGGGGCTCGTTGTTTGTATGGGGCGGGGAGTTTAAAATCGATGCCGTGTTAGAAGTAACATTCAATACACCTGTACCTTCTTTCGGTCTAGCTCCTGTGGTTATACATTTCAAGCCTTGCTGATTGCAAGGTAAAGAAGAGGCAGATGAAATAATGTCTACTTCTGATTGTGGTGAGCTAGGCACGCCACTGCTAGATGTATTGCTGTCTAAATTAATCATATTAGTAGTTGAGCTATTTGCTATATCATTATTAGCTCGATTATTCTCTCCAGTTACTACTGCTTCATTATGCCTCGGCCATATAAAAATGTTGCCGACATGGAAATCATTACAATCTCGTTTAAGCTTTTTTAATTTCACTTGTTCCAGTTTGTTGCTATAAAAAGTCACTTGCGATAGCATATTGTTCAATTTAGAAATGCAATGCTCACTTTTATACTTTGCAATTATATTTTTATGCTCACCTTCAACTTTATTTATAAGTTCGTTCTCCGCTGGTTGGAAATAGTCAATAAGTAGTCTCAGGTAGCTGTTACCAAGCTCCAAGTTAAGCTGTTGCCATCTTCGTAGGAGCTCGATTGGTGGACTGTACCTAGGCCTACATCAACTGTGCAAAATACCCATGCACTGACACAGCTGCATAATGTGTTATGCAATGCAATAGTACCACTGTTTGTAACCAGGTCAGTTGTACACATACCAGGGTCCCTTGGATGTTGTCAGCATTAACACAGCCAACTGTTGCTGTACACCAGTAAACAACACCCTCATGGTTGTATATGACCTAACTGTACCTGCCCTGGATATGTACATCCCACAGTCATACAACATAATTGACATTACCGTAGCTTTCATTATCCTTTCTACATACAGGTGGCTACTTTCATTACACACATGCACATGGCAGATAGCATGCTAGCAGTACATAATGTTTGATATCTATGTTAACAGAGGTAATATTCCTCTCTAATGGTCACCCATGACACCTATCATATAGTACAACAACCCATGTGGCATGTATGTCATTAGACATGTCCATCTAATGCAATGCCTACAAACATACCCAAATAACTGGATCATAGGACCTACACAAGGCCTGTACTGACAGACTCGGGGAAATCCAGCTCTGCTCTGTATGTTCCTGAGTAGTCACAGATGATATGTCCATGACATGTACAGCCATGTGTGGCCACAACTCCTACATATACCCCATACAATTGCAAGCCATGCATGCTGTGTGCTGTCTGGACATTTGCCTTAGTACCACAATAGCCAGTATGTGCTGGGGTGAGATGTTTACAAGCCACAGACCTCGCACATGCTTGAATGAAGTGTATGCCTAGCTCTAACAGAAGACATTGCTGGCACTCTTTCAGTAAACATGAGATGTGTGTGGCAGATATGATGTGCTCACTGTTGAACATTACAGTGCCCTGGTTTCACCATGGAACTGTCAAGTAACAGTTTGTAGGATCATGACATGGAATAATGCTGTGTGTGTCTTGCTGATATGTGCTGTTGTCATATATGTACACTTGGCTATTCAGTGAAGGTGGTTGTGTGTCCTACCAGTACATGGATACAACATCCATTATGGTGTAATGCTCGGCTATGTTTCACACATGGCATGGGGAAGGTGTGGAATATATCCTCTTGACCTGCTAGTCCACTTACTGATGTAGACTGCATATGTGTGCATATATTGATGCTTGTTTAGATTCCATGCATGTTCAGTGTCTGATGTTTGAAGGTGACTGTCTTAGTACATCATGCTGTTGCAATGCAGCCTCAACATTGACAACTGTGTATGGTGATATGCTCCAAGTACAGTAAGCTGTATATGAGGTATGGACAGATGTTGGGACATGACTACGAAGTGGTGGGGCTACTTTGCTGACTATTGATTACTCAACAAATCACTGAAGCCTCCACGATAAACAGCAAATATTTTTATTTTTAAAATAAAACAAGCGCTTTCACGCACTTAACTGTGCGCTTCATCAGGTTACAAAATTTATGCAAAATCTGTTCATCTTATATAGTATAACATATCCTTCAATTAGCTGCATTTTGGCTAAAACAATCAAACAATTATAAACCCCTGAGTACCATTTATATTTAAAGCCATAGTTCATGTAATGGAAAACGCTTCCTATAATATGACTTCTTTGCAACTTCACGTTAATAATATAATGAAATATAAAAACACATTAAATGAGTATGGATATATATGCTTTGTTCTCCTTCAATTATTTATCTATCAGTCTAAGTGTATATGGTAATAATCCTAAACTATATTAATAATGTATTTAACTTCACCACGATGAATTTTTCTTATAAAACAATCATAATGTGCTGCGTTCATCTTACTTATATCTATACAATAAATTAATACTGTGAATAAATTCATATAATGTTACATGAAACTATTTACTAAACTAAATATCCATTAATTAAAATATTCAAAATGTAAATAGTGGTCATTAATCTGATTAAAATATATGTACATTACTAAAGATTATATAATATATTAAATATACCCATCAACCAATGACCAACAATGAGTATAGCTATAGTCGTTCTAAGTAAAAAATGTTTGGTTATATTATTAACATTATCATACTAATTAAAATAGAAAATAATATAAGATATATGCAAGCTTATATGGCACTGTCTTATATGTCATCAGCTTAACTATATATTCCTAACATAAAATTCAATATTATCCCTAAGTCTATAAAAGCGCTGGTCTAATATTAATCGCTGTATTTAAACCTGGCTCTATAATAGCCCTGAGTAATAGTATCCATTTCAGCTCATAGAGTTCTAAAGTGTCTAGTGCATTACCTTCCCTTCTATTAGGATGAAGTATCTGCAAGACCCTGAATTTAAACAAGTGCGATGTAAACAGTTGACAGTGTCTAGCTAGTGCATTATTAGTATTCATTTTCCATTATGTCATATAGGTGGTTGTAGGCTCGATCTTTGAGCCTACGTGTTGTCATACCCACATAATATACATCGCAAGAGTCACATGTTGCCAGATATATTAAGTTGGTGGTATCACACGTGGCATAAAAATTTGGTATAAAATGATAGCCAGTCTGTACATTTTCATATGACTGTTGGTCACTGATATAATTACAGACACAACATTTTTACATGGAAAAGTTCCTCGCCTGTATTTCATCCTAATATCCAAAGGTATGTATGACATTTTTTCTTTACACAATAATCTTTTCAAATTTGGGCAATTGCTGTATCTAAAAATGGGGTATTCACCCACCACATTCTTCAATTCTTTATTCATATAGAGTAATTTCCAATTCTTATGGATAATCTCCTTTATATATTTAATATCATTGGTGAATTTGATATCATATTGCACCTTGCCCATGTTCGATTTATTATGATGCCTATATGTACTTTGCTTATGACTAGCATAGTGAGCCATATTATTTCTATCTTCAGATGATGTTTGCAAATAATCTGAATAACCCCTATTCATAAAACATTCAGTCTGAAATTTCAAAAACATTTCTCTGTCCTTGATGTCACTACATATTTTGGTTATTCTATCCATTTGATTTTTCACAATATTAGGAAAAATATGGCGTGGATGCATACTCTCATGGTGTAGTATGGCATTCTTCCAGCAGGGTTTTCTGAATAGTGATGTAGTAAATCTATTCAGATTGTTTTTTATTATTGTTACATCAAGATAGTTAATCTTATTCAAAGAGGCTTCATATGTGAAGCTAAGGAAGGAGGTAGTTGATTCCATATATTTAATGAAATCATGTAGGGATTCCTCATTCCCATTCCAAAAAAGTAGGATGTCATCCACAAATCTCCTATAATAAATTGCATTGGTAATAAAATTTTCATTATTTAGAATGTAGGTTCTCTCCCATTCAAATACTGCTATGTTAGCATAGACATTCACACAGGGGGTGCCCATGGCTACCCCATGTCTGTCTATAGATCTTGTCTTGATACATAAAGATGTTATTATTAAGTATCAGCTCTAATAATGCACATATCACAAATTGTTCATTCTGACTACCCATTCTATAATCATTTAAACAGCTTCTAACAGCCTCCACACCAAATTCATTGGGTATACTCGTGAACAAATTCCTTATATCTAAGGTGACTAACAATGTTTCTTGATTTACTTTTTCTATCCATAATGAATTTTCAAGATCTTCCAGTAATTTATATGAATTTTTAGTATAGTGGGGATTTTTCTACCAAAGGAGCTAATTTAAATTGCACATACTGTGAGGCATTCTCTGTCACCCATGATTGGCCTGATACTATTGGCCGTACTGGTGGAGGATGTATCCCTTTGTGCATTTTCGGAAGTCCCTTTATAATGGGAATTAAAGGGGCTTCTATGTCCAAATAGTCATATAGCTGTTTATCAATGCATCTTGTCATTAGGAGATCATAAAGTACATCTTGGACATTCCTAATTATTAACACGACTTCAGATCTATTAATCATTAAGTATGCTGTATCGTCACTCAGCATCATGGTCATCAAATTATTATAGAAGCTGGAGTCCATTATTACTACCCCCCCCCCTTTATCTGCGGGTTTGAAAACCACACTTTCATCATTGCACAATGAATCTAGACTACACCTTTGTAATTTATTCAGATTATAGAACAATTTTTTATGTCCTTTTTCTTTGTAGTAGGTGTAAAAGTCAAATTCACATGCTCGTAAAAAGCACTCTATAGAGCCAGGTAGCGGTGGAGTAAATGTACTTTTCCTTTTAAGGGCCGTAGTTTTTGGTAGGTCATCATTACACTCAGGATTCTGAAATAAAAGTCTCAAAGCCAACTTTCTGGTGAATTTCCGAAGCATTATGAGAGTATCTGAAAGTTCACTGCCTCGTGAAGGAATGTAGGATAAACCCTTGTTGAGTACGGAGCATTCAATACCCGTTAGTTCCCTAGACGAAATGTTGAAAAACAGGGTATTCAGAGTTTCTTCTTCCTGTTCTCCCAGTTGTCTCCTGACATCTTGCGTTTTCCCCTTCCCCTGCTGGTGGAACGCATCGGGGCTCGTTGTTTGTATGGGAGCGGGGAGTTTAAAATCGATGCCGTGTTAGAAGTAACATTCAATACACCTGTACCTTCTTTCGGTCTAGCTCCTGTGGTTATACATTTCAAGCCTTGCTGATTGCAAGGTAAAGAAGAGGCAGATGAAATAATGTCTACTTCTGATTGTGGTGAGCTAGGCACGCCACTGCTAGATGTATTGCTGTCTAAATTAATCATATTAGTAGTTGAGCTATTTGCTATATCATTATTAGCTCGATTATTCTCTCCAGTTACTACTGCTTCATTATGCCTCGGCCATATAAAAATGTTGCCGACATGGAAATCATTACAATCTCGTTTAAGCTTTTTTAATTTCACTTGTTCCAGTTTGTTGCTATAAAAAGTCACTTGCGATAGCATATTGTTCAATTTAGAAATGCAATGCTCACTTTTATACTTTGCAATTATATTTTTATGCTCACCTTCAACTTTATTTATAAGTTCGTTCTCCGCTGGTTGGAAATAGTCAATAAGTAGTCTCAGGTAGCTGTTACCAAGCTCCAAGTTAAGCTGTTGCCATCTTCGTAGGAGCTCGATTGGTGGACTGTACCTAGGCCTACATCAACTGTGCAAAATACCCATGCACTGACACAGCTGCATAATGTGTTATGCAATGCAATAGTACCACTGTTTGTAACCAGGTCAGTTGTACACATACCAGGGTCCCTTGGATGTTGTCAGCATTAACACAGCCAACTGTTGCTGTACACCAGTAAACAACACCCTCATGGTTGTATATGACCTAACTGTACCTGCCCTGGATATGTACATCCCACAGTCATACAACATAATTGACATTACCGTAGCTTTCATTATCCTTTCTACATACAGGTGGCTACTTTCATTACACACATGCACATGGCAGATAGCATGCTAGCAGTACATAAGGTTTGATATCTATGTTAACAGAGGTAATATTCCCTCTCTAATGGTCACCCATGACACCTATCATATAGTACAACAACCCATGTGGCATGTATGTCATTAGACATGTCCATCTAATGCAATGCCTACAAACATACCCAAATAACTGGATCATAGGACCTACACAAGGCCTGTACTGACAGACTCGGGGAAATCCAGCTCTGCTCTGTATGTTCCTGAGTAGTCACAGATGATATGTCCATGACATGTACAGCCATGTGTGGCCACAACTCCTACATATACCCCATACAATTGCAAGCCATGCATGCTGTGTGCTGTCTGGACATTTGCCTTAGTACCACAATAGCCAGTATGTGCTGGGGTGAGATGTTTACAAGCCACAGACCTCGCACATGCTTGAATGAAGTGTATGCCTAGCTCTAACAGAAGACATTGCTGGCACTCTTTCAGTAAACATGAGATGTGTGTGGCAGATATGATGTGCTCACTGTTGAACATTACAGTGCCCTGGTTTCACCATGGAACTGTCAAGTAACAGTTTGTAGGATCATGACATGGAATAATGCTGTGTGTGTCTTGCTGATATGTGCTGTTGTCATATATGTACACTTGGCTATTCAGTGAAGGTGGTTGTGTGTCCTACCAGTACATGGATACAACATCCATTATGGTGTAATGCTCGGCTATGTTTCACACATGGCATGGGAAGGTGTGGAATATATCCTCTTGACCTGCTAGTCCACTTACTGATGTAGACTGCATATGTGTGCATATATTGATGCTTGTTTAGATTCCATGCATGTTCAGTGTCTGATGTTTGAAGGTGACTGTCTTAGTACATCATGCTGTTGCAATGCAGCCTCAACATTGACAACTGTGTATGGTGATATGCTCCAAGTACAGTAAGCTGTATATGAGGTATGGACAGATGTTGGGACATGACTACGAAGTGGTGGGGCTACTTTGCTGACTATTGATTACTCAACAAATCACTGAAGCCTCCACGATAAACAGCAAATATTTTTATTTTAAATAAAACAGCGCTTTCACGCACTTAACTGTGCGCTTCATCAGGTTACAAAATTTATGCAAAATCTGTTCATCTTATATAGTATAACATATCCTTCAATTAGCTGCATTTTACGGCTAAAAAACAATCAAACAATTATAAACCCCTGAGTACCATTTATATTTAAAGCCATAGTTCATGTACGGAAAACGCTTCCTATAATATGACTTCTTTGCAACTTCAACGTTAATAATATAATGAAATATAAAAACACATTAAATGAGTATGGATATATATGCTTTGTTCTCCTTCAATTATTTATCTATCAGTCTAAGTGTATATGGTAATAATCCTAAACTATATTAATAATGTATTTAACTTCACCACGATGAATTTTTCTTATAAAACAATCATAATGTGCTGCGTTCATCTTACTTATATCTATACAATAAATTAATACTGTGAATAAATTCATATAATGTTACATGAAACTATTTACTAAACTAAATATCCATTAATTAAAATATTCAAAATGTAAATAGTGGTCATTAATCTGATTAAAATATATGTACATTACTAAAGATTATATAATATATTAAATATACCCATCAACCAATGACCAACAATGAGTATAGCTATAGTACGTTCTAAGTAAAAAATGTTTGGTTATATTATTAACATTATCATACTAATTAAAATAGAAAATAATATAAGATATATGCAAGCTTATATGGCACTGTCTTATATGTCATCAGCTTAACTATATATTCCTAACATAAAATTCAATATTATCCCTAAGTCTATAAAAGCGCTGGTCTAATATTAATCGCTGTATTTAAACCTGGCTCTATGTGCGCCCTGAGTAATAGTATCCATTTCAGCTCATAGAGTTCTAAAGTGTCTAGTGCATTACCTTCCCTTCTATTAGGATGAAGTATCTGCAAGACCCTGAATTTAAACAAGTGCGATGTAAACAGTTGACAGTGTCTAGCTAGTGCATTATTAGTATTCATTTTCCGTATGTCATATAGGTGGTTGTAGGCTCGATCTTTGAGCCTACGTGTTGTCATACCCACATAATATACATCGCAAGAGTCACATGTTGCCAGATATATTAAGTTGGTGGTATCACACGTGGCATAAAAATTTGGTATAAAATGATAGCCAGTCTGTACATTTTCATATGACTGTTGGTCACTGATATAATTACAGACACAACATTTTTTACATGGAAAAGTTCCTCGCCTGTATTTCATCCTAATATCCAAAGGTATGTATGACATTTTTTCTTTACACAATAATCTTTTCAAATTTGGGCAATTGCTGTATCTAAAAATGGGGTATTCACCCACCACATTCTTCAATTCTTTATTCATATAGAGTAATTTCCAATTCTTATGGATAATCTCCTTTATATATTTAATATCATTGGTGAATTTGATATCATATTGCACCTTGCCCATGTTCGATTTATTATGATGCCTATATGTACTTTGCTTATGACTAGCATAGTGAGCCATATTATTTCTATCTTCAGATGATGTTTGCAAATAATCTGAATAACCCTATTCATAAAACATTCAGTCTGAAATTTCAAAAACATTTCTCTGTCCTTGATGTCACTACATATTTTGGTTATTCTATCCATTTGATTTTTCACAATATTAGGAAAATATGGCGTGGATGCATACTCTCATGGTGTAGTATGGCATTCTTCCAGCAGGGTTTTCTGAATAGTGATGTAGTAAATCTATTCAGATTGTTTTTATTATTGTTACATCAAGATAGTTAATCTTATTCAAAGAGGCTTCATATGTGAAGCTAAGGAAGGAGGTAGTTGATTCCATATATTTAATGAAATCATGTAGGGATTCCTCATTCCCATTCCAAAAAAGTAGGATGTCATCCACAAATCTCCTATAATAAATTGCATTGGTAATAAAATTTTCATTATTTAGAATGTAGGTTCTCCCATTCAAATACTGCTATGTTAGCATAGACATTCACACAGGGGGTGCCCATGGCTACCCCCATGTCTGTCTATAGATCTTGTCTTGATACATAAAGATGTTATTATTAAGTATCAGCTCTAATAATGCACATATCACAAATTGTTCATTCTGACTACCCATTCTATAATCATTTAAACAGCTTCTAACAGCCTCCACACCAAATTCATTGGGTATACTCGTGAACAAATTCCTTATATCTAAGGTGACTAACAATGTTTCTTGATTTACTTTTTCTATCCATAATGAATTTTCAAGATCTTCCAGTAATTTATATGAATTTTTAGTATAGTGGGGATTTTTCACCAAAGGAGCTAATTTAAATTGCACATACTGTGAGGCATTCTCTGTCACCCATGATTGGCCTGATACTATTGGCATTGGTGGAGGATGTATCCTTTGTGCATTTTCGAAGTCCCTTTATAATGGGAATTAAAGGCTTCTATGTCCAAATAGTCATATAGCTGTTTATCAATGCATCTTGTCATTAGGAGATCATAAAGTACATCTTGGACATTCCTAATTATTAACACGACTTCAGATCTATTAATCATTAAGTATGCTGTATCGTCACTCAGCATCATGGTCATCAAATTATTATAGAAGCTGGAGTCCATTATTACTACCCCCCCCTTTATCTGCAGGTTTGAAAACCACACTTTCATCATTGCACAATGAATCTAGACTACACCTTTGTAATTTATTCAGATTATAGAACAATTTTTTATGTCCTTTTTCTTTGTAGTAGGTGTAAAAGTCAAATTCACATGCTCGTAAAAAGCACTCTATAGAGCCAGGTAGCGGTGGAGTAAATGTACTTTTCCTTTTAAGGGCCGTAGTTTTTGGTAGGTCATCATTACACTCAGGATTCTGAAATAAAAGTCTCAAAGCCAACTTTCTGGTGAATTTCCGAAGCATTATGAGAGTATCTGAAAGTTCACTGCCTCGTGAAGGAATGTAGGATAAACCCTTGTTGAGTACGGAGCATTCAATACCCGTTAGTTCCCTAGACGAAATGTTGAAAAACAGGGTATTCAGAGTTTCTTCTTCCTGTTCTCCCAGTGGTCTCCTGACATCTTGCGTTTTCCCCTTCCCCTGCTGGTGGAACGCATCGGGGCTCGTTGTTTGTATGGGAGCGGGGAGTTTAAAATCGATGCCGTGTTAGAAGTAACATTCAATACACCTGTACCTTCTTTCGGTCTAGCTCCTGTGGTTATACATTTCAAGCCTTGCTGATTGCAAGGTAAAGAAGAGGCAGATGAAATAATGTCTACTTCTGATTGTGGTGAGCTAGGCACGCCACTGCTAGATGTATTGCTGTCTAAATTAATCATATTAGTAGTTGAGCTATTTGCTATATCATTATTAGCTCGATTATTCTCTCCAGTTACTACTGCTTCATTATGCCTCGGCCATATAAAAATGTTGCCGACATGGAAATCATTACAATCTCGTTTAAGCTTTTTTAATTTCACTTGTTCCAGTTTGTTGCTATAAAAAGTCACTTGCGATAGCATATTGTTCAATTTAGAAATGCAATGCTCACTTTTATACTTTGCAATTATATTTTTATGCTCACCTTCAACTTTATTTATAAGTTCGTTCTCCGCTGGTTGGAAATAGTCAATAAGTAGTCTCAGGTAGCTGTTACCAAGCTCCAAGTTAAGCTGTTGCCATCTTCGGAGCTCGATTGGTGGACTGTACCTAGGCCTACATCAACTGTGCAAAATACCCATGCACTGACACAGCTGCATAATGTGTTATGCAATGCAATAGTACCACTGTTTGTAACCAGGTCAGTTGTACACATACCAGGGTCCCTTGGATGTTGTCAGCATTAACACAGCCAACTGTTGCTGTACACCAGTAAACAACACCCTCATGGTTGTATATGACCTAACTGTACCTGCCCTGGATATGTACATCCCACAGTCATACAACATAATTGACATTACCGTAGCTTTCATTATCCTTTCTACATACAGGTGGCTATAGTCATGCACATGGCAGATAGCATGCTAGCAGTACATAAGGTTTGATATCTATGTTAACAGAGGTAATATTCCCTCTCTAATGGTCACCCATGACACCTATCATATAGTACAACAACCCATGTGGCATGTATGTCATTAGACATGTCCATCTAATGCAATGCCTACAAACATACCCAAATAACTGGATCATAGGACCTACACAAGGCCTGTACTGACAGACTCGGGGAAATCCAGCTCTGCTCTGTATGTTCCTGAGTAGTCACAGATGATATGTCCATGACATGTACAGCCATGTGTGGCCACAACTCCTACATATACCCCATACAATTGCAAGCCATGCATGCTGTGTGCTGTCTGGACATTTGCCTTAGTACCACAATAGCCAGTATGTGCTGGGGTGAGATGTTTACAAGCCACAGACCTCGCACATGCTTGAATGAAGTGTATGCCTAGCTCTAACAGAAGACATTGCTGGCACTCTTTCAGTAAACATGAGATGTGTGTGGCAGATATGATGTGCTCACTGTTGAACATTACAGTGCCCTGGTTTCACCATGGAACTGTCAAGTAACAGTTTGTAGGATCATGACATGGAATAATGCTGTGTGTGTCTTGCTGATATGTGCTGTTGTCATATATGTACACTTGGCTATTCAGTGAAGGTGGTTGTGTGTCCTACCAGTACATGGATACAACATCCATTATGGTGTAATGCTCGGCTATGTTTCACACATGGCATGGGGAAGGTGTGGAATATATCCTCTTGACCTGCTAGTCCACTTACTGATGTAGACTGCATATGTGTGCATATATTGATGCTTGTTTAGATTCCATGCATGTTCAGTGTCTGATGTTTGAAGGTGACTGTCTTAGTACATCATGCTGTTGCAATGCAGCCTCAACATTGACAACTGTGTATGGTGATATGCTCCAAGTACAGTAAGCTGTATATGAGGTATGGACAGATGTTGGGACATGACTACGAAGTGGTGGGGCTACTTTGCTGACTATTGATTACTGAGGACAGCTCACAGGTATGTTACAACCATTTCTACAATAACCTGTGTAACTGCTAAGGTCTGGTTTTGTTAATTGAAGTGGAAGACAATGTAGAATGCAGTAAGGGTGACACTGAAGGCAAACCTCTTGACACCTGTAGCAGTAATGCCTTTCCTGTGCATATATTATGCATATATCAGCACAGTTGGCAAAGAAAAGAGTCTGTATGCTTTGTAGCAAATGCAATAGTGCTGTACCTCTGTAATACCTATCATGAGATAGGCAGGTGTTTGATTCACAGTACTGGCACATGTGGGTGTATGTTTTTTCGTATATGTCACGTATGGTTGGGAATACATCCCACATGATTTTCACTCTCCTGAACACTGCTGTTGACATAAGTACAGAATGAAGTGTAGAAAGAAAGGCATAGGCAGGTGGTTGAACCTCACACATGTCAAGTGTCTGTATGTGTGTGACATAGGTGTATATCCTTGTGAATGCCACAGTGTGTGTGTGTGTGTGTGTGTGTGTGTGTGTGTGTGTGTGTGTGTGTGTGTGTGTGAGTGTGGCTGTCCATGTGTATGACTGTCCAGTCCCTGGAGTGAGGCTGTATTTTACCATAGTGAAATGTTAATGCCCCCTCCCCCCATCCACTCTGCAATCTAGTATCCCTGTGGATATCATCAATCTTAGATGGGCATTCTAACCGCCTGTTAACATGTACACCCCGGGGTTTGGCTTGTTGTTACATAGCCTACTGATGAACCCCTCCCCACATACACTCACTACACTGTAGTATCCCTGTCAATGTCCTTGATCTTAGGCCATTCCGACTACCTATACATGTGTAATCTCTGTGGTGCATCTTGTAATTGCATAATACTATAATGATGATTTGCACATAGGCAAGGGTTCTCATCCCAACACTGGCAACTGTGTGTGTGTGTGTGTGTGTGTGTGTGTGTGTGTGTGTGTGTGTGTGTGTGTGTGTGTGTGTCAGAATGTGTGTTACTCTGTCTGTGAATCCCTGAGTGTGTGGGTGTGTCTGTGTTTGCATCCTATCAATGCAGTGGGTATTATGGCTTCCCAATGAGAAGCCACTATTTCCACTGGCCTTTACTCTTGTCATTCACTATACCACTCTTTTACTTCCTCCTCACTCCAGGTAACTATACTCAACAATTTTAATCTACAATTGTCTACCTAGTATGTTCACCCTGTGCATCAGACCATATGAGCATGTCCCTGCACCGATGGTATGGATGACAGGGGTGCGGCACAGGGTGATAATGTTTGCCAGAGGTCTAGGCTGCGCCATTGGATGACATCATGTGTGTGTCTTAGGGCCTGTGATATCATTGGGTGTGTCTGGATGTTATATGTGTGTGTTCAGGTGCCCTACATTTGTCTCTGGTGTGTGTGTGTGTGTGTGTGTGTGTGTGTGTGTGTGTGTGTGTGTGTGTGTGTGTGTGTGTGTGTGTGTGTGTATGCATGCAAACAGGTCTGGCATGTGGCTGGCCTACACAGGGGTATCATTGACAGCTGCAGACTGTACTAGGCAGGTTTCCCGATTCACTGTGTCCAACCATGGCCATGTGACCTGCGCCTGACAGGGGTTGCATGGGCACTACCAGGCAGAGGTCCAGGTTGGGTACTGTCTGATGACACATGTCGACTGGAACCGTGTCCCTGCTGGGGCCATCCAGGACCATGTGCACATGGCCTGCTATGTCCTGGTGTAGACTGCACAGCACCAGCTGCACTGCTGCTGCTACTGCCACTATGGGAGCGGGCATGTGCAATAGCATGTTCACGTAGACCTTCAACAGGTGATGTAGCTGACCTACGTCCACGTGCCCAATGCCTCACACCCACCAGATGTTCAAGCACAGATATTCCATGCTCGAGAATTGACATGCCATGGTCAAGGGCTCCCAATATGTCACCCAATCATCTATCCAAAACATCTGCAAGATGATGGTGAGCATTTGCAATTGCCTGAATGTTGGCAGTTAATGAATGAACAGCAGAGCTCTGAAGCTGCTGTGCATCATGTGGCACATAGCTGAAGAGTGTTAAATGGTTGTCTAGGAGGTATGAGATGAGGACCTCATCCTCCAAGTGGGTGTATGCTGGCAGCCTGCCACACGGCATACCTGGAAGACATAATGATGGAGACAGGTCACAGTAACTCAAAGAAGTACAGAAGTACAGCTGAACATACATGTGTATCACATTTATTAAGATTACAAATAAGTCTTTGCAAATGTACATGACACTAACACCACTGACATGTTTAACTCACACACATTTGACACTTATTGGTGATATGCTGTTCTCACCATATATGTGTATGTCATGTGATGACATTGCTTATATTCCATGTGGATGTTGTCTTGACGTGGGCATGTCTGTTTGCCTGTACTGGTGTCTTTACCTATTAGTGCATGCCTGGATGTGTTCACATTAATGCAATAGACCTTAATGCTGTGTATATGTCACATATATAGTCATACACAGCATTTAGGGATGTGATCTGTGACCGTGCAGACATGCTCACAGAATGTTTTACATGTATGTGTTTTGCCATATACATCTACATGGCACTGTACAGCTGTGTAGCATCCTGCCATATATTGCCTGTGTAGCACATGTGAAACACATGGGACAATAGCTAGCCTGGTGGTATTTGCATGGTTGAATATCAACTAAAGCATGTATGGCCATAGTGAACTAGTATGCTGTATGCCCTGGGCCATTTATGAGCCTATGCTGAAAGGTTACCTAGCTGAAGCCAACAGACAGGTAGGTTTCAGTGGCCAGTTCAAGCAGTGCCACAGAACTGATCCACAGGGTTACTGATATATTTGACATGCAGTCATCACACAATGTCACAAAGAGGGGCGATGTGCAGCTTTGCTGGACAGGGATGCATAGTATGACAGGAGTATGCAAAGTGTATGGGACAGGGATCTGTCAGGCATGTTATGATCCTTGTACTAGAAAGGTGGATGTCCATGAAGTATGTGTTTATTTGGAATCAGGATGTGTTAAGTTTATTTTATTTATTTTTATTTTATTTTACATTTGTTGATTTGTTGACCGGGCTAGTCTAGCTGGATATATGTCCATTTTCAGTAGAGGCCCGGGGAGAAAAGCTCCAAGGGTAAATTACAGATATAAAAAAAAAACATATAGGAAACAGAACATAAGTTGCAGGGCACAAGGTGCAGGGTTTGAGTCTCACAAGGGATAATTGGCTAGGCTTAAAATGAATAAGTGTAGGTGGTCCCTGGTCAGCCTCTGTAAGACACAGATACACCATATAAAACCACACAAAGCTACTGTGAAACTAATCAGCCACATATTATGAGGCAAACCACCAAGTTATTGTGAAGCATGTCCAACATCTCTGGGTTGGACATGGCTTTATTCAGGGTAGGCTGCATGCTACATAGTGGAGCTAGGGATTGGGAAGGGCAGTGTAGGCCATCTACACATGGGCAATAACCCTTAAAGGAAATATGTGATCTGTTATTGGTCACATGAGTGTTGAGTATGGTTGAACAATTATCTCTATATGCATGGATGGCACCGTGTCATGATTAGGGGTGCCACATACGACTACCTGACTGGTGTGGTGAAGTAACTATCAAAGGAAAGACTACTGTCCGGCTACATCCCATACACACACAATTTCCATTATGTTGAGCACTGCCTAGGTGGTAGCTCATGGGTATAGGGTTTTTAACATATGGGATGACAATGCAATACTTGGCTATCAGATTGTCGCCATACATCACACACCACACATCTGATCCACAAAGGCCCTTCTGTATGTTGAATGCAGCACACATATTGAGTCAACTATTGGTCCTAGTTCATAGTCATTTGCAAACATCAATAGGCAGATGCCTTCTTTGTTAGTCTGTGTGGTATAGATAACTAAGAGGTGGAGTACCAGGAATGAACACTGTATTACTGTACCTGGCACTGGTTTGATGTGCGTGTATTAGTCAGACACCTTCTGTAGTGTTGGTTCTGCCAGCAGTCCGGTCGCCAACAACTTCTGTGACATAGGAATATACACCTAGTTTACTGAGTGTAGCTGGAACACAGTATGGGTGATGGTGTCCTAAGACCTGGCAAGGTCATGATATGTTGTGTGAATCAACCTTACTGTCATTTACATCTGTACCGAGTACATCAAATAAGTTTATCACGGTTCATGGCCTTACAGACCAGACTCAACAGGGTAGTAGTGCACTATTTCCCATTATCAATGGTGTCTCCCCCTTTTCCCCTTTGTGGGGTGTGATAACTGTCACTGTGCACCATTCCGTGTGTACACAGCCTGACATGGAGCTATGATTGAACATGATGTGTATGTGGAGAGCAGTTTGTTCTTACATTTGTGTAGGATACACCCTGGGATGTTGACAGGTCCCATGAAAGCTGTATGTATGGCTTTAGAGAGTGCAGCTTGTACCTGCATAATTGTTATTACAGGGGCTCTGTAGTGTGCATGGATATTTAAATATATTACCTGTTGTGGGGGAGGTGGGAGTGGGTTTAGATTTTCCAAGACCCTATCTGAATGAACAGGTGCTATTTCTGTGGGTGCAGTACTTCCCGTGCCGTAGTGCTGTGCAGCACGGCAGGTCTTGTTGTTGCCGTTATGATTAATGACACAGCTACAGAATGCTTGGTGGTTTGCCTCATAATATGTGGCTGATTAGTTTCACAGTAGCTTTGTGTGGTTTTATATGGTGTATCTGTGTCTTACAGAGGCTGACCAGGGACCACCTACACTCATGTGTGTTCACTCTTGCAACAGTTACTACCTTCTGTGGTACAGTTTAAAACATAGTACCACCAGTTTGCCTTCTTGTTTGTTTGGTTGTATCATGGTTCTGTTTCAATGACACAATCACTGCACGTATGTGACTGCTTAAGGTTCATTTGTATAGGATTCAGCATTTGCACATGCATTGTTCATCTGCATGGGTGCCATGACAGTCACCATTTTGCTCTTATGAAGCATAAAATTGGCTTTGGAGACTGACTATGTGAAGCATACTGTTAGTCCTGTTTGTGTGACTATTGTGATCCAGGTCATTGTGGTTGTTGGAATCCAACATGCATTGAGCGCAGGTGTTGGTACATGAGGAGTCTTCCCAGTTCATAATGGAGTAGTTGATAGTAGCCATTATTATGGTTGTCTGTCTCAAACTTAATCTTCCCCATTACAGCATATTATGACAGTTAGGAAATCTGCGGCATGGTGGGTGGTCTGTCGCAAGGTGGAATTTGGATTCCACTTTGGCACAAAGGTAGTTGCTCAGCATATTGCATCTGAAGTTATGCAAGTGCACCTAGCGTGGGAGTGTACATATTCTTCAGGAATTGGGGGTTGGGAGGGTGGCCTAATGGTTAAGGTGTTTGCCTTACAAACACAAGGTGCAGGGTTTGAGTCTCACAAGGGATAATTGGCTGGGCTTAAAATGGCTCGCAAAGGCAGTTAGCTTAGTACTAATCTATGAATCATCTCTATGAACCATCTCCTCTATGAATATGGACACACCTGTGGCCCATGTTTTCCAGTAAAGGATAATGGGCAAGAGGTGAGGTATGTGTTTTGACATGGTCATGGAGGTGGTCTCTCCGGAGCGTTGAACCATTTCTCAGCCACTGCACAGATGTATTCTCCATGTTATGGATTGACATATGTGAGTCCATCTCAGAAACACTATATGGACTCACATATGTAAATCCATAACATGGACAACATATCTGCGCTCTCCGAAGCATTGAACCATGTCTCAGCCACTGCACAGATATGTTCTCCATGTTATGGATTGACATATGTGAGTCCATATAGTGTTTCTGACATGTATCATTGAGTAGTGAGACCCGCAGTTTATTGCTTGGCTGTCCCTGTAACAGCAGTGGACTTTCACTTGAAATATGCATGATGAAGGCGCTATAGGGGAAGCATGAGCCCTAGCCAATATACAGATTCCCAGGGGTGGCAGGTGCAGGCCCTGACTGGCAAAGCATCATGGGCTGTCAACCATGTTATCCCAGGCAAACAGATATTGGATACCATTTGAAATGCATGACTACATTAGACAATTGTGGAATACAATCCTTTTGTCCCTGTACTGCAGTATCATTCTGGCCAATGGCAGAATGCTACCCAGGCCTTGGGACATACCTGCATGGGCTACAAGACCTGACAGTTCCTACATGTGTTTCCATGCAGTCCAGGCTACTGCATCACAGCTCCTGCACAACAACATGGAATATGCCAGAGCCATGTGTATAGTTCAGAAGGTGGTCTGAATGTATGGGTATGTGGCTAATCATGGCAGACAGGCAGCTGACAGTATGTATGCCCTCGTATAGGTTAGTGTGTAACATAGTGCTAGAGTTTGCATTCACAAATGAGTACTGTTGGGCATGTTTCCGGTCACGTGTTCTGAGGTGTGGCACAATTATGCAAACTATGTCATACAGTTTGTGTATTTCGTTGTCTGTCTATTCCAGCTTGGGAGGTCACTTGTTTGGCCAGATACTTAGAAGCGTCTATGAATGTGGGTGATTTCTGGTAGTGTGTGTGGGTGTCCTTACTGTGTTCTGGTAAGGGTATGTATTGGTTGTGATGATGAGATGCATGTGTTAACCTACACCTCATGACTGTCCAGTCCAGTCCAGTCATGGCTGTAGACTGGACTGCCTTCCAGCTTACCCCTGTAGCTGCATCCCAGACAATGTGTGGGGTGTGGTGTTAGGTGGGTTTGGCAGTGTACATGGCATAGAGATTACATTCCCCCAGGATGGCCACATACACAAAGCTGACATTAGTAAACACCAGTAGTTAACTAGTGGACATGCCTGTATGAGCATTCAGTACTACAAGTACCAAGTACTGTATTTATTTTACTTATTGCTTATGAAGATGTTTTATACAGTCATGTTCACATGTAAATATTTGTGTTATGGACGTAACAACACTGGCTATTACAGAAACATTGTAGCTACTTTTAGCAGCAATCCTTCTCTGAGGAGTGCATCACATCCTGATAGTTGATTACATATTATGCAAGTGTCTACAAGTCTGTTCCTTTTCTGGGTATATACTCACATATCCACCAGGACCATGAGCTCTGTTGGGCACAGACACCCACTCCCCAAACCGAGTCATGTATCAATAGACTCTGCTGCCACTATAAACATGATCAGGATATAATCAGATTGTGTAAGCCATCACCTATGAAGCGGCTGTTACACATGGGCAGCAGTCTCCTGCATCTTACACTCCTACTGCAGATGTTACACTAGAGTTAAAGATGATATGCAACCTGTTTCATTACCAGTACTGTGCACTACCTTACATACAGTATGTGCAAGCAGCTGTTAGGTTGGCAATGAGAGGTTAGGCTACACAAACCTGGTAGTTCAACCAGTGTGTCTCTTCTCTCAATATCTAGTCTATGTAGGTGTGCACATAGCCATTTGGCCAAGCCCTGTGACAAGGGTCACTACACATTCGCATAACATGTACACATGCACAGCTGTTAATAACATGGACGCATGCACAGCTGTTATTGCTTCCAAACAATACTAGAGAGGTGGATATTACATGTGTTATGTGCATGGATAGTTACCTAGCTCTTCTAATTATCTCTGCTATCATGCTGCTAAACTGTCAGATGAAAACAAGTGACATGTATCCTGTTATTGAGTATTGTAATTGCCAATAGACATAACTACTGTTTGCATAACATAATAGAAATGCTATGTAGAATGGAATACAGATCTGCCTAAAATACTGTAAATTACACAGTTATTGGCACAATAACCCACAATGCAAACCATATTTGCACAGTAAGCCCACCTTTGACATATTCATCTTATACACCCATACATATGTCTACTGTTACAATATATCGACATATACTATCCCCTGTTATAGTACATACTTGTTGGACCAACCTTGACACTGACAGTGGCTGGAAGCAAATTGGTGAGTTCCAAGCCCATATATATCATCCCTTGTGGTGTATGAGAAGTTTGCCTTGTGACCTACAGCAGTACACACATAGAATACTACAAGCATTACTACTGCTCAACAATACATCGCTACAAGATAGCTATTTCCACCATATGCATCGATTACACAGTACTTCCTACAAAACAGGTACTACATACACAGACATACTAAATGTTATACATACCTTCTTAGTAATTAGAGGTGTTATTGACTAGTATAATACTCGTTTTCGGTTTCTGTTTCAGTATTTTGTACTGTTCTACAGGTAGATATGAATGGTTTTAATGTGTGACAAGGCAACCTTTTATAGTTATAGATCAGTAACGTGCTATCCCAATAACCAATTGGTGTTCCTAAGTAGTTAATTACATGCACATCAGCTGCGCTGCTATCACCGTAGCCAATACCATGGCAACAGTGGAGTATAACTGAGTACTCTACTTGGGCATTGTCCCTTTGCCTTACTTGTGAGGAGTACAGCCTGGAAGTGTTTGAAATCTATTGCAAAAGCTGTATGGAGATGAGCAGTAATATATTGTGTGTAATGCCTAGAGGATTTGGTCTAAATGTGAGTACTGCTGTTATATTTCTGAACATTGCTACTTGTGCAGGGTTTGTCTGTACCTAATACTTCTGCATATGTTTCAGTCTGGCCAGGATGTTTGACCAGCTCAAGGCTGCTTAGCTATGCATATAATGTTAGGGGGTTTACAGTGTGCTTACCAGACATCTTTAGTTTGGTGCTAATGTGCTGATAATCTGTACTCGGTAACACTTCCTGGTGTACGAACCTTTCAACCCTCTGAAACGGGATTAATTCATACAGACCCTGTAACATCAGCAGCTGTTCCATTGTATAACAGCAACTATTTCACATAGGGCCATGTTAGTGTGTCTGTGTCCAGGTATGTTAAGGTTTCAGCACATGTCGTACAGTAGTTGAGTAATTGGTTATGGTATGACAGTATGTATTGATGTAATTATATTGGGGGTGGGTACATAGCAGATGCAGGTGTGTAGGAGCCACTTTTATACATCTATATGTGTGTGGGGGTGTAAACACCTATCCCTTAGTGGAGTAATACTATGGTAATTGCAGGCTGATTCATTAAGGCACTGTTAAATGCTTCCTGTATAGCATGCAGATACTGTTAGTCCTTGAATCCTTTTGGCAATACATCGGAATGTAATAAAGTTTTGCTAAATGAAAGCTGTTTGTGTATTTCTGTCATGGACATTTGCAGTCATTGCAGTTGTGTTGGTGACTGTATCCATAGAACATATTTGTAATAGTGTATTGGCATATACTCTTCATATGTGATGTTCATATTGTTTGAGGTGGGGCGGAATGTGTGATTGCTATGGTCCATGTTATACTCTAATATGAACACTTCAGATGCTGTCTACACACATGTATATATATATATATATATATATATATATATATATATATATATATATATATATATATATATATATATATATTGCATACTTTTATCTGTACCTCCATAGATGTGTAGATGTTTTTAACCTGTCTATATATATGTAGATCTGTATATATTGACATGTCTCTGTGTATCTGTGTGTGTGTGTGTGTGTGTGTGTGTGTGTGTGTGTGTGTGTGTGTGTGTGTGTGTGTGCGTGTAATATATATATGAGCCTACACCTTTCATTGGGTACATGGCGGGTTGTCCTATTTCCACACTTTCCTCCCTTTTGTGTTTTAACCTGTCTACATACACAACTGGCACAGGTACATCACACGTAGCTTAGTGGTAGGTTACTGTGAGAATGGAGTACATGCTTGCAGGTTCTAATCCTGGAAGGTGTTATTATTTTACCTCTCAGGGTAGGCACTGATAGAGAAAATGTGAATAAAGTACATTTAAGCAGATGTAAGCAGATTTTCCTGTGGTCTGTGCCACTTTAAGCAAAAGTTAAACCTGTGAAGCGCTTCTCCATTTAACCATCTTTAAGCGCTGCTTACCAACATGCAAACCCATGCAACCCCGCTTACAACTTCTTAAAAGTGCTTTAATCCACCTGCATCCAACAGCCCTTATTCTGGCCCTCAGAATAACTTAACAGCCCTTGCAGGACTTGTACCCAGGACCATGAACACCACAGTCACCGAGTTTACCACTAAGGCATCAGAGATATGTACAAATGTTATGCTGTTTAGAATATACATTTTACTATAGGCATTCCTCACTACTGAAAACAAATGTGACAGTCAGTTGGTGTATATATGTTTGATGCATGTTAATGTTCATATGTTTGTGAAATTAGGTGTTGCAATGTGACATGAGAGGGTGTATTATAGATGTGAAAGGTTCTTGTTTTGTGTCCTTTTTATATTGTCCCCATGACTATAGTGTGCATGGTCCAGGGTTTAACACCTGCGATGCTTTAAAATTATTTTTTTACTCCAGAATAAGGCTCATTTAAGCAGTTGTAAGCATGTTTAAAAGTGTTTGTGTGACATTATAGCAGCGGTTAAACACAGTTAAACAAACTTTGTAATGTAAAATCTATACGCACAAACATGGCCACATCTGCTAACTACTCAGGATATTTACATTTCAGTGAAGCAACATATTACTATGTGCTTAGATAACATTACATTTTCTGTTGACTTTACTCTCCAGCACACATGGGTTTATATGGATGTTTCAAATGTTTATTATACAGACGATTACTACCTATATATGCAAGCTATGGTTAAGGTATAAATTTTAACATGATAAACATCCCTGACTTTATTGGGATTGGGACCTCGAATGCACAGATACTATGCAGGTGCTGTAACCATTACACTATTACCATTAATGTTGCTTCCGCCTATTTCCTATTTAGATGATTTCTATGTGTAAGCTAGGCTAAGCAAAGGGCGGAGGCACCCAAACTCACTGAGATTCACTTATTCTTGAAATAAAAACATATAACAAATGTAATGTGAGATAATAAATTACATCCCTAACTACATTATGCATAGCCCCTCACTGACACACTTCAAGGGAAACCTTATTGTGTGAATGGGTAACAGAATATACACCCCAGGGATCATGTGTCCCAGAACCATACAGCCAGGGGGCGGGGGAGCCCATCCAGTTTGATAGCTGCAAGACCTGCTGTGGAAATTGAATGGTGTTGAATTGTCAAATTAACATGCCCTCTTTAGATCACTAAGTGCCCCTATCACCCTCCACCACCCCAGTCTTCAACAGCTTCCAGCAACTCTGCCTGGGATTGCTTCATTGGCTATGCTTGACAGAGGCTCAGTTATTTCATCAATGGTGCAGAGAAAG
Source organism: Protopterus annectens (assembly GCF_019279795.1). NCBI lineage: Eukaryota > Metazoa > Chordata > Ceratodontiformes > Protopteridae > Protopterus > Protopterus annectens. The sequence goes on along the minus strand of NC_056732.1, from coordinate 1,675,673,135 downwards.
CCAACACACATTGTAGCTATGCTTCTAATTGCCTTGGGCAGATAGGTAGTAGGCTATCTGTGAACCTCTAAAGTGCAGGCCATCACAGCCATAATATGTGAATAAACAGACTGTCAGATCAATAAACAGACTCAGATCACAATATACAGTGAGAAATCACCATGTAGTCAGGAAACAGTTAAGTACAGCAAGAACATACAGAACACTGATACTTAATCACGCCAAAAGCATGTCTTGGATGCTAGAAGACTTGTATACGCTTAAGGCTTTCTATTGCTTACCAGTAGTTACCTACAGGAGAGATGAGAAACAAGCTCAGATGGGAAACTTGCATGAAACAATACCATACCAGCTTATGTGTCAGACTTAGGCTTTGGAATACCAGCCAAGGCTATTGGTGCTAGGGTTACCACCTGTCCCACTTTGCGAGGGACAGTCCCTCTTTGGGCAGTTGTGTCCTGCAAAACAATTGAAAAAATGGCAAATGTCCTGAGATTTTAGGACAAAAACATTTCCTATATTTTCTGTAATAGTTGCATAAAACAGTCATTTTGTATCTGAAACACCGAAATGTTATAAGAAACTAAATAAGCAACTAAAATGTTACCAGAATAAGCTTTTATTTAGGCAAAAAAGTGAAGTTCTCTTTTGTACTGGATGTGGGTATGTTTTGCCCTACAAAATCTGACGTTTCTACAAAAATGTCCCACTTTGAGCATTTGAAAAGGTGGCAACCCTAATTGGCGCCCCCTTGGTGCCTTTTTTAGGAGAGTCACAAAGGTGAATACCAGCTCCATAAACAGCACAATAGCAGAATCAATGAGGGTTATGCTATTCAACACCAGGGGTTGTGGTCACAATGCATGCACTCAGCACTCCTCAGGATGGACAACATCAACATCTGTGCAGTAACTGAGACCTGTTTTAAGGTTCCTGAGAGCATACCAGCACTACCAGACTATAACCCATACCACACATTTCGGCCACGGAACATGGACTGACACAGACATGGAGGGGGTGTATCCATATTCATCAGGGATACCTACACCTCCAGGTTAGTGGAGCAGCATGATATCTTTGAGATCATCCATGTGCAGCTAACATCAGCCACAACTGCAGTGTAAACTGTGGCCTGCTACAGATCACCCTCCATGACCTAGGACCACCACTCCACCTACCTGGAGACAGCGGAGAACATGACAGTCCTACTGCACACCCTGGCATTGGTCGATGTCAACTACCCTACTATTAACTGGGAAACTTACTCAAGTACTCACTTCCAGGCTCTGCGTTTCCTAGAATTCATCACCTCATATGCCCTGTATCAGGTGGTAACCTCCCTAATGAGGCGTGGAAACATACTAGAGGTGGTCATCACCAACATGGGCGACAGGTGCACTGCAGCAGAGGTTAACCAGTCACTGGTTAGATCTGACCATGAACTATTCACTGTTTCCACACCTAAACATCTCCCCCACCCATGGCAATCACAGTGTATACCTTTCCTACAGCTAAATTTACACTACTAGAGACAGGGGTGGGGGGTTTCGCAGCCCCCACACTAAAGGGAAACACTGCTCAAGATACAGACAGATTTACAAATGCATTCTATAAGCACATACACAGATGTATGGATTGTGCCATCACTGGTAAAGCAAGACTCACTCCTCCTAGACAAGGACACCAGTCTGGTGGACCCCTGCAATAAACAGGTTATACAGCAGAAGTAGGACAGTGTTCCGGACAAACAGCAAATCCCATGAAGGTCAGACATTCATGACCATTATTAGTATGATACATAGGTCCCTCATGAAATCATCCAAGGCTAACATCAACAGGAAAATATGCAAAGAATCGGAAGATAACCACAAAGCCTTCTTTGGTTATGTCAAGGATCTTAGTGACACACAGATTTGCACTGTGCCGGTGAAATATAGCACAAAATATGCTGACCCTACTGATATCACCAACATCCTTGCAGATACATTCAGTGCATACTTCACCCCCTAAAGAGCCCACAACACTACCCGAAAGGTACAGTATCCCAAACATCAGAGACACACAGGTGGAAATTGCCCTCTCTAACAGCATAACACAGCATCAATGGAGACAGATGTTGTGCCTGACTGCATCTTGCAAACAGTACAAGACAATCTGACCACTCCACCTAATTAAGCTTTTCAACCTCAGCCTTTCCGCAGGCTACATGCCCATACAATGGCACGTGGCAATGTTTATTCCACTCCACCAAGGTGGAATCACAACTGACCTTGCTAACTACCACCCCATAAGCCTGACTAGCCTAGTCTGCAATGGTATGGAGCGCATCCTCATGGCAGTCCTTAATGAAGACATTGGTAACATCCAAACATGTGACCCAACCCAGATCAGCTTGGTTGAGTGCAGTTCATGCCTACTGAACCTGTTTGACATCTTACATACAGTCACCAAGACTTTAGATGAGGTGAGCAGTGGTTCACACATAACTGGACCTCGCCAAGGCTTTTGATGCCATGCCCCACTCAGGTATTATTGATAAACACACCAGCCTGTACATACACCCATACATCACAGGTTGGGTTGCCAACAGGCTTACACACAGAACCCACATGGTACGACTAGCGGTCTCCAGGACCAACTCTTGACCAATCATGACTGGTGTCCCACAGGACTCAGTCCTGTGAGCCCTACTGTTTGGCATATACTTCTCAGAGGTACAGGCAAACACAGGTGGACTACGGCAGATCATGTTTGGCAATGACTGTGAACTGGGAGCCATAATTGACAGTCCAGCTGACAAAGATATCCCTCAAGGGACCTTACAGAGACTGACACAGGGTGTGAAAGTCATGGCCTCCAGCTAAGTGCCACTAACTGCATGGTTATTCCATTGTGGAATATTAAGCACCCACATATTAACACATAAGTGTCAGCCACTCTAATACGGACGAGGTAATGGGGTATCTGGGGACTAAGGCAGATAGTGATCTCCTTTGACAATCATATCTCCAAAGTAGTTAGGACATCCTTCTATATAGGCCATCTGATTACTAAAGGGTTTCCATCTAGACATACTGGGGTTATAGTGCCCCTTTACTCATGACTCATCAGTCCCATCATAGGGTATAATAACCCATTTGGGATGCACCTCACAAGACACTTTCAGCAGCTGAAAGGTCCATGAATGTACCTCGCCAAGGGTATTACTGACCTCAAACATATGCCCTATGCAGTCAGACTGAATAAACTCCTGCTTTACTCAGTGGCATCTCATTTTCTCAGAGATGATCTCTGCTGGCCAACACAGCCAAGTCCGACTCAGGCTTACTGGATATGCTCCACCTATGGAAATCCATGTCACAGTGAGCTACACACTGTAGTGAGATGAGCCTTGCCACAACAATAACTAGAAGAAGCTGGAGGGACCGATTCCTGTCACAGACACTCCCCATACTTTGGAGCAACATCCCTAATTACATTATACAGAGCCCTCACTAACACTCTTCAAGAAAAACCTTGAAGAGTGGATGGGGAACAGTAACCAACTCATCCCCCAGGTAAAAATCTCCTATTCTATGGTCTAGCACGTCTCTGGAACTCTACCACCATCCATTCGTACCACCTTTAACTGCTTTATATTCAAAAAATCTCTTCACTCACATCTAGTATCCCAGTGGGAATGCTCCTGCTCCCACCCCACATAATTTACACTGGCAATTTCCATTTTCTTTTCTCTCCCCCTCTTTATACTGGCAATTTCCATTTTACTTTTTCTCCTAACTCATACATCCTTCCCTTGTACTTACTAAGCTATTTACAAAGAATGTACTAGAATGTACCTCTTAAATGCAAGCTTCCTAAGATGTAATGGCTTCTCAGTATTTATACTGTAATGTTCCTTTTATACTAGTCTGTATCATCTGTAATGTTCTTCACTAGTCTGTACTATTTGTAATGTTTTGCTCTAGGCTGTAACGTTTGGAAAAATTGTAATCTAAAACCTATTGTAATCTTGTTTTTTGGAGCTTTTCTCCCCGGGACTCCATTGAAAACGGGTTAATCTTGGCCCAATGGACTATCCTGGTAAACCAACTGCAAATAAATAAATAAATAAATAAATAAATAAATAAATAGATACACCCCAGGGATCCCGTCATTGGCTCTGCTCCACAGAGGGACAGTTAATGAATCAATGGGGCAGCAAAAGCTGACACATTTTGGCTAGACTTATGAATGGCCTCTGGCAGTTGGCCGAGTACCTACCTATGAACCTATAGGTTCATAGGTAGGTACTAGGCTATTGGCCCTAGGGCCTATATAAGCCTAGCCAAATGATACCCTGGCTTTTGCCACCCAAGAAAATTATTTTCCTGTACCCCTGTCAAGCAGAGCCACAGAAGTGATCCCCCAGGTGAATTTCCTATCTCCCATCCAATCATCAAGATTTTTCTTGAAGAGTGCTAATGAGGAGCTTTTTTTGATATAGATAGGTAGTTTGTTCCAGAGTATGGGAAGTCTCTGAGACAGGAATCTATCCCTCCAGCATGTTCTGTTTATTGTGGTGACAAGGTTTAGGTCCCCAGAGCGTGTAGCTGGGAGGGATTGGGATTTCTTTACGTAGAGCATGTCCAACAGCTCTGGGTTTGACATAGCTTTGTATGTTAGGCAGAGATTGCCTCTGAGAAGGTGATATGTGACAGAGTAAAGATGGAGTTTTTTGAGATGGTCTGCATAGGGCATCTGTTCGAGGCCGGTAATCCTCTTTGTGATGTATTTCTGTGGCCAGTTGTTTTAGATGTCTTGTGAGGTACATACCAAATGGGACATTGTACTCTATAATGGGTCTAATGACTAGAGGGGGACAATTACCTTTTTTTTCCTGGATGAGAAACCTTTAGTGATGAGGTGTGCCATGTAGAAAGATTTCCTGACTACTGTGGTAATGTGATTATCAAAGGAGCGACTACTGTCCACCTGTGTCCCAAGGTCTCTTATCACACTTTTGGTGTTAAGTAGACTACCAACTATGTGGTAGTTCATGGGTACAGAGTTTTACCAAAAGGGATGACAGTGCACTTTTTGGCATTGAGCTTGAGGCCATGGCTTTGACACCAGGCATCTGTCTCAGTGAAGCCCTTTTGTAGGATGTCCACATCGTTAGATTTGATTATGGCTCCTAGTTTGCAGTCATCTGTGAACTTTGTTAGCCAAAGACCTTACGTGTTAGCCTGTATTTCAGAGAAGTAGATGCCAAACAGGAGAGGACCTAGGACTGAACCCTGTGGTACTCCACTTGTCACTGGTCTGACGTTGGATTTAGAGTCTGCTACTTTCACAGTGTGGGTTCGGTCAGTGAGCCAGTTGGCAACCCATCTTGTGACACAGGGATTTATACCTAGTTTAGTGAGCTTGTCTATAATTCCAGAGTGGGGGATGGCGTTGAAAGCCTTGGTGAGATCTAGATAGGCTGTGTGTACCACCTCACCCTCATCTACAGCTTTATTGACCACTTCAAGAAGTCTGTCAGGTTTAGGAGACATGATCTGCCTTTTACAAACCCGAACTGGGTAGGGTCCAGAGTTTGGAGATTACCAATGTCATTGTTTATAAATTCCATGATGATATGCTCCATAGTCTTGCAGACCAGGCTCATCAGGCTAATGGGGCAGTAGTTCCCGGGGTCCGTGGTGGCTCCCCCTTTGTGGAGTGGGATAACCATTGCTGTGCACCATTCAGTGGGCACAAAGCCTGAGGTGAGGCTATGACTGAACATGGTACTTAGGTGGGGTTCCAGTTCTTTCTGTAGTTCATGTAGAACGCAGCCTGGGATGTTGTCAGGTCTTATGGATGCTGTGTTCTTGGCTTTGGAGAGTGTGTTTTTTACCTGTGCAGCCGTGATTACAGGTACTTTGCATTTTTCTAGTATAGAGATGGGCCCTTTAGGGGATGAGAGAGGGGTGAAGTTAGCACTGAACCTATCTGCCATGATGCAATATCAGTTGGTTCTGTATATTTAGTGCCATTGTGCTGTAACTCAGTGCAGATCTGCGTGTTGCCATTGAGATTCTGGACATAGCTATAGAATGCTTTGTGGTTATCTTTAGAATCAGTGGCAATTTTGTTTTCTTAATTATCTTCGGAGGATTTTATGAGGGATTTCAGCTTCTTACTGAGGCTGACCACGCAGTTCCTCCAATCATGGGATTTTACTCTTTTTTTGCAACAGTTTCTTTCTTCTTTCGTAGAGTTTGTTTATAGCAGGGCACCACCAGATTTGCTTCCTTTTTTTGGAGGATAGCATCTTGGTTCTGTTAGGGATTGCACGATCCATGCACTCGTGTAAGTGCTTATAAAGTGTGATTGTATAGGATTCAGCAGTCGTATCTCTACTGTCCGTTAGCATGGGTGTCGTGAAGTTTGCCACTTCTGTCTTAAGAAGCGTGAAGTTGGCTTTGGAGAAATTTTTTACGGAGGTTTCCCTAATGGGGGTGGGGCTGGGATGTGGATGTCTAGGGTGATTTGCTTGTGGTCGGATCTAACCAACGAGGAATTGACCTCTGGTGTGGAACACCGGTTGCCCATGTTGGTAATGACCAGGTCTAGGATATTGCTGCCCCTGGTGGGGGTGTGGATAAGCTGATCTAACACATTAGAATTTATGAATTCCAGAAAACGTTGGGCACAAGAGTTGGTACATGAGTAGTTTTCCCAGTTAATGGTTTGGTAGTTGAAATCGTCCATTATTAGGGTGTTAGGTTGTACCCTAATATTTTCCAGTGTATCAAGAAATGAGGAATGGGAATCCTGGGGCATGGTGGGGGATCTGTAGCAAGCTACAATTTGCATTGTGGTCTTGCCCAGAGTTTAGTTGCACTTGGATAATCTCAGATGCATTATGTTGAGTAACTAGCCTGGAGGTGTGGATATCCTTAATGAATATTGACACACCTCCACCTTTAGTGCTTCGGTCCAAGTTAGGTGGCCGAAAGGTGTGGTATGAATTATAGCCTGGTAATGCAGGGGTGCTCTCTGGAGCCTTGAACCAGGTCTCTGTCACTGCACAGATGTTGGTGTTCTCCATTTTAAGGAGTGCCTCGAGTGAGTGCATTTTGAGGTTTAGATGTCTAGCATTGAGTAACATTACCCTCAGATTTTGCTTGCTTGTACCTGTTATGGTGGTGAATTTGTCATTTGAATCTTGCCTAAAAAAGGCACTATAGGGGTGGCAAGAGCCTTGGCCAGTATCCAGAATTCCAAGCGCGACAGGTGCAGGCCATCTCTGGCAAAGCATCATGGTTTGTTGATCATGTCATCCCAGGCAGACAGATACTGGATCTTCTTAGAATGACACCAGAAGCTTAGCCAATTGCTGAAGTCAATCATTTTGTCCTAGTACTGTGGTATAATTCTGGGTGATGGCAGGATGCTACTCATGGCTAGGGTCATACCTGCCTGGGCTACAAGATCAGAAAGCTCCTCCATGTCTCTTTTCATGTAGTCAAGGGAGGTATGTCTCAGGTTATTCACACCAGCATGGACAATGATAGAGTCGTATTTGTACTTGCTGTGGAGTGACCTGAGTGCATGCATTATGTGGCGGATCCTGGTACCTGACAGGCAGCTGACAGTGACTTTCTCCTTGTTTAGCCTGCTGAGTGGAACATCAACATGCCTGACTATAGAGTCACCTATGATTAGATTGTTAGGTAAGTTGTTATGCCTTATGGGCTGTGGTTGAGTGGCACACTGAGTTTGTGGGCTTTGTGTCATTTGGGTTGTGTTGGGGGGGGTGGAGGTTGCTTATGTTTCTGCTTTGGAGGTCCCTGTTGCTTGGGTAGATTTTTTTGAGAGCCTTCATGAATGTAGCTGTGTGTTTTGTGTTTCTATGTGTGTGTTTTGGTGGTGTAGGTTTTGAGGGACTATGTGATGAGTGTGGTGTGGTGCAAGTGTTTACCTTCTACTCTTGACTGTCTAGTCCAGTCTTGGGTGAAGAGAGCTTTGCGTCCAGTTTGGTTATATAAGTGCATCTCTCACAGGTTGTAGTGTTGGGTGGTAGGAGGAGAGGGTTGTCTGTGTACATGAGGCAATTGCTGCCTTGCCCCGAGATGCCCAGATTTATCAGGTAGACAGAAGAAAACACTAGGAGCTGACCCTTAGACATGCCTGTATAGGTGCTTATTTATTAAGTACTAAAAACTGTTTTCCTCTAGACAAGTGAGGAAAGTTGAGTGCTGTAGTAATTTGTAGCTTATTTAGTGCCTACAGTGAGTTCTGAACAAGTGCTGAGCTCAAAGAAACAGATAAGAGTGCTGAAACTAGAAAACTGGCTAGTTCTAAGAAACAAAAGTAAGCTAGAAGGCTTCCCTCCAACACAGAAAGGCTTGGGGGCTCAGAAGCTTACAAACAGTCCTGGATACAGCAAATCTGTATCTGGACTAGACAACTTATAGGAAAGGCAGGAAACAAGCTTAGAATACACACATATATATATATATATATATATATATATATATATATATTTTTTTTTTTTTTTTTGTAAAGTGGAAAGGGGAAAGGAGGAGTAGAAGCTGACTGGGTTGGCCTTCTCAAATGTTCTCCCTGGAGCAGGTAGAATGAGGTAATGACACTAGACTGGGGGGAGTGTTCCGGATCAAATTTGCAGTAGGGGTGAGCAACTGCAAAGCCACCAAGTATAAAAACAGGATACCAAGAATGAGGGAGGGTGGGAAACAAAAATCAGAACAAACAAACCCAATCAGATGCTTAACAATTGTAGAAAATTCTACTTAATACCTCACACACAGTGAGTAAAATTAAAGTGCTATAAATAACTCAGAAATAAGCAAAAAACAGGATACTTAATGTCATATATCTCAGATTCGTTAGCTCAGAGCCCTTCCTCCGACTTCCTCTGATTAGCTCATACTATCAGCACATGCTGATAGCTTACTTTACTGTTCAGGTGTTGACTTACCGTGTGCCAGTGGCAGTTGTGTGTGCAATAGTTGCGGGCTGCCTATGTAGGATGCACACAGTAGACTGCCTATACATGACAATTTACAGGTAGTCTTGTGTGTGCGCTATCCATTTTTACTGTGTGTGCAGGTGGAGAAGGGTGTCAGTCCCTAGGTGCCTACACTGTCAGTGTGTGTGCTATACGTTTCTTCTTTGCCAAGGTTCATAGGTTCATACTAGGCTTTCTGCCCTATGGCATTTATAAGCCTAGCCAGAGTGTGTGTGGCTTTCACCACCCCTTGGGATGAGAATACTATGCCCATTTAGGGTTTAGTTTACTGTGCCTCTGTCTAGTAGTGACACAGAGATGACCCCCGGGGTAAACCTACGATCTCCCATCCACTCGTCAAGATTTCTCTTGAAGAGAGTTAGTAAGGGGCTGTGCCTAACATGGACTGGGATTCTATTCCAGAGTGTAGGGAGCCTCTGGTTTATGAATCTGTCCCTCCACCACATCTTATTTATTTCTGTGTTGAGGTTCAGATCTCTTGCTCTCATGGCTCTGATGGATTTAGATTTTATGATGTGGAGCATGTCCATTAATTCCGGATTGGACATGGCCTTGTACGTCAGGCATAGATCGCCTCTGAGTAGGCAGTATGCAACTGAGTAGAACTGGAGTTTCTTCAGTTGGGCAGCATATGACATATGTTTGAGACCCTTTATCCTCTTGGTGAGGAACTTTTGGGGTCTTTCTAACTGCTGCAGGTGTCAGGTAAGATACATCCCAAATGGGGCATTGTACTCAATCATGGGCCTGATAAGAGAAGAGTACAGGGGCACAATGACCTCTCTTGATCTAGATGTGAATCCCTTCATGATAAGGTGGGCAATATTGAAGGTCTTCCTAACCACCTTGGCAATGTGAGTGTCAAATGAGAGGTTACTGTCAACTTGGGTCCTTGGTCCCTGATTACCTCTTCCGTACTTAATGGATTACCACCTATGTGGTAATTTGTGGGTACCTTGTTTTTCCCAAAGGGTATGACTATACATTTTTTGGCATCCAGTTTAAGGCCATGGCTCTGGAACCAATTATCCGTTTATATGAGGCCTTTCTGAAGGATGCTTGTGTCTGCTGGAATATCAATTATGGCACCCAGTTTGCAGTCTTCTGCGAACTTTGTCAGCCACAATCCTCCTGTGTTTGCTTGCACCTCGGAAAAATAAATGCCAAACAAGAGGGGTCCCAGGACTGAGCCCTGTAGGACACCGCTTGTGACTGGCTTAGAGTCTGACATGGCTCCCACAATTCTGACCTTGTGGGTTCTGTCCTTGGGCCAGTTTGCAATCCATCTTATGACATATGGGTTAACATTTAAGCTGGTGAGCATGTCTATGATGCCCGAGTGGGGTATTGTGTCGAAGGCTTTTGCAAGGTCAAGGTAGGCTGTGTAAACTGCCTTACCCTCATCAATGGCCTTAGTGACTGTTTCAAAATAGTCTACCAGGTTCAAAAGGCAGGATCTGCCCTTGACAAAGCTGAATTAGGTAGGATTCGGTGTCTGCAGGTCCCCAATGTCTTTGTTTATGAGTTCAATAATGATCCTTTCCATAGCTTTGCAGACCAGGCTCGTCAAGCTTATGGGGCAGTAATTTCCAGGGTCCATAGAAGCACCTCCTTTGTGGAGTGGGACCACTGTTGCTGTACGCCACTCTTTGGGTACGTATCCTGTAGTAAGGCTAAGATTAAACAGCAGCCTTATGTGTGGGTTTAGTTCCTCTTGGAGTTCATGTAGCAAGCAGGGACACCGTCTGGTCCCATTGATGATGTGTTTTAGCTTTGGAGAGGGCAGCTCTCACCTGGGCATCTGAGATGTTAGGGAGGCTACACTCTGCTGGGATAGATATTTCTCCTTTTGGGGGGAGGGGGCGGAGAAATTTGCACTGAACCTGTCTGCCAGAATGTTGACAATGTCTGTGGGTTCAGTGTATTTTGTGTCATTTTGGACTAACTCTGAGCATATCTGGGAGTTTCCACCCAGGTTTCTAACATAGCTAAAGAAGGCCTTGTGATTGTCTTTGTGTCTTTTGCGATTTTTCTCTCAAAGTTGGCCTTGTATGATTTTATGAGTGATCTTAGTTTTTTGCTAGTACTGATCAGAGATGCATTCCCTTTTAGGGATTTTGCTCTGTCATGTAGCAGCTTCCTCCTCCTGTTGTAAAGTTTGTTAATGGCTGGGGTCTACCAGACAGGATGTCTGCCTTTGGGGGAAAGGGTCTTGGTTTTATTAGGGATTGCATGATCCATGTATTCTTGAAGGTGTCCATAGAAGGTGTTTATAATGGATTCAGCAGTGTGGGCTGTGGTTTTCACTGGCCCAGGGGCCTTGAAGGATACCACTTTAGTCTTAAGAATTGTGAAGTCGGCTTTTGAGAAATTCTTCACTGTGGTCTTTTGTGCAGGGGGTGGGAGCAGGATGTGGATTTCCAGTGAGATTAATTTATGGTCTGATCTCACCAGTGAGGGATATACTTCCAGTGTGGAGCATTGTGTCCCCATGTTTGTGATGATCAGGTCTAGTATATTATCTCCTCTTGTGGGAGGGGTGACTAGTTGTTCCATCGCATTTGAGTTTATGAATTCTAGGAACCTTTGGGCTAGGGTGTTTGGGCTTGAGTAATGTTCCCAGTCTATGTTTGGGTAGTTGAAGTCTCCCAATATGATGGTATTTGGAGAGACATTCATACTCTCCAGTATCTTCAGGAAGGCTGAGTGGGGTTCTTGAGTCTGAGAGGGTGGTCTGTAGCATGCTACAAACTGTAGGGCAGTTTTGCTTATGGTTAGTTGCACCTGGATGGTCTCCAATGCTTTGTACATTGCCACTAACCTGGAGGTGTGGATCTTTGATGAATATGGATACTCCCCTCCTTTTGTGGTTCGGTCCAAGTTTTGGGGCCGAAAAGCATGATAACCTGGTAGTGCTGTGGTGCTCTCAGGAGCCTTGAACCAGGTTTCATTCACTGCACAGACATCAGTGTTCTCCATACTGAGGAGGGCTTTGAGTGCATGCATCTTGAGGTTTAGACTTCTGGCATTGAGCAGCATTACCCTTAGTTTTTTTTCACTTGTGTTTTCTAAGGAGGTGGGTTTGTCTTTTGAGCCTTGCCTAAAAAAGGCACTATGGGGGTGGTAAGAGCCTTGGCCAATATCCGGAAGCCCAGGGGTGACAGGTGCAAGCAACCCTTGTGAAGGAGCGTGGCTTGGATCCCCTTAGAATGACACCAGTAATTAAGCCAATTGTTAAAGCTGATCATTTTGTCTTTGTACTGTGGCATCATTCTTGGTGAGGGTAAGATGCTGCTCAGGGTCAGGGTCATACCGGCCTGGGCTACATAATCAGAGAGCTCCTCTATGTCTCTTTTCATATAGTCCAGGGAGGTTCGTCTCAGGTCATTCACACCGGTATGGACAATGACTGAGTCATATTTGTACTTGTTTTGGAGTGACCTGAGTGCTTGTGTTATGTGGTGGATTCTAGCGCCCGACAGGCAGCTTACTGTAACCTTTTCCTTATTCAGTCTGGTGAGTGGGATATCAGTGTGTCTGACTATGGAGTCACCTATTACAATTGTATCTGGCATGTTGTTTGGCCTTAAGGCTGTGACTGTTTAGCACACTGACTTTGTGAACTATGTGTTGCATGTGCTATGTCTTGAGGTAGTGGTCACTTGGGTGTCTGCTTTAGAGGCCTCTGTTGTTTTGGTAGATTTTTAATTAGAGCCTCTGAGTATGTTTTTGTGTGTTTATGTGTTTGGTTTCCAGTTGTGATAGGTCTATGTGAGACTGGGTTTGTATGTGTGCGTGGTTACCTTCTCCTCCTGACTGGTTTTGCTAGTACTAAGTTGAAAGAGCTCAGCCTCCAGTTTGGCTATATAGTTGCATCTCTCGCATATATTTGTATTTGTTGGGAGGATGAGAGGGTTGTCTGTGTACATGAGGCAGTTGTAACATTGCCTCAAGATTCCCAGATTCACCAGCTGAACAGGAGAGGACACCAGCAACTGACCCTTCGACATGCTAGAATAGTGTAAAGGATTGCTGTGTAACTGAGTCAGAAAGGACCTATAGGGAAATGGGTACTCAAGGGGATTTTAGGTGAATGAAGTGCTTTCTTTTTGTTTAAGAGTGCTTTATCTGTATAAAAATGCTTTAGGAGCAAGTGCTGGGCTTTTCAGATAGAGAATAGACTATTTAGATTGCAAGTAGAGCAGTTCTAATGGAAAAATTGAAGAACAGACTTTGCGGAGCCAGAAATAGTTTAAACTTCATTAACCGGGCTTTATAGCAGGGGGTTGAAAAGATCTAATGGCCGAAAATGGCCAATAAACTACAAGTTGCTGGGCTGGCACCACTCCTTTAGGGACAAATAGGCTGCTCAGTGCTCCCCACTCCCACTGGTGAACAAAGAAGCTTCCTCTTATCCAAATAAGGATATGGACAACACAGGAACTATGACACAGCCCAGAGATCAGCAAAATCTGAAGACTGGACTATTCTAGTTCAGCAAAGGTGGGAAAACAAGGATTTTTTTTGTTTTTTGTTTCAAACAGACAAAAAGATACAGTAACAAACAGTAAATGCTTTAAGTCGGCTAGCGCACTTGAGTGTGTTAGCCTAACAGTTAAATTAAGCAAAAATAAACTTTTTAAAGTGCAAACAGTTCAGAAGCAAACACAAATACAGTGGATCAACTTGCAGAGCTAGTTTAGTAATATGAAAATGCTTTTAGGCGAAAATACAGTCGAAATACAGCAGTTAAAAAGAAAGCCAGAAAAATACTTATAAATCAAGGAAAGTCACTCTTCCACTCTCTGCTGCTTGCAGAACTGTACAGGACACCACAAGGAGCTGTGCTGAGTTGTATACAAGCTCAAAAGTGTGCTAAAGTGGGCTTTATAGCAGGGGGTTGAAAAGAGCTAGGAAATGGCCCAAAATGGCCAATAAACTACAAGTTGCTGGGCTGGCACCATTCCTTTAGGGACAAATAGGCTGCTCAGTGCTCCCCACTCCCACTGGTGAACAAAGAAGCTTCCTCTTATCCAAATAAGGATATGGACAACACAGGAACTATGGCACAGCCCAGAGATCAGCAAAATCTGAAGACTGGATTATTCTAGTTTTTTTGTTTCAAACAGACAAAAAGATACAGTAACAAACAGTAAATGCTTTAAATCGGCTAGCGCACTTGAGTGTGTTAGCCTAACAGTTAAATTAAGCAAAAACAAACTTCCATCTGCCTACTGGGGCTGGCTCAGGGTGATCATGGTCTAAGTACCTCTGTGCCTGTAGGGCCCTTGGCAATGGCTGTGGGCTGTGAGAGCCTTCACCATTCTGTCCCTGCTGCAGCTGTTTATGCAGGATCACATTATGTAGCATGGCACATACTATGAAGATGTGGGCACACATGCCTGGAGAGTACTGCAAGACTCCACCAGATATGTCCAAGCAACGGAACCGTGATTTCAGCATCCCAAACACATGCTCTATGATGATTCTGGTTTGTGCATGTGCCTCATTATGGCATTCCTGCATGGGTGTGTGCACATTTCTGATGGGAGTCACTATCCACGGTTCCAGTGCATAGCCAGCATACCCCACCAGGTGGCCGTTTGGGATGTTCCCCCTGGCAAATACCTGATACAGCTGTCAGGCATGCCAGATGTGGGAGTTGTGATAGCTTCCAGGGCTACCAGCACACACATCCATGATAATGCCCTGGGTGTTGCACTCGACCTGGCAGTTGATGGAAGGATATCCCTTGCAGTTTATGTAGCATCTATCCTCACCGGGTGGTGACTTTGTGTATATGCGTGCAGTCTATTGCATCCAGTACCTCCGGGTATTCTGCCACATGGAAGTGACACATATTGCTGGCTAACTCCTCCTGTGTTCAGAGGAAGTATATGTGCTCATTGGCATGTGTTAACATGGCATCCAGGAACTGGTGTAGCACCCTGGATGCTGATGCCTGTGAGAATCTCCATGATATCCCCAGTTGGTCTTTGAAAGGTACCTGTAGCTAGTATTCTCACGCATACACACACCTTCGTATCCACTGGGATGGGTTCCCCTCTCTTTGTTCTGGCTCTGAGGCATGGCCAGCACAGCTCCACAAGTTGCTGTAGGATGTCCCTGTCCACCCTGTAATGCTCTACTATCTCCAGATCATGTAGCCCCTGGTAGGTTACCCTGGGTCTGAACACTCTCCTCCTCCTCTGGTGCCTGAGGTGGTCATGTGCATCATCCTCCACACCACCTTCATTCTCAAACACATGCTGGTGGATCAAAGCTATGGCAGCCCCTAACATGTACATCCTAAAATTTCCCCGTCTGTATACAACACTGGTGCAGTGTGTATGGGAATACACAAATGTGTCTGAGGTGCTTTCACACTTTATAGTGTTGTGCTATGGATGCTGCTGATGTCATTGGGTGTGTATGAGCTATTCCAGCTGCAGAGTATCTTAATTATGGGTTTTACAGTGAGTACTGCAAGTGTGGGGCCTTTACTGTGGAGCTATGCTTGCCTGCCTTGATCAATCTGTTGCCCTTTAATTCACTATTTATCCTGGATCCCCTCCCATTATCAGGCATGCACCTGCCGTCTTTCTTGTTTTGTACTTTTCCCTACCCAGTCATGGCAAAATGTGTCTTGTAGCTGATATACTGCTAATCGGCTTTGTTCTGCTTTCACAATTTACTGTTTTCTTTGCAGTACAGCCCCTCCCCTTTCCTGTTCTGCAGGTAGCTGCTTGCAACCTTGTTAGCTGTTGTTAATGACCCACTGTAGGCTCCTAGGTGTTAATTAGTCATTTGTACTCCAATTTCCCTGCTGCAGCATTCCCTTATTTCTTTCCTATATCCTTCCTGTTTCAGCTGCAATGCGTGCGCAAACCTGTTTACTGGGTTTACGCACGTTTTTATCTCCGTTCACATGCATACTCGGTTACCTTGTGTACTCTCAGCTAAGCAAAGCTATGGCCAGTTCAACACACCCCTATCCTGCAGCTTTGCCTAGCTAGGGGCAATCTGGTTTAGCAATGCTCCAATGTGTTTACAGCAATGTTGACACACCCCTCTCTTGATGTCATCTTTATCTCAAGGGCACACTTTGGTATTATAATGCTATGCTGTGAGGTGCATCCTTACACCAGTGGGGAATCTGTAATTCACTATTACTCTCATTTACATGGCATTGCCTACTAATTCCTAGCTACCGTGCATAACACTGTCACAGCCCCTTAGCCACCCTTGTGCCATAGTATGGTGTAGCATGCCTGCCTGCCACTGACTATTATGGGGAAATCATGATATGTGTTACATTGCAGTTTTATTCTATATTTTTATATCTTCCTTGTGATCCCCTTCGCGCGCCGCTGTCCTGCACTTCCATGTTGCGATAGTGCAACTATATATATTAAATGTTAATTTTATATTTTGTACATTTTTTTTATGCCAATGGCTATATATTTAGCCGTTGACATATATTAACAATATAATACCTGATCGGCTGTCATGACTCCGATTTTATGTTTGCAAAAGTGTAAACCGTTTTTTTACAGTGTACATTTCTGCATGCTTACACTACGCCTACACCACTTCCTGGATTGTTACATACCTACATTTGCATGCTACACTGCTGCACATGGAGTAATTAGCATACAGGGCCCGGGAGCTGTGCGGGTGTAGTGTATGCAGGTAGTGCATGTGGGAACGGCTCATACCTGGATCGCTCGGCGGCCATATTTGGTGTTGAAACACCAATGCTATGCCTGCACCTGGCGCAAGCTTCATGAATCCCGGGGAATATCTGGCATGGAAACTGCATTATTTCAGTTATTCAGAATTCTGCCCATAGAGAAATTATACTCATATATCCAGTCAGGTTAGGGAAGCAGTAATGATTTATGTGAGCGTATTAAATCATTAGTTAATATTCTGATGCCAATCCAATACACATTTAGCTTGCTGCAAAAACAAACCTTTTACCGCTGAATAACACTGGCAACAGACAAGAAGAAGCAGAAGGGTGTAAAGAATTCTGCACCTGGAACCATGAGAGCACATTTAAAAAAGCACAAAGTGACAGAAGCTGAAGTGTTACACACACACACACACACACACACACACACACACACACACACACACACACACACACACACACACACACACACACACACACATATGCATAGATGCACTGGCGCATACCCACATGCTTGCAGTTATGCAAAAACACATATATACACTGCCGCACACTCACATACATGCAAACGCAAGGATTTGGACTTCAGTACCATCTTGCACAGCTATGCACATATACATACACATACACATGTGCACACACACACACTAAAGTAAAGATTTGATCCCTAACTTTTTTAAAATAATGCAGCTCAGTCAGTGCTAGGGACAGAGTCCAGGATTTGATTTAAAGTTCTGGTGTTCTTGGTGCAGAATCAGATCCAGTTATGTAAGCATTAGAGATCGTCTCTTCTCAACCAATCGCTAGTGCTTACTTTATATAGGAACATCACTAGCTGCCATCAAACAGCAATACTTACAATATGTGGAGGTGGAAAACAAAAACTTTCCCTGAAGATCAGGGAAGAGAGGTGTAGATGCGCTTCTCTAAGCACTAGAGATGGTGTCTTCTAGACAACCAATCGCTAGTGCTTACTTTCAAACAATGATCCCTGTAATAAATTGTTGGATGTTTGTCTTCAAGACAAAGGAGCAGCCACCGTAATAAGCTGGCAGCCCTATCAGGCCTAAAAAGAATTTAAATCCAAAGAGAATGAAAATGGGGGTTAGCACTGGACTTACAACTGGCTTATTATGGGAGTTCATAACCCCTGGACTTACAACTGGCTTATTATGGGAGTTCAGCCTCATGCTAACAAAGATTCATAGGTATATAAGAGGCTAACAACCACCAGGGCCATTATAAGCCTAGTCATGCAGCCCAACCCAAGTGTGTCCCTATGTATTGTGGACATTTATTAGGACAGGTATGTTAGTTGGGAAGTTTTTAGATGTTATGTGGATGATATGTTAGTTTGGGCATTATGTCTCTGCCTATCAGAGATATGGGGCCAGACCCTATTTACTGTCAACTAGCAGTGATATATAATCAAACACTGGTCCATTCCTATGTTAGCATCAATGACTATATAGAGAGATTCTGCTGTATTTCTTTAGATGTTCCTATGATCTTCAAGTGGAATGAAGCACAGACAGAGCAGGCATGAAGCAATTGAAGCATGGAAATCTGTGATATAGAAATCATGGTCAAAGTCAAAGAAAACTGGTACAAGAGACCCAGTGCAGGTAGTATACAGTGCTGGTGGTAATGATGGGGCAGATACAATGACACAGGATAATACTTAATGTTTTACTGACACTAAAGTTAAACTGCAACTAACATATTTTAACTAAACAATAATCTCAAAGTCTATTTGTTTCATGATGATCCCTTGAATGTAACTTCTCTAGTGGACAAGCCTGTTAAAACATATTTGAAAGGAATAATATCCTGGCATCAAGTGTAATGTGGGAGTCTGAAATGCTACCCAGTAGTATCTCACCAAAAACAGTGAAGTACGTTCTGCATAGTATACAGTATGAACAAGAACACTGATCATGTTGAGCCTCCCCAACTAAATAAAAAATATATTAAGTAATTGAGATTTGTTTTAGTATATTATTTACTACCAGTATGCAGTGATAAACATATAAGCAGGCAAAAATGTCCAATGGGATGAGCATCATTAGCATAACTGTCATTACTGTACTTAGACAATGGACTACATGTTAAACTGTTTTGTATTTTTAATAGCATATGCATTATGTCCTTCCTTAGATCATTGTTGCAGTATTACTAATAGTTGGGGTATTCTGCTAAGGACAGCTGTACACATTCAGCCAGCATACCTTCTTGCCATGCCATATGTCCAGTGTATGACTTCAGGAAGAAAGTGGTAGAGGGGGTACAGACACAAAATACATCTGGACTTTGTTGCCACCAACCCAAGCACAGAAGTAATTTAAACTTTAGTCTGTCACGTGATCCATGTTTTTTTTTCTATTGCCTTGAGCAGATAAGTACCTTTCCTTTATTTATTCTATTTATGAGAAGAATATTTTGTTTGTGTCATTGAAGAGAGGAAAATGTGACTGCAGGATGCACATTCCATGCAGGATCAAGCACTCAGTGTTTATTTTGTATTGGAGCTACCCATAATTATAAGGATGGTTCTATTTATCACTCATTTGTCTTTAACACCTTACACAGTAGGTTGTAATCTTTACGAATTACTTAGAAAATCAGAGAATTAAGCAGCTGACACAGGGTATGATAGCTTTAGACATCCCTCCCTTGACAACAATTAATTTTAAAAAGTCCAACCCTGAAACTTTTTCTGCTGTATGGTCATCTTATATGTCTTTGCTGTGTGTCTTAAGTTCTTGTACCACCCTGGTTCCCTCTTCCTCAACGCTGTTGGATGTGGCTGATACTGAACAACCTTTTAAGATATCCTTTCGGGTGGGCAAGGCATCCACTTTGGAAGATAAGGCCTCAGCTTTTTCATTCCCTTTATACTTCAATAGATCTCCTTTAAATATCTAGATGAAACACTGTATAAGTTTAAGTACTTAAATATTTCATGATAACTTTCACATCCACAGATGCCCCTGGTATTTTTACTCTACTCTTTCCAATTACACGTTAGTTTTCTTATAAGGATTCCATATCACTATCCCAAACTCTAGTTTAGGTCTTCATCGTTTATTGTTTCCTAGACTCTAAATATTTTATACAGCTTATTGTGTTATAACTATCATTAACCATTTGGTGAATATAATCAAAGCTGGACCTACCCATATACCTAGATCCTTCAATGAATCCATACTGAAAATAAATGTATTCTGTTTTAACTGTTCACCATTCAATCTATGTTTCACACAGCTCATGTTAGTTGTATTTATAAGCATGTTATTCTCCTGTGCCCAACTAGTCAATTTAGTCATGTTCTATTGTAGACATGCCCTATCCATAACAGATGTAATAATTTCCCCCACTAAGTCATTGGTGTAGAGACTGTAGATCACTTGCAGAAGAAAAGGATACAATCTAAAGAAGTATGAACCCAGGACAAAGCCGGTGAGACACCCTCACTGTAGCCAAGAATCTTTCCTGTTCAACTGCTTAATTATATTTACCATGTCCTATTTGTAAGCCATGGAGTTCTGTCTTATCAAAGTTATAGTAATGCTTAGTTGTTCTAAATTATTCATTATTATATTGTGAACAACCAAATCAGAGGGTGAAGATGGGTCTACATAAATTATATTTGAAGACACTTTCTCATTTGTAGCTGGGATTATATATTATATTATTATAAACCATGTTACAAGTAGTAATAGACCTATTTTAAACATATGCATGCTGATAAATAGGTTAAAATTCCAGCATTTCCCACTCAAATTATCCAACATAATTTTATTTATTTTTCAAATATAAGAACGTAGAATATGTATATATATATATATATATATATATATATATATATATATATATGACTGGGTTTATCCTAGTTCACTTTCCCTTAAAATAGGTTTAAAAAGTGCATGTCTTCAGTACTAATATCTTTCTACTTGAATAACCTAGTATATAACAGCTGTAACAGTACTGTAAGTTCATTCAAAAGTTTTGCATTGTTTTCACTAATTCTGTCTCCTAATTCTGAATGTACCAGGATGTTAATAGCACAAACTACCCCTCCCCTAATATGAAGCCAAACTGTTTTCAATAAGATTTCATCAATGTAGCTACAATATGCTTTTTGAGAATAAAATGTAGTGTCCACACACAATTTATTGATTTGTAAGTCTTTACTCTTACCATGTCTTGTATATTAATAACTATAAGCTAGTTTCCTATTGTACTCAATATCTTTGTAGAAATTTCCTTCAAATGTTTCCAGTTTATTTAGTTCAGTTTTTTAAGCTGCAGTTTGACCACATTTCTGTTTGTACTATTTTTATCTCCCGTATTAAGTATTTTGTTCTAATGGACCTCATGTGCTTTGATCATGATTATAAACATTTATTTGATATATACATATATGTACACACACACACATTGATATGTCTAATATGTATGTATATATATATATATATATATATTCAAGTCAATTAGACAATTGTGATCCAATAACAAAGCACTCATCGCTAACATCCCATGAAAAATATCTCCAGGGAATCCATCTTCCTCAGTGAGGTTGAAAAACATGGAATACCCTGCCTCCTGACCTCCGACTACAAAACTGTACCTCAGCCTTCAAAAACCTCCTCAAATCCTTCCTTTACAGCAAGCATCTATGTAACTGCAGTGGACCCCCCTGAAGCCTGACCACACCAGAGGACTTTACTACCTTATGCCTCTGTAGTTAACCTATATTGTGCTGTATAGATGCTTTATGTATATAATGTATATATATATATATATATATATATATATATATATATATATATATATATATATATATATATTGTAAATATTTGCTACTTGAAATACCTTCCACATATCTTGTATCTACAATATTTCACAAGTGTACTACTCAAAAAGCTGTGCTCCAACTTTGTATTTCTCCCTATTATAAGATGCCTCCTAACTGTCTGTACCATGCAAACTCTGCAACCAACTGCTTATAACATGTACAACTTATTATATTTTTTTCTGTATGAAGCTTTTCTCCCCAGAACTCCACTGAAAATGGCCACTAGTGGTCCAGCTGAACTATCCTGGCAAACAAATGTTAAATAATTAAATAAAAATCTGTGTGTGTGTGTGTGTGTGTGTGTGTGTGTGTGTGTGTGTGTGTGTGTGTGTGTGTGTGTGTGTGTGTGTGTGTGTGTGTGTATATATATATATATATATATATATATATATATATATATATAGATATAGATATGATACTACTTTCCATAATCAAAAAAGTCAGTGGTATAGTAACAGAATTCATACACCACTTTCATAAAATTAATCAGGAGTATTGGATCCTAAAGAAGTAATTAGATCATTTATTAAAAAGCATACAAAAAATAAGCTATCAGATATTCATTCTGAAACATTTGACAAACCAATTTCAGTGTTTGAAATTCAGTCTCAAATTAATGCTTTAAAACAAAATAAGGCCTCGGGTAATGATGGAATAATTACTGAAATGTTTAAGTTAATGAATAAAGAAGCTTTACCTTTATTACATAAAGTTTTCTTCTTATGTAAAGATTTGGCATGTCCCTCCTTCATGGAAGTATACTATTATATAGCCTATATTAAAAGCTGATAAGGACCCAACTAAATGTTGTTCTTATAGGCCAATATGTCTTGTAAATGTAGATTATAAAATGCTCATGTCTATTCATGCCAATGGACTGAAGAACTTTGTCCCATTTTTGAATGATAAAGATCAAACAAGATTTACTTTAAATAGGAATACATATGATAATATTAAAAGAGTACTAAGCATAATTGATTTTGATAATAACTCAAAAGACAATTTGACTCTAATCCTCTTTGATATAAATCATGCTTTTGATTCTTTTAATTGGGATTATATTTTCATTGCTCTGGAAGAACTGAATTTCTCTAGTAATTTCATACAACTTATTAATCAACTGCTGTCGTGCTTATGTTAATATAGGTACATACACCTCTCAATCTATTCAAATTCTTAAAGGAACTAAATAAGGTTGTCCTTTATCTCCTTTGCTTTTCACTCTTGTTATTGAGCCATTAGCTAATTTTATAAGGCTGAGTTCAGAAATTGAGGGTATTAAATTAAGTACTGATGTAACTTCTAAAATCCAAATGATTGCAGATGTCATCCTTCTTACTGATAAAGGAAATAATAGTTCCCTTTCTGCTATCTTTGAGACTATAGCAAGTTTTCAAAGGAAATCTGGTCTAATCTTTAATGATACTGAAACAAAAAATATTTTCCATCGGCTGCAATATTAGTAATTTGAATATGAGATTTGCCAAATATGTTGTTCAAGAAAGTAATAATGTTAGCTAATGATATTAAAATTTAATTGATTTTAACTGCAGTAATAATCTAACCATCATAAGAATCTCAAACAAATGGAACAAAGTCTTCTTCACAATGGAAGAGTGGCTTTCTTTTATTAAAATGTTTATTTTACCAAATATATTATATATTACACAGTCTTTGTCTTTATTACCCCCTAAATCATACATAAAGTATTTGAATTCATTGATCTTAAAGCCTTTTTTTTAGTTTCCTAATAAACGTGGCCCTAGCTTATCAAATAAGAGAGTGGTCTACCGGGATTTGGTCTGCCAGATTTAGAACTGTACTCTGTTTCTTATGCAATAAAAACTGTTTTTCTATTAACTAATGAGTATTACTCAACCAAATGGAAGATGTTTCAAGAAATCCTTTGCTTTAATAGTAGTAAGACTTCTAATTCTAAGAGAATGTTAATATTAAATAATTAATTTACTTGGGTATTAAAAGATTATTTCACAGCTAATAATTTTCATATAAATACTTCCCATTACATGTCACTTCTAGTAAAGACATTTAAAATTGTATCTATAGAAATCCAACTGATAAGGCTTGGATGTTCCTTTTTTCTGTATTGCTTTTATGCAGAGCAATATTTCTTCTTCAAACTGCTCTATGATGATGTTACTTAAGGAAAATAATCTCATGCATTGCTTTCAACTGTTGACTAATGATAAATTGAACTCAGTAGATTACTTAGTAAATATGACTTAAGTAATGATGTGTGGTTGGAAATACAATCTTGTAGACAGTTTGTGGATAGTAAAATTTACTTAATGTCACCAAAAATAAGATTTTTTGTCCCTAAGTTATTGCATTTATTTTTAATATTCATACAGCAGAATTTATCTAATAAAGGTATACTTTCTAAACTACATAAAGTGATAAGAAATTAAACAAAATGTTATACTGAGAGTTATTGGGATTACTTTGCATTAGTTAAAAAATTTATGTACAGGTCCTTTTTTTATACCACATAAAATTGAGCTAATCAGTAAGAAAAAGGTAGCTTGTTGGAGATGTAAATTGGAAACTAAGGGGGATTGGTGACATATGTTTTTTCCCTGTGTAGCTCTTAAAATCCTACTAGTGCAATATCAATCTTTTCTTACAGGCATTATTTTCGGATAGTTTTGTTTTAACCAAATCATTGATCCTGTTTAATGCACTGATTCATGGCTGTGTTAAAAATAAAATATCGTGTGTTATAGTCCATTTTGGCTGTAGCCAGGAAGGTTATAAGTAGAAATTGGAAGAGTGACACTTCACCTTCTTTTATGCAATTTAAGAACATTGCAGCCTAAATTTGTCACCTGGAATTGATTACTATTAAAACAAGATCCATTAGAATGACTTTATCTTATAACCTGTGGACTAAGCTTAAAGAAGTATTAGACAAACAGTTATTGAACATTCAAGAGTAACTGATCTATATGATGGACTTCTGTCATTCTTAATTACTAGACACCTTTGTAAATACTTTAGTTGTTGATTGCTTTTTTCTCTTCTTTGAATTATTTAAATTTCTATATTGCATTTTTGTTGGTGATTATTAGCTTGTTAAAACTCAATAAAAATTCTCTAAAAAATAAGAAAAAGTTAATGGCAATAACATTGACCACAAAAGGTCAAAACCCCAAACAACATGTAAACAAAAATGTAGGAAAAAACATAAAAATGTTTTTTACAGGAGAGCAAATCCTCATCCTAGATCCCGCTGTGGGTGGCTGCACTCCTATATCCCCTGCTAATTAGATATACTTACTCCAAGATTGTACAATCTGAGGGGGAAAGGGGTATATTACCTAACCCCAGAGACTGTCAGTCTTGCATACATACAGACCATCTGTTTATTTCATACAAATGGTGTCGACCAAACATATGCCAACATTCTATAGTTTCAACCAAAGTAATGGCCTTCATTTATATGTGCATGTGTGTGTGTGTGTGTGTGTGTGTGTGTGTGTGTGTGTGTGTGTGTGTGTGTGTGTGTGTGTGTGTGTATATATATATATATATATATATATAAGTATGTATACATCATTGCAAAATAAATTTCTGTCAAAAATTATCACATTACTCCTGGAAGTTTTCCACTGACTGTATCACATAATGACTGTTCTGCTTCTAGATAGTCTATTAGCTATAATCTGTGCATCAGTTTAGATTTCATTTGTTCGAATTAACCAGTAGTAGTTTAACCTTTATAACCCCATGATCATTACACAAAAGTGGTAAAACGTAACATGAAGTTAACAATCATCTCCTTAGGAAAGCGCACAGTATCTCAGTGTGTTCTATTCCCTGATAGGTTTGCTGCAATCTGCAGCAACTGTTCATGTATACACATTATAAATAATTTACTACTAATGCTATACATTTAAAGTTGGTTTAGAAATTGATTTCCATTTTCTAGTAATTGCCTTTTTGGCAGCCATCACAATTAGACTTAGCAAGGCTTTATAGGCAATTCTGATTCTGTATCATAGCCCAAAAAATCATTTCCCTAGTTACTCTGATTTGCTCACCCAGCATCTCTAACAGAGCAATCTGCAGGGGATCTTTAAAGTCTGCCAACTCATTACAGTCCTATAAAATGTGTTTCCAGTTATGTCTTTCTTCCTCATCAACCTCTAACATTTGCTGTCTACCTGAGGTATAAAAATAGCCATGTAAACACTTGGGCAAAGATAGTAAATCTGCTAGAGTTTGTTGCATATTTGGGAGACATACATATATCCCTCCATTGTTTGTGAATTGCTTATCTTATCTCTCTTCCCAATGCTTCCTATCCTCCTCTGATTGATTCTTCTAGTTATCATGCAATATTTTATATTTTTTCTAATTACTCCTTTCTAGATGGCAACTTCTGTTCTAGATTTTGCTAAAAATTCTACCAGTACTGGTCTTTTATTTAGGACTCAATATTTCTTTCTGTTTGCCTATATTGTGATATCAGTCCTTGATATGGAATGCAGTCTCTAACCTGTAGTCCAAATAAGTTCTTGGCATTTTCCCATTCTATTACCTTTCCCCTCTACTTATTTGCTCCCATTACCTTGGTTCCTTTGCCATTTTTCTCCAACATATTGCCTCCCCTTCATGTCTATTATATGTTCCCCTAATTACAGTCATCCCTATCAACAGAATTTCCTTTCTCAATTCCCATGTTGGCTTACTTCTTAGAAGATCTTCAACTACTTCATGAATATAACATTTTGTATCATTATTGCTGTTCTCCTTAAAGGTCTGCATCCAAAATCCCAGTCTGTCTGTGTTACCTGAGCTTCCCCACTGTTTCATCATAATTTCTTTTCACTTTGAATTATAGTTTTCTGGTATAGGAGCCTTAACTGTGTTGCTCTGAAATACCCTTTCAACTCTGGTAATCTCAGTCCACCCTGTTGTATTAGAGGAATATGCTTATCCCACTTGACCCTTGCCATCTTCCCCTCCAAGATAAAAATCATTCAGCTCTATATTAATTGCTATCCACAACTTCTTCTCTGGTTGATAAAAAATATGCAGGACCAGTGTATAGGACTGAAGTTTTTAACAGCTTGCATCATACTATGCATATCCATTTAAAAAAAAGCTTCCAGTTTCCTCAGTTTTTGTATTATCTTTTATTTAGTCTCTTCCCACATATCCTTAGCTGCCACAATGATATCATCTTTAATCCACACTCCTAAATACTTAATTTTGTCATGTCCCCATAAATATGGATATTGCTGAATCAATTCATATGTGGGTGCATAAATTTACTGCTGTTGCTTTTGTTTAAGCTTCATTAATTTTGTATCCCAAAAGGTTTGAAGCTGTCTCAATAAGAGTTCAAAGTTTTACAACCTTTGCAGAAGCTTTAGTTGCACAGCAGGAATGCTAACAGCTTCCTCTGTGTGCTCCTTTTATTTACAGTCTCTTGTTGACATGGAGGTTTCATTACTTACTGAACCAGAGGAAACCTACTGAATATTTTTGTTTGTACCTAAAAAAGTCCATAAATATTCCAAATCACGAAACGAAAATAGAAGAAGCGCACCAGGAGCCACCAAAAATTATTTACTGAGCGCTTTCGTTTTTTCAAGTAAAAAACTTCATCATATAAATATATATTCATAAAGCATATACAAACAGCACATTCAGACCCAGCTTTAAATACCATCCTGATTCATTAATATTAATAATCAATTATCTAAAAGGTATATGCCACTAAAAAAACATACAAATAAATATATATAGATACCCTATACAAATATACATCCCATTATAGATAAGTTTTAAAAATGATTTTTTAGAATTGGAAGAATTGAGATGGCAGATAAGAACTAATGCCACTGAACAACCAGGGCTTAATAGTAACATTTCTATAAGCTCTATTCTTAGGCTTAGAGTAGAAGGTTATATATAAAATTACCTTAATATATAATAGTAATGATTTTAGACAGACATTTTTTATACATTTTGTATTCATATATGCATACAGTTAAGGGCTTTATATGTGTTGGTATGTTTTATGTTTTGTATATTTTGTACTATTGTGTTTTAAAACTTTTTATCTATAATAGGATGCATATTTGGTATAGGGTATCTCTATATATTTAAATTACAACCAACAACAAAACCAGCAGAATAATAAAAAACAACAGTAGGATTCAGTTTCCACACTAAAATTCATTACACTGAATTGACTTAGCACCTCAGCCACATCAGCCTTCAAAGAGTACAAAATTACAAAAAACATATTCCCGTATTTGTACATTATCATCAATCATTTAATTATTTAATCAACCAATTAAACAAATACTTTAAAATTTAAAGCAAACTTCTCCAGTTTACTTCTCTGTTCAAGCCTCTTGGTGTTAGTGTATCAAACTTCAATATAAATACAGTTTCTTTATATAATAAAACATTTTTTATTAATCTTTCATCCCCCTTCCTAATAAACACTTCTTCCAAAATTGTAGCTTGTAATAAATTAGCGTCATTATTATGTTTTTCCCCAAAATGAAATGTATAGGGCTTTCTTGCCTCCGTTTCTTGATAGCTCTAATGTGTTCCTGCAACCTAATTCTAAATTTCCTCTTAGTTTTCCCAATATAGAAAAGGTTGTAGGGACATCTCTGGCAATAAATTACACCTTCTGTATCACATGTAAAGTGATTATGTGGTCTAAATATTTTCCCATTAATCCTAAAGAAACTCGATACAATATGAACACATATGTTACAATTATTGCAGGGCATAGTACCCAAAGATACTGGGGAAATAGAAGGACTAACTGCTGGTGAAATAAAATAAGCTTTAACTAGTTTATCCCCCAAATTCTGTCCTCTCTTATAAGCCAGATAGGATAAATCAGAAATAATCCTATGTAGCAATTCATCTTTATGTAAAAATTTCCAATAATACTTTATTAGTTCCCAAATCCTGGCACTTAAAGTGTTGTAAGTAGTCACAAAAAACATTTTATCTTTCTCAGCCAAAGAATTAATATTACTAGCACTAATGTGTCTTTTTCTACTATTAATATTATACTTGTTAAGGTTATACTGTATTAATTTATCAATAGACCCTTGAATTAAATTCTCACTATATCCTCTATGTAAAAACATTAACAAAGTTTGACCAATTTGCTTTTGTAAATCTAACTTATTGTTACAATCTAATCATCTCCCCATAAGGTAAAGATTGAATAGTATGAACCGAATGGCAACTAGTACCGAATAAGTACTGGTTGCCATCCTCAAATTTTTGATGAACTATAGTTTCAATAGAGCCCTCTTTCATTCCAGATAGAAGAACATCCAAGAAATTAACCTCTGTGCCACATTGTAAACCATCAAATTTAATATTGTACACATTATCATTTAATTCAGAGAAGAATGCTGGAACTGCATATAGTCCTCCATCACAAATAAAAATCAAATCATCAATGTATCTAAAATAAAATAAAACATGTTGTTGAACAAATTAATTTTTTATATACATAATCCAACTCAAACCTAGCCATAAAGAAATTCGCATACATGGGGGCAAAAGGTGCCCCCATAGCTGTACCTCTTAACTGATGGTAAACAACCTCATCAAAACTGAAGTAATTATGAAGCAAACAGAAGTGAGTTAATTCAATAATATAATGAGAACTCAGACTATCATCTAAAAAATATTGCAAGGCTCGCATTCCATCATTATGTCTAATATTGGTATATAGACTACATACATCCATGGTTATCCAAAATATGTTCTGATTCCAATGAATATCTGAAATTTTGTCAATAAAATCAAATGAGTCTTTGATATAAGAGTCCAGTCTTTCTACATTAGGTAAGAGATAATTATGTATTAAAATTCCAATATTGTGTAAAAAAATAATTTACAGCGGACACAATAGGACATCCCGGGGGGTTAACATTATCTTATGCAATTTCGGAAGACAGTAAAAAGTAGCTAGATTGCAGTTATCCAAGTTAAATTTAGTATCCAAGTCCTTAGAAAAATAACCCAAGCATACTCCCTTTTCAATCAATACAGAAAAGTCTTGCATAGCATTCAAATATGTAGCAGTCTTACATGTTTCATAAGTTAAATTATCATTTAAATGTTGCATACACATGCTATAGTACTGTGTATAATGAAGCACCACAATTTTGTTGCCTTTATCAGAAGGCTTAATAATTAAATCCTTCCTAGCTACAAGATTCCTAAGAGCAAGCCATTCATTCTTGGTCATATTATATTGATGGAAAGTATGACTATGTTCCTCAACAAGTTCCTGTAATGAAAAATTAAGCATTTCTGAAAAATGTGTAACAGTACTATTAACATAAGGGGGTATAAATTTACTTTAAAAATGAATTCCACTAGTGTCTAACAAAGCATTAGCATTTGGAGAAGTGTTAACATCAAAATCATCAGATATACAAGAAAAGAATCTGTCACATTCACTATCCGTTCCAAACTATGTTCAGAATTAATATTCCTTGACTGTTTATCCCCTTGCACATAAGATGTCATTTCCTAATCAATTTAAAGACATCTTGTTTAATTAAATATAACCTAGGTACTACAGTCGGTACAAACTTTAAACCAAGACAAAGAACAGCAACCTGTTCATCGGTTAAAACACATCCAGATAAATTCACAACATTTGAAACAGTACTTGAAAAAGTGCAGCCTAAAGGAGAAAAATCAGTTCCATCTACCTCATTTGTAAGGCTGCTTAAATTGCCCTTCACTTGCTGCAGGATTGAAACCAATTCCCTTCTTGTTTCCCCTTTTGGCGCCTTCTCCATTATGGTGAAAATGCTGCTGATGAGATTCAGTTTCTTGTGCTGCAGGCAGCGGGGGAAAATCACGGACATCATTCTCAGAGACTGTAGTATAACCTACCCCATCAGAAGAGGCAAAAGATACAGATAGCTGTTTTTTATTACATGCAGATTTTACATATTGTCCAGAACGAGCCTTTTGTTTGTTTCTCCATAGGAAAGCAAGTCCATTTCCATAATCACGTAAATCACGTTTAATTTTGTGTAATTTAAGGTGGACCTGTTCATTTTCAAACTTGTTTAATTTTTCTTTTAGATTTTTAAAAATGTCATTAACTTTTAAATTACCCACTTGGTTCAAAAGTTGTGTGTACATCATGTTTTAAATAATTTTTCAACTTAGAATGTAGTAACTTCTCCCTTTCTACCAAAATGCTTACCCACTCCATAGCACAAGTATGTGCTGCAGCTAACCAGCATTCCTTAAAAACTGTATCTGTAGTATCCGATGAATCAAACGGAGTAGCTGGACTCTTAAAAGCTCTCAATCTTCGGGGGGTGATATTCAGTTCCGTATATCTCACTAAGCCCAGCAAATTAAAATGATAGCGTGTTTCACGGAAAATCGTTTTTTCAAAGCTGTCAATATTATCTTGCACTTCTTGTGGAAAAGAGGCATTCAAATTATCGCCAATATCACCGAAAGGATTGTTATGTCTCTGCATTCTATCCTCCATAAACTTCGACACAAAATTAGAAGGCATTGACTCACCATTGTTCAAAAAATGAGCAGTTCCAGAGACACTGGCAACTCCAGCAGCGTGAGTAGGAGTGGGAAGAGCATTCGGAACAGAACCTGAAGTACCATGGGCCACAAGATTATCCATGGTTTTCTGTAGCACCATACCCAAAGTACCTGGAACAGGTAGGGAAGCAGTCAAATCCTTGCAAAACACCCGGGAAATGTTCAGTAAGGAATCTAAATCCATGAGTAAACACCAAAATTGCAACCAACAGCAAAACCAGCAGAATAATTCAAAAAACGACAATAGGATTCAGGGCTTAATAGTAACATTTCTATAAGCCCGATCCTTAGGCTTAGAGCAGAAGGTTATATGTAAAATTACCTTAGCATATAATAGTAATGATTTTAGACAGGCATTTTTTATACATTTTGTACTTGTATATGCATACAGTTAAGGGCTTTATATGTGTTGGTATGTTGTATGTTTTGTATATTTTGTACTATTGCGTTTTAAAACTTTTTATCTATAATGTGATGCATATTTGGTATAGGGTATCTCTATATATTTGTATGTTTTTTTTAGTGGCATATACCTTTTAGATAATTGATTATTAATATTAATGAAGTAGGATGGTATTTAAAGCTGGGTCTGAATGTGCTGTTTGTATATGCTTGTATATTCTTATGAAGTTTTTTACTTGAAAAAAAACGAAAGCACTCAATAAATAATTTTTGGTGGCTCCTGGTGCGCTTCTTCTATTTTCTTTTGTTTGTACCTAAGTAGTCCATTCTTTCACATCACAAACATGCACACACACACACACACACACACACACACACACACATGTGTGTGTGTGTGTGTGTGTGTGTGTGTATATATATATATATATATATATATATATATATATATATATGTATAGATAATGTGTATGTGTATGTATAATACACACATATATATATATATATATATATATATATATATATATATATATATATATATATATTTTTTTTTTTTTCTATTTGGTACATGTATGTAGTAAGTAAAATGCAAAAGCTTGTAAAGCTGCCTCAACCAAGGGTGTAGCCAGGCATACTCTCTGTACTCTCCTGAATACATTTTTTTTCTGATCATATCAACATGACTTTTTCAAGTCATATTATATCTACAACTGTTTAAGTGAATGCCTTTAAAACGTGTGCAATATGCTAAACTAAAAACAATATTTTAATAGTTTTAGGAGAAACACCTGAAAATTTTACTTGCATTTATAAGTGTTTGGGGGCCTGCATTTTGCAAGATGTGTCCATTTTTTAAGTGTGAGGTGTCCAGGGAGGGTTTTTATCATTCACACATTCATCCCTTACAGGCATAAGCACATTAAATCTTAAGAAGCCCACCCAAAGGGATTCAACTGTCCAATCCATTCATGAGTTCCCTTTCCCAAACCTGGTTCAGGGCTCCACCAACTATGTCTACACACATCACATTTCCTCTACAGTCACA
The DNA here is from genome assembly GCF_019279795.1 of Protopterus annectens. NCBI lineage: Eukaryota > Metazoa > Chordata > Ceratodontiformes > Protopteridae > Protopterus > Protopterus annectens. The sequence continues at coordinate 1,675,640,503 of NC_056732.1, read as the reverse complement.
CTTCCTTGCTTTCCTGTCTCTCCCCTGTCATTTAAGTTTTCCCATCCAGCACTCTGCATCACTTGCCCCCCTCTACCCTAACCTGCTGCTTCATTATCTGTGTCTGGCTAAGAATCCTCATTGTAGACATTGTTAATCTACTTAGTAGTTGCAAACATTAATTGCGTCACCCCTTTACTGGCTGAGCTGGATTGAAGAACAACCAGAAATACTACAGTTTTCACAGCACTCTCTGACCACCATAAACCCACTGCCTAATATTTTTTAAGGCAATTTAATCACTGCCAAGATCAACCTGAATGCATAATGGTTGTTTGAGTGAGTGATAATTGTTTAGGAATAATGTTTTCCAAAGGAAAATTAAAATGAAAGGTTAACTGCTCAGTTAATTTCCTGGATATTCCATAGCACATGAGTCTAATAAGAACATGCACTTAGGGTAAAGAAATCTATGTTTTATACTTTTAATTTCATATAATGCTCCATTCATGTCTTCACCTATTACAGTCAATTCATGGAGCGCTACATGTCTTCAGTGGTGAAGAACCCCCCCCAGAAAAAAAAATATATATATATATATATATATATATATATATATATATATATATATATATACTCAATTCCTGTAACAGCAAACAGCTGCAACAGTTTTATGCGGCATATTCAGCACTAAAGCGCATCCGTTCTGATATCCTGACTTGGAGAAATAAAGCAATTAAAGAAAGAAAGAAAGAAAGAAAGAAAGAAAGAAAGAAAAACTCTCTGCTTTTAAACAGTAGCAACTAAGAAAGCTGTTAAAAGCAAGTTGAAGACCTGAGCCAAATATGAGTGAAATCATAGAGTTGTGAGGTATACTGCACTGCTCTAGCATCGAGAACTGAAATATCAGCAGTATACCTCACAACTCTATGACTTCATGTAGCTCTTAATTCTGGTTCATGTCTTTAGATTTTCACTCAATGCAGTGTAATACTTAAAAAAAAAAAATGATGCTCGTTTATGGTTGTTCACTATCATTTTGCCATTGGTTTCTGAAAAAAATTAAAAGCTATTGTATTAAGCAATGAAGTGATCTGCATTGCATAATTGTTTCTGTAACTATGATTGTGCATTGAACTTGCTGCTAGTGAAATTATTGCATTTGGTAAACAAGTTTCAGAGCCAGTCATGACCAGAACCAAAGCAGGGTTGAGTTACTTTTCCCTAGGGAAAGAAAACAATCATGGGAAAGAATAAGTTGTGTTATATTTAAAGATATGAAGGTCGGAAAGGGGTGTGAACGATAACATCACACTGTGGGTGATATTATCTTCCAAACTTAGAGCGGGATGATCCTGAAGTAAATACAGTGAAACTGCACAGAAAAGGAGAGAAGAGTGCAGATTTAGTAACACAGGTCCACCAAACACAACTTAAAGTATGCACTGGTGAGGAAAAAAAGTGTTCTGGAAGCTGCATCTTTGGCACTCTCCCTTTAAGGAGAGCTGAATTCAAACCAAAACATGAAAGGTTAATATTGGCTGCCCAAGATGGTGGACAATTTTACATGGTGATTTACAAAGTCCATTGAACATGTGGGAGAAATAGACAAATGTAGATTTTGTAAAACAGAACTGGAAACAGTTGCACACCTTGTTGTTGGTTGTGACATACTACTGACTGTGTACTGAAAGACATAATAATGTGGCAAGACTGTTGCACTGGGGATTGTGCAAACATTATAATACTGAAGTAGCTGAAAAACACTGGAAACATGAGCCACAAAGCATCATAGAAAATTATGAAGTCTACATCACGTGGGATCACCCATTACCGACAGTTCAAAAGATAGATGCAAGAAAAACAGATATAGTGGTCTATGAAAAGAAGACAAACGTAGCATTGATTATTGAAATCACTACACCCAGTGGCTACAGTGTCTTGCGTACTGAGAGACACAAAGTGATAAAATATCAGAATTTGCAGGCAGAACAAGAGCAATGTGGAAGAAGGATGCTCATACGGTTCCAGTAGTAGTAGGGGCAAAGGGTCTTATAAAAGAGAATCTACAATCATATTTAGATGTGTTACCGATGGGTATAATTTCATACAAATTGCAGGAGGAGTCATTACTGGGCACATTGCAGCTACTGTGAAGAGCACTTCTGGCTAACACCAAAGATTGAAACTATACTAATTTCACAAAATTTAACCACACTTTGACTTAGGAATGGGGTCCATTCCCATCATGGTATTAGAAACGCAAAGGATTTGGAGACATTAAAAAAAAAAAAAAAAGATACCTTAGTAAAATGATACAAGGCCTAAACAACAAGTCCTACATGGACCAACTGAAACCCTTGTTGACTATACTGTGTGTTCTACTGACTGCTAAGACATGACCTCTGTCTAGCATAGAAGGCATCCTCAGACCTAAAACAAATGGATTTACTCACATCAATAAGTCAAATAGCATCAGAAATACTTGGCCCAGGGATCAAAACCTCTTTTGCAACATTAATTGAACAGTTTGGTAGGAGAGGTGTATTTCATAGAGGATACCACTGCTGTGGAACAGGATCCCCATACACATAAAACAAAGTTCATTCCTGTCCATTTGCAAGTGAAACTTAGGTCTATGGATGGGAAACAGAAAATTTACCCCAAAAGTGCTCCCTGTACTACAAATGGACAGATACAGCTCCTACATGCTTTATCCCATGCATGGGTCCACTCAAATTATCTATGGAATGATTTCAGTTATTCTCATTAGGGTAATATATAATTATCAACCAAGGGACAGGTAAGGCCAATCTATAACCAAGTGGGATAAGTTATTTCAAACAGAAAAATGGAAATTAGCTAGACATAAATTAACCTGCAAGGGGTCCGGATGGAGAGATGAAAAGTCAGCAAGCAAAGGAGAGTAGTAGTGCTGAAATCAAATTCATACTCAAGTCTTGGTGAGTACCTTCACGAGGTGGACCCTGTTTTTCATAAAATCTCACCAAGGCGACACTGATATATAGACTGTATTTATATAGCATATGTCATGGACAGAAGTGAATCAAAAATAATTAAAGACAGCTGGGTGCACAAGACCCAGGATAAAAAAGTGTCCAATCGTGGTAGGCGCACTGGTGCCAGGACTGGAAAAAATGACAGTGTAGAATCCTCAAAATACAGAAACATTCCTACAATGGGGCCAGGCCAGGCTCAGGGGGAGGATGGCCCTCCTGTTGTAGAAAGAAGTAGCAGTCCACAAAAATGACAAAAATTGATTGGCCAAAGAAGAGCCATAAAGACGACAGAGTGGACTATTGAAATTATGTATTGTTACTATTATGCAAAAAGCCCAGAATTTCCAGACACAAGATATACAAAACGATTGAGAGAGAGAAATTAGTGGAAAGAAAATACTTCTGCAGGAAAAATTGTCACAAGCTTCAAATAAAAATTTGCTTTCATTAATACAACAGATTTTTGAAAAACAGTATATAGATCAAGAAACTTTGATCTCTTTGGAAGAAGAAGCTTCTGAGGAAGTGAGAAAATATAAACAACAAAACCCAGAGATATTTGAAAAATATAAAAAAGAAATATGGACATGGGAAAGAAAGAAAGATTTGATATGGTGCAATATTTATGCAAAGGAGAAAGCCAAGTTAACTAATATACAGAATGCAATATCAAAGATATTTGAGGAAAAATACAAGCAAAGGCATCCAGATATGGAAAATTTCACAATAAAAAGACTAAAAGCAGAAAGATTTAATGTAGAAAAGATGATTAATAAACCAGAAGTTAAAGAAATAGAAGTTGAAGTTATGGAGTGCCTGCGAAGTGAAGGATTTAATGTAGAAGGTCTAAAACAGACTACATCACAGCATGATGGAGTAAGTCCCCAGAATAAGGAAAAGCAAGAAAATCAGGACAGGTGAAGATGAAATATGGACAGGGGAAAGGAAAATAGATTTAATATGGTGTAATATTTATGCAAAGGAGAAAGCAAAACTAACTAATATAAAAAGAGCAGCACCAAAGATATATGAAGAAAAATATAGGCAAAGGAATCCGGTTATGGAAAATTTTACAATACAAAAAAGAAGATTAAGAGGAAAAGTAGAAAAAGTGATTAGTAATGGAGAAGTCAGAGAAACTCCCCCGGATTCTCTATGCCCTGCATGGCATGCATGATTAGTGCAGGAGCTCTGACAGGCAATATGTCTGCCGTGCAATCCAGGAACAGCCTACAGGGGCGTGCACGAGAGCTCCTGCACTAATCATGCATGGACTAAGCCTTGGTATGCAAGTCACCTCATTTGCAAGAGAAATTCATGCAAATGAGGTGATTTTGCAATCCAGGAAACTTGCAATAGTCAGTGCAAGACTAGTACTATCTGCAGAAATGTACTCGGTTAGTAACCGAGTACATTTCTGCAAAATCCAAAACGGAGCTATGGCAGCTCCAAATAAAGGCTGCATATCATAGAGGAAGCATGCCAATGGCCAAGTATAAGGCCATTGACATTGCAAACAATAAAAAAAAAAATAAAAAAAAAACAACTTTTATTTTTTTTCGCCTATCTCGGCTGTCTAAGCATAGGGCAGCAGTGTGCAAATGGGATTGGGGGAAAAATAATAAAATAAACCTAAAATAAGCATTCTAACTAAAATCAGTATTCTGCCATGCAAGTCAATGGCAGGCAGAAGACAACATGGCCAGTGAGTAATGGTTGCTAAGAAGGGAGGCCCAGTGTGAGAGGTGTACCTATGCATTAGCAGGCAATCCTATGCAAATGAGGGGAAGGATAGTGAATCCCAGTTTTCCCCAGGATATGAGGCAGGCCAGCAGTGTAAGAGTATGAATAGCTGGGTGCAAGAATAGGATACAGGTGACATCATGGGGGGGTGTCAGGAATACTGTAAGCAGATTAGAATCCTGTGGCTCGGGATTGCTCCTAGCTTAGAGCTAAGCTAAGGGGTGTTTCTTAATCTGCCTAGTATTCTTTACAAAGCCTAAGCGGGTGTTTGCACCGTGCACCGGGTTTTACAGGAAGAAAAAAGAAGTTAAACCAGGAAATAGCAGCACTGTGCACATTTGAGCACTCTTGTTTGTGCGGTGTGCACACAGGCTTAAACAGGAAGGCAATGGGAAGGGAAAACAGCAGTAGGAAGGTAATCAAGGAGAACTAGCTTAGCTGGCAGGTGAAATGTATCAGAATCAGCCAATTACACAGGCAGCAGACCAGCCCAGCCCAGCACACCACTATAAACTATGCAAACACATTTCCCCCTTGTTTTTCCCCAAAACTCTGCACTACCCGGTGTATACAACTGGGGAAATTTAACAAAATGAAAGCAAAACAAAAAATGTTAGGGGTTGCTTTTGCTATCATAAACCAGCATGTGCAAGAGGCTGAGGGTGGTGAGGATCTGAATGCTGGTGACCAACCCACAGTGAGGAGATGGAGAAGAGTGTATAGCCCCAGGGTAACCTATCAAGGGCTACATGAGCTGGAGATAGTGGAGTGCTATAGGATGGACAGAGACCTCCTACAGCAAATTGTTGAGCTGTGCTGGCCACGCCTCACACACAGAACTAACAGAGGGGAACCCATCCCAATGGATACCAAGGTATGTGTAGGCCTAAGAATACTACCTACAGGTACCTTCCAAAGGCCAGCTGGGGATATGATGGGGATTTCACAGGCATCAGCATCTAGGGTACTCCACCAGTTCCTGGATGCCATGTCAGCACATGTCAGTGAGCACGTATATATCCCCAACACCCGTGAGGCATTTGCCAGCAATATGCATCTCTTCCACCAAATAGCAGAATACCCTGAGATAGTGGGTGCAATAGACTGCATGCACATATGCATCAAAGCACCACCCGGTGAGCATGGTAGGATCTACATCAACCGCGAGGGCTTCCCGCCCATCAACTGCCAGGTCATGTGCGATGCCCAGGGCATAATAATGAATGGCATCTGATGCAGCTGTACCAGAAATTTGCCAATGGGGACATCCCACATGGTCACCTAGTGGGGGATGCTGAATACGTACTAGAGCCATGGCTGATGATACCCATCAGAAATGCACACACACACCCCCGAACAAGAACTCCATAATGAGGCACATGCGCAAACAAGAATCCTAATAGAGCATGTGTTTGGAATGCTCAAGTCACAGTTCCAGTGCCTGAACACATCCGGTGGAGCCTTGCAGTACTCGCCAACTACATGTACCCAAATTGTCCTTGTATGTGCCATGCTACACAATATGATCCTGCAGAAACAGCTGCAGCTGGAACAGCATGGGGCAGGGCCAAACAGCCCCCCACCATTGCCAAGGCCTGCACAGTTATAGAGTGACTCGGATGAGGAACAACCTGAGCATGCCCCAGTAAGCAGAAAGAGGCATGGCCAGTATGACCTGGCCTTGGCAAAGAGGCAAGGCATAGCACATGTACTGACATAGCAGGGACTCGGGGAATGACACCTCTCTTTGTCTCGCACATACAGTAAAAGGTATGCCAAATATGACACTACCTGTGCTCAACCATAGGATTGTACGATGTGCATCCAACATAGGCAGCCCTCCAGCACCATCCGCAAGTCTGGCACATCTGCATGATAAGTCAATCAACCTACCAGTTGCCAAATGGAGTAGAATGTGTTTTTACCTGTAGCTATGGTATGGATGTGAGCATGCAAGGGAATTTGGTGGCTGAATGTTATGGCAGCAGACAGTAGACACCCATAGTGGAAGCTTGACATCTGTAACACATACTGGAGTCACCAGAGTAGCCAGTACTACACAGGGTGACAAAACCCACTGCAGGAAATGTGCTGTGCGACATGTGTGTCCATATGACCCACACATACCAGTCAGGATGGTTCACATACCCAACAACAGTCTCAGCCAGCAGGACAGGTGTAGACAAACCCAAACAGAGCCTGTGACATGGCTCCAGAATGATGGCTATGGTTAATCCCCCCCCCCAGGCCTACACAGACTGACCACAGCAGGGCAGGCAGTGGGATGTTAGATCTGAAGGGTAGGAAGTCAAACAATAATATGTAGGGCAACCAAAGCCACGATCTGTAGTACACTCTATGCCTCTAATCAGCATGATAGTTAGCAATACAGAATGAAATGGAGTACCTGACATACCAGTATGGTCATAGCGAATGTGTACATGTTTCACGTGTGCCCCCCACATCCAGCATAGTAATGTAAGAACAGTCAGGTATGCCCCCAACCCTGTGTAGAAATGTAGAAATAGTCAGTTGTGCCCCGCCATCCAACATAGTAATGTAATAACAGTCAGGTGTGCCCCCCCCATGCCTGTGTAGAAATGCAGGTGTGCTCCCCCCTGCTATGCAGAAATGTAACAGTCAAAGCCAAATGATCGATGGATATCCTGCAGAGACAGCATACTACCTGTTGGTGTACAACACAAAGGTTAGCACTACAGCGCAAACTACCTGGACACGATCCACAAATTCAACACAGATGGCCATACTTGGCATGCTCACAAACAAACACATGAATGCCATGACTGCAAACACCAGTGGACCAGACATATCTGGCAGTTGCAGTTGTTAGTGCAGACACTTGTCAGTATGCAGCACTCATGCCTTGCACACACATAGGAATACATATATGTCAGGACAACACACTAAAATAAGCCAAAGGTAGACATACATAGATGTGTGGAAGAAGGTCACTGTGACAAGGAGCCATCCAGGCCTGTCCCACCCAGCACACAGCCAAAGGGCCCCAAAACATGAGGGGCAGATGTCACCCACTGCAGATACTAGCCACCAGTATCTGTCAGCATTACAGACTATGTGGTGCATGTGCCAGCTGTGCAACATGACTGTACAAGGAAGTATTCATCTAGTAGCTGTATACATGTACCTCTGACATATGACCCCGTGTGTGCCCGCATGTGGCATGTCAACCCCTAGATGAATGGGTTATGGTCCATGCACACACTGCTCTCCCCATAACCCTACTATGACAAGCCTGCTGAGGTCATCCAATGTGAAATGCACCTTTGGGAGAGCTGTAGCCCATAATCTCCATAGCGCGTCCTGTAACTGTGTACTGCTGTAGTGTGATAAAATAGTTAGATAGGTGTTTTAACCCCAGCCCTGCCAACTGTGTGTGTGTCTGTCTGTCTCTGACTGCATAGAGAACAATGCTTTTTAGAGTACTCACACTATTTACAATTCATATACTCAGCTTTAGCAAGGCTGCTGATGTCACCCACCTAGAAATACACCTCTGGGAAGGTTGTAGCCCAGTAATCTCCATAGCATGTCCTGTAAATGCGTACTGCTTTAGTGTGATAAAGTAGTTAGGTAGGTGTTCTAACCCCAGACTTGGCAAGTGTATGTCTGAGTAAAGAACAATGTTTTTTAGAGTACTCACACTCCTTACAATTCATATACTCAACTTTGGCAAGGCTGCTGATGTCACCCACATAGAAATACACCTCTGGGAACATTGTAGCCCAGTAATCTCTGTAGTGTGTCCAGTAACTGCATACTGCTAGAGTGTGATTTAGAACTGTGGTAGGGTTCCATCCCCACCCATGGCAGTTCTGGATGTTTTGTGCGTGTTTCAATGTCTGTGTACAGAGCAATGCATTATAGTCTAGTCACTCACAGTACATTTGAAATGCCCCACTTTGGCAATCCTGCTGATGTCATTCCTTGTGAAATACACCTTTGGGGAAGATGCTCTCTAGTAATCCCCATGGTGCGTCCTATAACAGCTCCATGCTGTCGTGTGATATAGACCTTGGTCATGGGTTCTATACCCACACATGTCAGTTGTGGATGTTTTGTGTGTGTCTCATTGTCTGTGTAGGGCGCAATGCATTTTAGGCTCCTCACTCGCAGTACATTTGATATGCCCTACTTTGATAATCCTGCTGATGTCATTCATTGTGAAATATACCTTTGGGGAAAATTCTCTCTAGTAATCCCTGTAGTGTGTCCTATAACAGCTCCATGCTGTAGTGTGATATAGACCTTGGTCATGGGTTTAATACCCACACATTTTGTTGTGGATATTTTGTGTGTGTCTCACTGTCTGTATAGGGAGTAATGCATTTTAGGCTAGTCACTCACAGTTCATTTGAAATGCCCTACATTAGTAATCTTGCTGATGTCATTCATTGTGAAATAGACCTTTGGGGAAGAACTACTCTAGTAATGTCCATGACACTTTCTATAACTGCGTAGTGCTGTAGTGTAATAAACTAGTTAGGAAGGGGTTCTACTCCCACACATGACAGGTGTGTGTGTGTGTGTGTGTGTGTGTGTGTGTGTGTGTGTGTGTGTGTGACTTGTATCATGTGTAGAGGTGGTTGTGAGTGTGTGACATCTCTGGCCAATGTGGAGTGGGGTTTGCATATTTCTTATATGGTGGCCCTATGATATATCACAATGTCAACCGTACTGGGGTAACAGATGTAAAATAGCTGAGAGGCTGGTGTGCAAAGCCATACCCATACATGTGACATCAAGGCCAGACAATCACAGTTAGCAACCCAAGTATTACCCAGAGCACACTCTCAACCCATGTCTCATACACACATGTGCCTAGGCAACAGCCAATATGTGGGTAGTACACTGCATATTGACCACCAATAGTAACTATGGAGAGATAGCAGTGGGCTACAGAGTGCATGTCACCCTGCCCATCTGTCCAATATGCACGTACATGCAGACAGTGTACCTCCCCCATGTTCCTCAATGGACACCTGCACCACCTGTGGTGCCTTCACGTGACCCACAATGGACATACCGTGCCTGACAACATGCCCTGTATGGACAGATGACACTGACACCAGGGAATGCTGTTAGCATGCTGTCAATGTAGGTGCAGGGTAAACCTGCTGCCCATTACCAGTACCTGCCACAGGTGGGCAAGACTGCCACATCTAATGATAATCTGTGTTCACAACATGGGCCAGACACCCCAGGTACAGTTCCACATGTCACTGTGCATGCATGTGGGAGGTGTGCATATCCTAGACACCATCCATGTCATGGAGTAAGGAACACATACATGGCAGGGGATGCACAGGATTGGCCACACACAATAGCTCCCAGGTGACTGGATGGGGGATACAATACTCACCTGTGTGGGGAAATGCAGAAATGACAGCCCTGAACCACAATGCAGACCATTGTTATGTGGCCTGATGCCAAGGTGTACCCATCACCTACCCTTGTACAGCCTGCAGGCACAGTTGACCACCACACACCCATGTAGACATGCACCCATGCATGTCAGTACTGGCACCCAGTGTGTTTGTGTGTGTATGGTAAGTATGTCTACATCCACACTCACTACAACCACCCTGGGCATACTGAAGCATGCTGTCTGATGTCTGACACCTCCTCATAATCTTTGCCCATACAACCTCCATATGACCCGTGTGGTGCATGTGATACCTGCACATTGATGTGTTGTGGCAATCCCACTAGTGATGATTTGTACTCCTGGCCCTGCCAAGTGTGTCAATGTGTGTGTGTCCCTGTGAGAGCATGGCTGTGTTGATGGTGGCACCTGTTCAAGTGGACAGGCACGTGTACACCACCTACCATATATCTACCATATCCCTTTTGCAGATGTCACTCACCATCACATATATGCTCTGAGTGCTCCACAGCAGGTAACCCATGTGGCGCATCCAATAACTGCATCGAACTATGATAGCACTACATAGTATTTGGGGATTTGATACCCTCTGCTGGTTGGTGTGTGATGCAGATATGCTTCAATTTTGCTCTCCCACCCCTACCGGATGTATTTGCCTCTGTCTGCCTCCCACACTCCCTCTCTGGTGGATGTGGAGACCCACACCTGCTTTGCTTAGGCAGCAGCATGTGTATTGTAAGTGATGCTCATGATCAGCTGATGGCCTCGGCATGAATTGCAGCCCTCCCCTAGCTGATTGCATGTGGAATAGCTGTGGTAACATTCCCATAGCCAATTGCACGGAAACACACTCCAGTATCTAGGAACATCATGGTGGTGCTGGCCCTTTTCATTCACTGTGAGCAGGAACTAGATCTGTTGTTTGACAAACAACATCTCAGATGGATTGGGGATTTACATATAACAACATACACTGTGGAAAGAGTGCAGCAAACAGGAAGGAGATGTGCCTGACCTGACTACAGACTGCAAGTACTGCTATACTGCATTTGAAGTAATGTTGGTTAAACAGTGTTTGTCTGGCTATGGCTGTCATACATGTCGTAATACCTGCTGCAGGGTCATCTGCAGACTGGGCAGTGTTGTGCCTTTAGTTTCATGTGTTAGCCACTGAGCATCTATCTGTGGAATGCAGAAGGTAGTGTGAGGATTGCAGTCTGTAGATGGTGAAGGCCATGAGAGTTACTGACTTCATATCCCTCATAGGACATATGTTGCAACAAACCCCCGTTACAGTGGTAAATGTATGAGGTTTTCACAGCAACATGTCTATATTGGCCCTGTGTATGTGCTGTCAGCCACACCTCTGTCAATTAGTGTCATCATATCTGATAACAAGCCAGTGATATATCTGATTGCTACACATGTTATGTACAGTAGGGGTTATATTTTATGACATAAGCTGGACATTCTGTGGATGCTTGTACAGTACAGTGGTCTATGTAGTGATGGTGAATATCAGCAATGTGTGTATTGTTATTATGTACTTTAGCCTGTGTACAGACTGTGGTAAATGTCATTGTTCTAGTTCCCCTTCTATCTGATGTTACATGCTGCCCCACTGTATGGTACCATTTTGGCTTACATGTTTATAGCGCCATACACACACATGTCCCATACCACAGACAGCCATCAGACCAAACTGTTTAGCAGCCCAGCATATGTAGGGTCATTCTGTGAGTGGCACATATGAGGATGGTGTAGAACAGATAGTCCATATACTGTAATATTATGCTAGCTTACCATATGTGGCTGTGGTTGTGTTCACATTGGTTGTGGTTATACACTTTCACACAGGGGTATCTTACCCTGTGCTGTGACATGCCTGTTGAGCCTGCTATATATGCAGGTACATGTGCATTCCCCCATAGGAGATGTAGGTCATTGTTGAGTCAGTCTGCCTGTAACCTGCACAGTGAAATGTTACATGCCTAGCAGCTTAGTGTACTTACCCAGTGAGATGTCATGTGCAGATACTTGCCAGATGTACTGCTGCCTGGCCTCCCTTAACAGTCATGTATGTCAGACAGAGCGGTGGGATGCTGTACATATGTATGTCAATATCTAGTAGGTAGTATGTGTCCATGACACCCCTGTACCAGCAGTCATTATGTGTCAGGCCAGACAGGAGTTTGTGAATGCAAAACATATGGTGGCAAATGTATACCAGTCATTGTGTGTTATACCCATCTGCATTCATAATGTCGGGCCTGGTACGCATGTTGTGCACTAAGGGATTATGTGTATACCTCTGGACTGTACAGGGTGTGTCCAAAGTTCCACATATATTGGCCAATATCTCTGCTACACTCCACAGGGGCATTACATGATAGCAGCGGTACTTTACAGTGATTCCCTTAGGATGTCTGTCAGTAGCCATTGGCACACATGTTATAAGCAGATGTCACCTTCCACACACACTATGTCTATGAAGACAATCCCAATGACAGTAGCAATAGTGTACTAATATACCTGCTATACATACCTGACCACCCCTTGACTTTGGGGCTATAGGGGCTGGGGTAGGGTTACACTCCATGTCCTGGACATATGGTGGCTATATATGTACATATACTTATCCTGATAGCCATATATATATGATTACAAATGTGTACTACTTCCAATTACCACTCTCATGGCAACCATCCACTATAAATCCCTACAGCATGTTGGTGTGGTCCCTTTACATTTCCTTTGTGATGGACATCCTTCCTGTGTGTGGGCATCAGTGTTACAGACAGCAGGTAGCAATATCTCTTACAGGAGAACCTGCACAATCAGGGCAGCCACATATTTGTAGGAGGATCAGGAACTACAGACAGACTGTGAGTAGAGTTGTGTTATGCTTTGTATAGTACTGGTATTACAGGGTGTGTGTGTGTGTGTGTGTGTGTGTGTGTGTGTGTGTGTGTGTGTGTGTGTGTGTGTGTGTGTGTGTGTACATACTAGTTCACATTGGAATGCAGTCTGTCTGCATAGCTCACTACTGTGGGCCTATCCTCTTGCTGGACAGAGGTATGCCTTACCATGTGTTGTCCGTCCACCACACAGGTACTGTGGCAGATATTGTACTGGCAGTGTGTGTGTGTTGAGTGCTATCAGTACATGGCTACATCCATTTCTGTTTCTAACCTCAATTCCCTGACTAAGGGTATGTTGCAGACTATCCTGTAACACCATCAACTTGCTTAGTGTATGGCAACATTGTTCCACATATGTGCCTGTGTTCCAGCCCTTGTCCTCCATGTACATACCAAGCTTTGCACATATGTCATGATGTTGGGGGTTGTTCTGTAGTGGGCTGTGAGTATATCACACTGCCATTGCTGCCATTAGTCCACTGCTATTGTATCCCCCACACATACAGTGGGGCTGGGGCCATATATTTGTGGGCATCACCTACACAATACATGTGTGCCCTTATGCACTCCAGAGGCCAGTGTATGTAACAGTGGTATATGGCCCTGTATTATTGAGTCTAGGTGGGGAGCACCATAAATTACCTTGGCTGTTACAAAATGTGGGGGTATCAGGGGTGAGCTGCCACAAAGTATCTGGATGTACAGTACCATATACTTCACCTGTATTTACATTACTTACATGAATTGGGGTACTGCAAGCATACTTTCTCCTGCCATACAGACTCTTCTGTTTGTCGGTGTGCTAGTGATGGTATCAGTTATGCCTTGTTATGTAACAGTGACAACCCATGTGATCACATAACATCTTTACCACCTACTGAGTTTGTACAGAGTGCAGATAGAGGCTGCTGAACTACACACCTGCAATACATACTGTTGATTGTTTGGTATTTTGTGGCCCAGTCTGCCTTCACTATTGTGCAATTTTGAAGGGCTTGGCCTGGACAGCAACAGTTGTGAACTTTTCCAGACTACTGCATTAGTATAATTGTTTCACAGTTGCATTACTCTGTTTATATGGATGTCAGTGTCTGAACAGCTATATAAAATGGCATATAGAACTGTAATAGTACACAATTAAAGGTTTCCCATTTCTGCAAACCTGTGTGTCATGTTTTTCCTATCACCTCTCTGTGGGTATATGTTGCAGGCAATGACTGACATTTGTATGGGTGGCCCATACAGTGTCCAGTTATTCAGGCGTTAACTGTAGGCATAGTGGCTGTTCCATACTGTGTTCACCTTCTACATATGTATCTTACTGTACATATATCGCTGTGTGTATGTGTAGTCACATCTATATATATATATATATATATATATATATATATATATATATATATATATATATATATATCTGCATATCTGTGTCTGTGTATCTGTATCCAGGGGATGTTGATGGCTTCCACATATTACATTTCCTTTGGGTGGCCAACTGTACTTGGTAGTGTATTGCAGGGTGCACGTGTTTGGCTGTGGGGGCGATGCCTATTCGTATGAGACGTATAGTGTGTGGGGTCTCTCAACCCCATTAATGGTGCATGTGGACATATGTGTATTTGTTAATCTGCCATTGCTATCTACAGATGTATGGCCATATATACCTATATAGATATATATATCTTCTAACATATATATAACTATGTTCGTATGTACCTACATAGATATATCTCTGCATACACATATGTAACGTGCTGTGTGTATGTAGGCATATAGGTGTAGACATATATATGTGTCAATTTAGGCATATGCATGTATATATGTGCTTATATACTGAGATATATGCATATAGTGTTAGGATATGTTGTATCTGTTTAGATATTAATATAGTTACACACACAGACATCAAGATGTTGGTATTCATTCTCTGTATTTTTGCATGACAGGACTGGATGATATGTTTGTGAAAACATGGAATTTCTTTGTATCTATCATGGCTTATTGATAAATCACCCTGTCTAGGGTGTGCAGGATCCTTGGTTTGAGCCTTGCAAGAGCTGCTTATTTTGTTGCTGGGCAAAACACGGCCCGTTGGATACAGAGTGATTAAGGCACTTTAAAGCAGTTGTAATCAGGTTTGCGTGGGTTTGCATGGAGCTAAGCACTACCTACACAGATTAAGCAATGTAGAAGTTAACTGAGTGTAAGACACTGTAACCGGGGGTTGGCAGTGCTAAGCTTCGTGCAAACCCGCTTACAACTGCTTTAAAGTGCCTTAATCACTCTGTATCCAATGGGCCGTGTTCTGCCCAGCAACAAAATAAACAGCTCCTGCAAGCCTCAAACCCAGAACCCTGCAGATCATAGACAAAGTGAATTACCACTAAGCCATGACAAATACACATAAATCTGCTGGTTTCAGAAACATATCATCCAGCACAGTCATTCAACAGTACAGAAAATGTACTTTAACATCTATGTGTGTGTGTGTGTGTGTGTGTGTGTGTGTGTGTGTGTGTGTGTGTGTATGTGTATGTATATATATATATATATATATATATATATATATATATATATATATATATATATATATATATATATATATATATATATATATATATATATATATATATATATATATATATATATACATACACATATATACACACCTCTCTCTCTCCATGCATACATCTATACATATATGTCTACATATATATGTCAAAAAAAAAAAAAATATATATATATATATATATATATATATATATATATATATATATATATGTGTGTGTATATGTGTATATCTACATAACTATATATGTTTATTTTATTTAACATTTGTTAACCGGGAAAGTCCGACTAGGTTCCACAGATCCTGTTTTCAGCGGAGGCCCAGGGAGAAATGCTCTAGAAGCATGTCTTTAGAATGTGGGAGGAAACCGGAGTACCTGGAGGAAACCCACGTGAATGCAGGGAGAACATGCAAACTCCACACAGAAGGCACCCCAGCCGAGAATCGAACCGGAGAATCTCTTGCTGTGAGGCGACAGCATTAACTGCTGCACCACTTGTAAAACCAAATAAAATAAAAGAACATGATGGATTCCCAAAAAGACTTTTAATTCAAAACACATTAAACAGTGAGCGCTTTCATCACTAACTGTGACTTCTTCAGACTGAATAATGCTATTAAGACAAACCAACATATTTAAACTACTAATGCACCAATCACATATTGCATAACATTCAAATAAATTAACCCCTTCAATGTTTTAAACCTTTTCACAAGCTGAATTTGGAGGTAGATTTGGACCCTCAAAACCCTGGGAGAGGGGTGAGGACAACATAAATTTGTTGTGATGCCAATTAGATCAGATTACACATGTGCGAAATGGACAGCTATGTATGGGGCGGGATTTTTTTGTGGGAACAAATTGACCTTTTTTTCAGGTGAGAATGGGATGTTGGAGAGGGGTAGTAGGTATATTTGGGGAGGTAGGTTGGGTAGGTTAACAGACAAGACACACACGATGCATACGGGGGCAGTATATAGCACATTTGGGGGGTAAACACCTTGATGGGGAGGGATATTGGGGTATCAGAAGCCCACAAGCCCCCCAGTGGTAACAGTGGGACTGAGGTCCCCACCCATGTGCAGTCACCACTGCAGCTTCACAGCCCTGAAAGTGGCTGCGCTGGGGGCTGAGCCACAGAGCCAGGCTAACTCTCTAATTGCAACACGCAACCCTCAAGCTGACGTAGAAGATCACCAAACTTCTCGTTGATCGCTCTACGCACCACGACCCTGACCTCGTGATGGGTGACAGGTGCCTGTCCACGCCCACTCCCGGGGGGGCGAGCCCCATCCCCTGAGGCGGTTCCACCCAAAGGTGGTGCAGGACCAATGGACAGGGAGGTGTGGGGTTGGGCCTCAGACATGCTGGTGCCCAGTGCCTCAGCCAGTTGACATGGGACAGGTGGGTCCACTGGGACTAGCCTTCCCAATAGTGATATAGTGTGTAGATTTCAACATCATATATGGGTTAGTAATAGTCAATAGATTCCAGGGTTATGTAATACAGCATGCATAAATATTCCCATTAACCCAGACACCAGATACGGAACAGTTGCATAGCAAACAGAACACATGCATATATGGGACCACAGTGGTAATAAGAAGAGCATGCAGGTAAGTTGATGGAACCATGCCAACAATGTTGGAATAATTCAATATGGCACATGCATGGAAACCATTAGAATATTTATCAAATGATTGGCCATTATCAGAGTCAGTACATACCAATTGGGGTGGGTATGTTGATTATTGTTGGAGATAAGGTGAGGGAAGAGAAATATGTCAATTAACAAGTAGTATATTCCTGTACTTAATATTACTTTCCTTGTCAGTGCTGTTATCTGTACCTTACATGCTTTACTACACTACCATGTAGACCTATGCTGGACACTGATATGGCTGTCAACGTCATTACACATGAACTGGTTTTACCTGCAGTAAATACATGTTACCTGGTATACCTGTTGACAATCACTTGTATTCCCTGTTTGCTGGCTACACATCTGGGATCATGCCACAGACTTACCAGGGAGACAGTGGGACAGGCAGCAGATATGGGCACATATTCTGGACATTCTGGCCTCATGTGTACAGTTGAGGAGTATGCATCTGTATGCAGTCTAATTCCACTCCCAGGTTTCAGATCATGGCTGTGTCTGCTACAACTTAAACACTGTTCATCACAGTTGTGTCTGCTATATTGATATTGCTGTATATCTCCAAACAGCTTTCTGTCTTATTAATCCCCTATGCTTATGCATCATTCTGACCTTGTATAATAACACTCTTATACAGATTTCCTAGACTGTTATATGTTGTAGGACTGTGTGGGCGACAGTGATGTGTAACACCTCATTATTCAGAGCAACTGCATATCATTCTTGTATTTCTGGGCACAGTGTTAGTATCTGACAAACCTGTGGAGGAATGTTTATTAGCACTACCTGAAGGTTCCAACACACAGTACCAGGTTCCACATTACTATTATGCACATACATCTCACTCTGTTACTGTACACACTCTGACCACAGCTTAACAAATTGGGGTGTAAATGGGACATATGTGGCTTCTTAGTCACATAAGGTATTGGGGAGTTGCTAGTGTGCCAGATTTGTCATAGATGTGTGTCAAGCAGCTGTATTTCCTGTTTGCCGCCTATATGTCTGGGATCATCCCACTGATTTCCCAGGGGGACTGGTTGATAGGCAATAGATATGGGCCACTTTAATAGACATTCTGGACATATATGTACAGTTGTGGGGTATGATTCTGTATGCAGACTACTACCACTGGCAGGATTCAAATTGTGGCTGTGTGTGCTATAAAAACAACACTTCACATCTCAGTTACATGTGCTATTCAGTTTTTATCATCTGCAGTTTTCCTGTTTACTGTCTATGTGTCTCTCAGTTGTACTAAATGGCCTCTGGGGATTACACCTGTCATATACAGGCATTCCTACACAATCGATTTATGCTGCATGGTGTGGGTAACAGCGCTTAATACAACAGCACTATTACATAATTGCAAATCTACATTACCATATGATACCAGAATATAGATATATAGTCAAGCAGTTGGACCTGTTTTGTCAGGGTATTATACTTTTATTGCAATACTAACAATATGAGACTCTTCCTGCCATATTCTCTAGTGTATGCAGTACTTGCCTTGAACAATACAGGTTTAATACTTGCAATTACTGTACTACTACTTTTATATTTATTTCCTATGACAGAAAAAGCATGAGTATTACTGACCTGCCTCGCATCGCATCCGCGCCAGGCAGCTGATGTGGGCCTCCTGGCTCGCGGCCCACTCCACTGCAGCTGTGGGGGACATAAGAGGAATATTTAGCCATACCTATCCATGATATACCTGAGCTGGCAATTATTAAACAGGTCGTGGACTGATACACATGGCTGGGACATCCCCTGCTGCTCTAGCCTCTTAGAGCCACTCCTCTAAGAGGTCTCCCTTTTGCCCCTTCAGGTCGATATAGTGGTACCTGACCTGCTCACCAGTTCGGGGTATGCCAGTGGCCCTGGTGAGGTCACAGGCGAGACGGTCCCATGCCTCCACCTTATATTGGGAGCCCTGGTACTGGCCCTGCAGCAGTCTCTGTGCATGGTCTTTAACTAGGAGTCCAGCCATAACCTTGGACTCCTGGATGCACCAGCGCTACACCTGGAAGTGCACTCCTTCTCCCCTTATTGTCATAGTGCCTGCAAGGGGAAGCTACAACCAGTTATGAGCTGTATTCCTGCCTCCTGTGTTTAAGTAGGGCCGGTTTCCCGGACTTTTTCATGATTGGCTGGTTTTGAAAAGGCTAAGCTATGGGCATACCTGCTTACCTAAGTTTGGCACTGCTTAAAGAGGTATACCACTAGGCAGATTGAATTGGCTACCTTACACATTGCTTACACCTACTAAGTGAACTTTGCTGCGGTTAGCATTGCCTAATAGTTAATTAGCACTATATTTGCCTTTTGGCAGTGATTTATTATTCATTACAGGTTATATATGTGTCTGGAATCCATGATTCATGTGTACATACACTGTATGGGGACCTTTGGACTTCTACACTTTATTACTATACTACCTCAAATCTATGCTTACTGCAGTACTCCAGTTCACATATTTATGTTCTGTGGCAGGTTATACAACATCACACTGTACTTGGATTCAGTTCACATTTGATTTGATTTTCTTGTGGTGAAGATTAGTTTGCTGATACCTCATTTATATGTATTGCTATGATGGCTTAGTGGTTAACTACTTTGACTGTGGTGTACAGGGTCTTGAGTTCAAGACTTGCAGAAGCTGTTTATTGTGTTGCTGGGCAGAACACAGGCTGTTGGGTACAGAGTGATAAGGCACTTTAAAGCAGTTGTAAGCGGGTATGTGCGGGTTTGCACTGGGCTAAGCAATGCTAACCTCCGGTTACCGTTTCTTACACTCAGTTAGCTTTTACTTTGCTTAATCTATGTAGGCAATGCTTACCCCCACTTAAACACACTTACTACTGCTTATTTGTGCTTAAACCTGCTTACTAGTGCCTTATTCATTATGACACTGACACTCCACATGTGCATATAATGCAGTACTCCAGTTCGCATTTAAATTTTATTTAGTAGGTTATACAGCAAAAAATTGTAAAGAAAGGTTCATATACAGATTTCACATGGAAAATGGTATGTGCTGCAGTGGGACTCAAACCAAGAATGCCTGCTCGTTAGGTGGATGCTCTGACCACTACACTATTGCTGTGCTGCTTCATTTGCATATATCTTCCTTGTTATCCTCTTCAGCCTTTTAAGCTGCTTTAACCATAGCCTAGCAATAGGCATACCTGCGCACCTATGGTTAGTTGTACTCTGAGGTTTTTTTTTTAAAAAAAGGGGTTTCTTCTTTTTATTTTTATGTTCTGTTGCTGTTGTACACATGGGGGACTGTTGGTGGGGATATACGGACACCTATGAGTGGTCTTGCTCATTTATTTACACTTTCTGCTGTTCTGCTTTGGAGGAGCATGTTTATTGTGAGAGCTCTGCTCTCAGACACACCCCCTGCACTTGCCCACGTTCCGTGTAGGATTAGGAGTTCAGGCAGCGCACCTTCATTATTATACATGGCGTGCTGCCGTCCTCCTCCTAAACAGCCACTTCCGTGCATTAGACTAGTCTTGCATGGAATATTAGTAAATCCAGGGGATAGAAATTGAGGTAATCGAACAGCTGCAAAGAGAAGGATTCAGTGTAGAAAATCAAATGCAGAAAGCACCACAACAGGATAAAGCAATGGATATCCAAATAAGAGGAAACCAGTGGAACAGGAAGCAACAGTGGAACAGGAAGCAACAGGTCAGGTGCCATATCAAGATATTTTGGAGCCTTCCACAGGAAACCAGTATAAAAGTTCACTTGAAGCTAGACAGGAAGGAAAGGAACAGGAAACTATGAAAACTCTGATGCAGTCAGTGTTGAGGAGTGATAGGCCAGTGAGTTCCCATATGACAGAACAGCAGATGACACAGGATGAAATTGAAGAGAATGTGCCACAAGAAGATGCTATAGAACTTTCTATAGAATGCCTGCAGGAAATGGAAAACAAGGGATGTGTCCTTAGTATGGAAGACAATGAGTTAAGAGAAGAGTTGCTTGTTTTAATAGACAAAGACAGATATATCAAGATCAGTGAGAGAAATAGACTGCAGAAGGTTAATGAAACCCCAAAAGTAAGAAGCCTGATAAAACAAATGAACACAGTAATTAGGACTGTCCATAGAGATCCATGCGATATAACAGAAGTAAACAGAATATATGACTGTGCTGCTAAATTAATGTTGTTGTGTCTTTCAGCTTTTATCCCAGTTAGGGGTCGCCACAGCGGAACTCTGGTCCGCTAATGATTGGCAGTAGATTTTTACGTGCTGAGTTGCCAGCCCTGACGCACAACCTTCAACAAAGATATGCCCATTCACGCATGTCTACACACAGAAGACGCTCTAGCTGAGAATCAAACCAGACAGCATTTTACTGTGAGGTGACAATGCTAACACAGCACCACCACCACTGCTAAATTAATAACTGATAAAATTCTACCACAGGAACATAGGGTAGAAGGGAAAAGAGGGGGGAGAAAGTGAATACCATCATGGAAATATCGAATAGAGAAAACTATAAAGCAGCTAAGACAAGAAGTGCCATTGTTAGAAGGTTATAGAAGAGGGAACAGATCAAGAAAAATATTAAGAAAGACAGATGTGATAAAAGCAATGTGCAGTATTAGAACAGACCAGGATCTATTATGCACTATTGGAGATAACAAACTAAAAATTTCAAAACAGGCAGAAAGACTTAGAAGATACAAAGATAAATATAAGGGGAAAAGTACAAAATAAGCAATTTACTGATGACCCAAAAAAGTTTTATAGAGAATTGGGAAGTAAGGTAAAAGGAATTGATAGACCGCCGAAAAAAGAGATAGTAGATACATTTTGGAGAAATATCTATGAAGATCCTGTGGAACATAACAAAGATGCTAAATGGATAGAAGAAGTAAAAGAAAGAATAAGAAGTTTAAAGGTACAGTATATGAAATGGAATGAAATAACAGCCAGAGAGACTGAAACAAAGTTGAGAAAAGCCTCTAATTGGAAAACCCCACGCCCAGATGCAGTACTTAACTTTTGGCTTAAAGTATTAACTTCTTTACACGAGGATCTAGCCATGAGTAAGAGCTGTTTATATGCATACCCTAAACAGATACCATCCTGGCTAACAACAAGAAAAACAATGCTCTTACTTATGAGTGAACCTGCAAGCTACCTTAAAAATGATAGATCATAACTTGTCTTCTGATGATGTATAAACTATACACGGGGATTGACGCTGACAGAGTTTATAGTCATTTAGAAGAAAACTCAATTAATACAGTAGAACAAAAGGGCAATAAAAGAAAGTCATATGGAACAAAGGATCATTTGTTGTTAAATAAGGTTATAGTGGAGAATTGTAAGAAAGGGAAGAATCTAAGTATGGCATGGATTGACTATAAAAAAGCATTTGATAATATCCCACATTAATGGATAAAAGAGTGCTTAAAATGTATAAAGTACATCCTACACTGATTGATTACATTACAGTAACCCTGAAACAGTGTCAGACCACATTGCAATTAAGCCATGATAAAGGACAGATTATTATCCCAGGGATAAAAATCCAAAGGGGGATATTCCAGGGTGACTCCCTGTCACCGTTGCTATTTTGCCTTGCCATTAATCCATTAAACTGTTTACTTAACAGCTTAGGCCATGGCTACAATTTGGCTTCTAGAAAACAACAAAGTCTAATGACTTCTCATATTCTCTTTGTTGATGATTTAAAACTGTATAGCTCATCAGATGAGGAACTGGAAGCACAGCTGCAGGTTGTCAAAACTTTTTCAGATGATATTGGAATGTCATTCGGTCTTGATAAATGTGCAAAAGCAACCTTTAAAAAAGGAAAACTGCAGCACCAGGAAAATATCAGTTTGAGAAAAGAATGTGATATAAAAGAGCTTGAGCAAGAGGGAGTGTATAAATACTTGGGAATTGATGAAGGATCAGCAATAAAACATGAACAAATGTGAATATAGCTTAGTAAGGAGTACTTTAGAAGACTTAGAAATTGATCCTGAAAATAGCACTGACATCTAGGAACAAGATCCATGCCATAAATCAATTTGCTCTTCTTGTCCTACCTTATGGTTTTGGAGTGATTGATTGGCCCCAAAAAGTGTTGGAAAGATTGGATATTAAAACAAGAAGGATGCTTCATGCTCATCAAATGATTTATAAAAATCAGTGTATACCAAGATTATATATTCCCCGTTCTGAAGGACGTATGGGCCTCCTTGAAATTGATTACATGTATAGATCTGCAGTCGTGGGACTTCATATTTATTGACCTCACAAGATCCAAATTTAGTGAAAGTTTTGAAACATGAGGAGAATAAATTTAAGATGACATCTCTGCTTAATTTAGCAGAAGCATATCAACGTCAAGCAGGAATGAAAATCAAACCAGAAGTAAATAAAAACCAGGCAGCAATTGAATGTGCCAAAAAAAAAAAAAGAATATAAGGTGAAGGACCAGATGAGAAGGCAAGAAATGTGGAAAAAACATAAATATAGTTGCAAGTATAGAAAACATCTGGAAGAACCTCATGTTAATCAAGAATGAACGCAGGAATGGTTAAGGAGAGGTGAATTCACATCAAGAAATGAAAGGTTAATATTAGCAAGCCAAGACAGTGGGTTATGTACACGCTGGTTTACAAAGGTAATTGAACATGCGGGAGAAACAGATATATGTAGGTTAAATGTAGGTTTTGCAAAACTGAATTGGAAACAGTCACACACCTTGTTGCTGGTTACGACGCACTACTGGTAGAGGGACTGTACACTGAAAGGTATAATAATGTGGCAAGACTGTTACACTGAAGATTGTGCAAACATTATGGTATCGAAGTGAATGAAAAACACTGGAAACATGAGCCACAAAGAATCATAGAAAATGATGAAGTTTATATCAGTTGGGATCACCCAATGCCAACAGTTTAAAAGACAGATGCTAGAAAACCCGGATATACTGGCCCAGGAAAAGAAACAAAAGTGTAGTATTGATCATTGAAATCGCAACTCCCAGTGACTACAGTGTCTTGAGTACAGAGAGAAACAAAGTCATAAAATACATTGATCTGCAGGCAGAAACGAGAGCTATGTGGAAGAAAGATACCCAGACAGTTCCAGTAGTAGTAGGAGCAATTGGTCTTATAAAAAATAATTTACAATCTAATTTAGATATGTTACCAATTCCTGTAACACCGTACGAATTGCAGAAGAAGTCATTACTGGGCACATTGTAAGTGCCGTGAAGAGCACTTTTACATCAAAAAGTGAAACAATACTAATTTCATGAACTTTAATCGTACTTTTACTTAGGAATGGGGTCCATTCTCATCATGGTATTAGAAACCCAAAAGACTTGGAGAAATTAAAAACGGCAGCTAGCCTAGTACTTGCTTATGAACCTATAACCTTACATTTGACATGCATATACAAAAATACATAAAAAAACTCACAAAAAAACTCAGAATGCTTTACAGATCCAAAAACGTTTTCACCAGCACAACTAAAGCTACATTTGCTCTTACTTACCTCCTCCCCTCACTACTTTATGGAGCTCCCATTCTTACTAGCTTTCAGGCAGCACAAAAAGCAAAATTTGAGCAATGCTGTAAGAAAGTGGCAACATTTGCAGCAAATACCCCTTTCAGAATCCACTGCTGTATAGCACTGAAAGCCTAAATTGGTCAGAACTACCCCATCAGCTAACATATACACACAGCTTCTTCCCACCTCTAAAATTATCAAGTATACATCTGCTTGTCATGCACTAAATACCATTCTACACAACTATGTTCGGACTTGATCATTATGATTTAGTGAGGAAAAAAACATCTGTCCAGAAACCTATCAAATCTTCAGGGCATGATGTATATTTATACCATGTTGCTATGGCGAGAAACTGCTTAACTATGTCCATCAGGTCAATAGCCTCCCTTCAGTCTTTCAAACCATTTTGAAATACTTCTTAACCAAATCCATCTCCATCTCTGTTCTTGTTCAACCCCAGGATAACAATAGTTCTAAATATGAACAAGTTGTTAATCATACCTTATACCCCCTTTTTTTTCACCCACTTTCTAACATTATCTATATATGAATAACATTTTTTTCCTCACTTCATATTGCAGTCCGTTCATGTATTATACCAGCTTACCTTTAACTTCTAAAATTTCTCTAATAGTTAAATTATTGTTATATAAGCCTTATATGTTTTAAATAATGTTGTCACATTATGCCTAATTTGGTATAATTATTTAAACTGAAAATGTTTTGTGTAATTTTTGTAGCTTTTAAAATGTTTGTTTTCAAAATGTTTTTGTATTACTGTGGAACCTTTCTGCCTGGGCTTCTACTGAAAATGGGCACCTACCCAGTTAGACTTTCCCGACAACCAGATGCCAGTAAACAAATACCATGGTTATCCTTGTCCTTAAAAATGTTGCCTCTGTCTACATCCCACTAAGATACAATACTATACTATATTATTGTGTAATACAATACAATATAATATAATGTAATATATAACTTGTGATTGCAACAACTATCCAAATGAAAACCAATAGAAAGTCATACCCAGATAAATAAATCTGTAAAAATCACTGGCCACCCAGAGAACCAGAAAAATCATCAGACTGAAAAACTATGAAAGCAATATTACTGGTCATTAACTACTTCATACCGCTCAACTATCCCCGATTTTGTCTCCTATTTATTATCCTTTTCCTTATAAAATGGACAATATTTTACTTCACTGGCTCACCAGATGCACAGTAGCAAGCACCGCCCAAACCCCGCCCGTGGTGTTTGACGTCACGGTTAAGCACTGAATATTCAAGCGGACTGTCTGCAACAGTAGTAAATATTTATTATGTATTGCAATGCCTGTCATGGGGGCACTCCAGTAAATAGCATACACAGAGGTGCAATATTAGGTGAAGGTGCAGTAGAACATCTAATTTACAGATAACACATGAATGACTATGATCAGCATCTCAGGAATTCATATGGTCAAACATGATTCATAAATACATCACTTCATGCATTCATGTCTTGTGTGTTTAACATAAAAGTTACGATTTGAAAGTTTCACCTAACCTTGCTGGGCTTGACCATTTCATTCTCGTCACACTAAATAAATCGCTTTCATGCTTCGAGTCACACATACCCCTGAAAAAATAGTATCCAGTGGGTTTTATCAGGTTAATAAATGAAATGTCAACAGAGAATATACAGCCCTACTACACATTTCTACTTCATAATTTTATCCACTATGCACGCACCTAAGCGATCTCATGTCACAACTGTCGCACGATGGCCTGTAGTCTTCAGCCCTAATACAAATATTAAGTTCATCGTTTAGTATGATCTTTTGTATAAATGCACAATTAAGCCATCCAACTTTTTAATGGAGAGAAGAAAAAAAAAAGATGCTAAATGCAACAGTTAAGTCCCACAGAATGAGTGATACAACAATGTAATCAACATTCTGCTATTTCAAAATGTAATAAATTAGGTCCACGATTTCAAGAAGAGCAACCCCTCCCTTTGTTTAGTTATAAACAGTACAAAAATGAAACATGATCAAAACTAAGTACCACTTGATGTCTGATCTCTATCCATAGAGATTGTATGCATCATGTCACCAGCTAATATGAATGTCATGTCAATCATGCCTCATTTCATATGCACGTTCACTTGTCAATCATCCGCACCACACGCACTCCTGCATGAAACTCCGGGTGAGCCAGTGAAGTAAAATATCGCCACAAAATGTTTTGATTTTCAGGTAAATCACTGAAGATTACACTCAGTCCATAATGTCAGGCATTAGAGTTTCAAAGTGTCTTTAGGAAATCCATATTGTTGAAAATCATATTACTCTCCTACTAATGTGAATTAGGGTAATATTTAAAAATTATCCCCGATTTTAGACTTGTAAAGACTCTGGTGGTCATTAGACTGCTATAAACCTATGAACCTATTACTTATGCACAAAACACGTCACAAAAATACACTGAATATATCAGTCACACTTATTTATTCCTACAACATATACTCCAAATTCACGAGTTGACATAAATGACTAAAGAGAGTGCTTTCATACGACATAAAAATGTACACTAACCTGTAGCATCTGTCAGTAGGCTTGTAAACATGTACCAGATTATCTTACTAGAGCCATGTTTTGTGTGAAGTGGACCGTTGTTTCAGCTGAGCCACCAGGAAAACCTATCCAGTATCTAAGCAGCAAAACATGGCCATAATCACTATGACATGTGAAATCAGAACTCAGATTTCACAACCGCCCAAGAAAACTAGTTTTAAACTTACTGTCACTATCCACAAAAGGAGAACACAATAAATATTGTATAAAAATATGACAAACTAAAACATTCAACAATGACCAGATCTTGAACTAAAATCCTGTAAAGCAAAGGAAAAAGAACATAGTAAACCTCCTGGAAAACCAGACTCCCAAGCAATCAGTGAAAAAATAGCCAGTTACCAATGTAAATAATACACCTCCACAAACACACATACACTTGTACACCAAAATAACTGCACATACACAAGAGTGCAGGCTCATACAAAGCTTTACACTATACAAACCATACAACATGGAAACAATAAGTATATCAAATATATACTTTCTACTTAAATTTCTCCAGTAATTACACAAAATACAAGTGATGCCATCAATACCACACCACAAATAGTCCACACACCTGTGTCTCACAGCCACTAAGACCTAAACATAAACCTAACATATGCTAGTCATAGGAGACTCCATTGTGAGATGCACAGATGTGCCCCTCACTAGGCTGGATAAGGAGAAAGTCATGGTTAGTTGTTTCTCAGGTGCCAGAATCCACCATATCACCCATGCTCTCAAGTCTTCAATAACAGGTACTGTTATGACAGTTATAGTCCATGTTGACATGAATGACTTGAGACATACCTTCCTGGACTATATGAAGAGAGACTTGATCAAGCTTACTGAGTATGTGTCCTAGTCAGGTATGTTCCTAACCTTAAGCAGCATTCTACTGTAACCCAGAACGTTGCCTCAAAACAAACAGAAAATGATTGACTTTAACAATTGGCTTAGTTTCTGGTGTCATTCCAGGGGGATCCAGTACCTGACAGCCTGGGAAGACATGACTGACAAACCACGTTGCTTTGTCAGAGATTGCCTACATCTGTCTCCCTTGGGCTTCAGGCTCCTGGCAAAGGTTCTTGTCTCTCCTGTAGTGCCTTTTTTAGGCAATGCCATAAGGTCAAAACTTCCAACATGAAAATTTCATCAAAACACAAATTAAAGGTCATGTTGCTAAATGCTAGGAGTCTAAACATGAAACTGCACTCACTGAAAGCATTCTTAACCCTGAAAGATGCTGACATTTCTACAGTCACAGAAACCTGGTCCAAAGCTGCGGACAGCACCCTAGCCATACAAGGTTACTCATCCTATCATACACTCAGACCCCAAACTGTGGACAACAAAGCAAAAGGAGGTGGAGTTCAAATATATATAAAAGAGGTACACACCTCCAGGCTGGTCAAACAGTATGATGCACAGGAGACACTCCAGGTGTAGTTAACCATTGACGGGACCCATATTCAAATCATATCAAGCTACAGACCCCCAACTTTGACTCAAGATGCCCACTCCACCTATCTGGACCTCTTCAAATCTATCATGATTCAACCCTTTACCCTGATCCTGGGAAACTTTAACTATCCAACCACAGATTGGAAGAACTACTCATACCAAAACACAAATGCCCAGAGATTCCTTGATTTCGTCAATGCAAACACCTTGGACCAGCTGGTTGACACCCCCACAAGAGATGAAAATATCTTGGACTTGATATCATCCAACATGAGTAACCACCGGAGCATCCCTACAGTGTCACTCTCCCTGGTAAGATCCGACCACAAAGCGGTCAGTTTTGAAGTCACCAGCTCTTCCGACCCCCTCTAGCTAGTGTCAAATAAAAAAATTTCTCCAAAGATGATTACAACCTCCTGAGGGAAGGTATAAGCAGCTTCACAGCCCCCTCTTCCTCCATAGGAACTGGCACATATGTCCAAACCTACACCAAAGTACTATAAAAGCATTTATATTGCTGCATGGAATAAGGAATACCCAAAAGGACAATATCCTCCATCTCAAGGAAGAGTAAACCTGTCTGGTGCACATCTGCAATAAATAAACTCTATAATAAAAGGAAAAAAATTCTGTTAAGAACCTAGAAGGAGCAGGTGCCTAATTGGAAGCCATCTTTCCTTAGCCCGAAGAAGCAAATAAGAGCATTAGTGAAATCCTCCAAATCAAACTTCAATTCCAATATGGCCCCATCTACTAAAGACAATCACAAGGCTTTCTTCACATATGTTCATCATCTCAAGGGAAGCACCCAGATCTGCTCAGAAGTGGTGGTCAAGGACACCACATACACAAACGCTGTAGATATAGCCCACCTGTTGGCAGATAGGTTCAGTGAAACTTCATCCCTCTGTTCCCCCCATCAGTAAATCAGGACATACCCAGCACCTGCCCCACTCCCCTTATCTCTAGGGAGCAAGTCATCACTGTCCTCTCAAAGGCAAAAAATACAGCCTCCATAGGACCTGATAACATCCCAGGGTGCATCTTACATGAACTCCGGCAGGAACTTGCAGCACCATTAGGCACCCTATTCAACAAAAGCCTGAGTACAGGCTTCATCCCAGCTGAGTGGAGGACCGCCACTGTCACCTCTTTGCACAAAGGTGGAGCATCCACCAATCCAGGAAATTATAGACCCATCAGCCTAACTAGCCTGATCTGCAAGGCCATGGAGCAGATTATCATGGACTTCATTACCAAGGACATTAGCAACTTCCAAACACTTGATCCCAAACAGTTTGGCTTCGTCAAGGGGAGGTCATGCCTGTTAAATCTGGTCAACTTCTATGAGACAGTCACCAAAGCCATGGACGAGGGGGAGGACTGTGCACACCACCTACCTTGATCCAGCCAAAGCCTTCGATACTATTCCCTAGTCGGGTATAATAGATAATCTCTCTCAACTAGGCATCAATCCTTATGTTACCAGATGGTTAGCAAACTAGCTCACTGATAGAACCCACCTAGTCAAAATAGAGGAAGCCACTTCAAGTAGTCGACCCGTAATGAGTGGTGTTCCCCAGGGATCAGTCTTGGCACCTTTGTTGTGTGGGATATACTTTTCTGAGGTGCAGGCCTAAACCAGTGGGCTACGGCTGACCAAGTTTGCAGATGACTGCAAGCTAGGCACTTCAATTCCCCTAGTGAAGTGGACATCCTCCTAGAGGGTTTCACCCAAACAAATAACTTTTGCCAGAAACATGGCCTCAAATTGAATGCCAAAAATACATTGTCATCCCCTTTGGGGAGAGTGACGTCCCCACAAATTATTACATTAATAACAAGGTCCTAAGTACACACTTAGTTGTGAGGGACTTGGGCACCCAGGTTGATAGCAAACTGACTTTTGACCACCATATTTCCTCCATTGTACTGAAAGCTTTCTACATGGCTCACCTCATTAGTAAAGGTATATCATCCAGGGACAAGCTGGTCATAACATCCCTGTATTCTTCCCTTATAAGACCCATTATTGAGTACAATGCCCCTTTCGGCATGTACCTCACAAAGCACATGCAGCAGCTGGAGAGACCACAGAGGTTCATCACCAGGAGAATCCAGGACCTCAAACATCTACCATACACATTTAGGCTAAAGGCCCTATCCCACTACTCAGTCTCCTACAGACTCCTCAGAGGTGACCTCTGTCTGGCATACAAAGCAATCTCAGACCCCACCTTGATGGAACTGCTGCATATCCGTAAGTCAAGCTCCACTCGAGTGACCTCAACCTGGTCTGTGACATCAGTAGGACTTGTTGGTGGGACAGATTTGTGTCGCAGAGACTCCCCCTTCTGTGGAATGGACTCTCGATCCACATCAAGCAGAGCACCTCATTAACTCTTTTTAAGTGCAACCTGGATAACTGGATGGGGAACAGAAAATACAACCCTGGGGTTCCACCTGTGGCATCGGGTGCTGACTTGTCAGAACATGGGCTAAATTCATGGCTAGGCTTGCTAGGGCCTCAGGGCAAGAGCCAAGTAACTTCCTATGATCCTATGATAACACACAGTTTGAATCAGAACTTGCCAAACATAAAAATGTTCACTTACCTGTAATGTCCAAATTTGTTTGTCTTTTCAGCTTTTCCCAGTTAGGGGTTGCCACAGCGGAACTCCGGTCCTCTAATGATTGGCAGTCATTTTTTTTTATGGTGCCGAGTTGCCAGCCCGATGCCCAACCTTCAGTGAAGGTACACCCATTCACTCATGTCTTTCAGAGGCCATTTGACTGCGGGAAGAACATGCAGACTCCACACAGAAGGCACTCCAGCCGAGAATCGAACAGGAGAACCTCTTGCTGTGAGACAACAACGCTACCGCTGTACCACCACGTATCACCTGTAATGTCCAAGTATGCAGTCTAAACAAGTCCCAGTAATTATTCTAGCAGCCATCTCCTACAAAGCTGATTGCTTCTCAGAATGTCTTGGACAAAATCTACACACTGCTTAAACATCAGAATATAGCCAGTATGTGTAAAACTTACTGCAAATTTCAAGTCACCTACAGCAAATCATAACAGTCATTTATTGTCCCAATGCCACCAATCACAAAAAAGTAAAATTAATATAAAAGTAGTAATTTATAAAAAGGCTACACTAACCTCTTGTTCAACCTTCCATTATGACTGTGAGTTCCACAACTGAGCTGAATTATGTAGAAAGTGACACACACATCATTTCATAAAAGAGCACACCCACCCCAAACAATTAAAGGAGTACAACAGGTTTCTCTAATGTATTCCTCAACTACGGCCCTTGTTTGCTCCTATAAGCAACAACAATAGAGCATTAACAACTTTTTTATATTCCCTTACTTTCTGTAACAGCTCTTCTTCCTTCTCATACTGTGATGGTTTCACTTACAAAATCATTCTCACATTTGAAGGTAAAGCTGGCTCTCAATTACTGACATCATCATCAGGCAGTGCAGTTACTTTTTTTTTTTTTTTTTTAATCAGTTCCCTCCCCCAAGTCCATCACCATCATCATCATCTCTAACTAAAATAAAAAAAACCCTTTCTGTGATGTCATGGTCATGGGTGGCTCCTTCCCCCCCCTCTGTGCTCAAATCAAAAGGGAGTGAGGTAGGGTACTTAGCATTGTGTTTTCTTTCTGAAGTTATTTTCTCTAACTTTAAAGAGAATAACACCATTGACCACCTTAAAGATTTCTGTTCAATATGGGTGTGAGTGGTATGTGCCTTAAATGAATTCACATACTCACATGAACAGGAATAATGCATATTGGTGGTGTATGGTGTATGGGCATGCCGGTGGTTATTACTACAAAAAAAAACTGGTATGGTAATGGTGGAGATATTTGGAAGGCATAAGCAAAACACCAGTATATAAGCCATATATAGCACCAATGGAACTGGAGGGCAAATATATTTAGTAATAAGGGATTTTGTCCATGCACAAATATTTCAACAGTGATTTATCATTATCTGCATCAAGGTAAATTTAACTTTAAGAACCTTAAAATTTATGTTTAAAAAAATAAAAAAAAAAAACTTTAAGACTTAATTAAGCACAAAGAAAAAGAAAAAATAAAGCAAAAATGTAGGTATGTACAAAAGAGCAATCCAAAGGAAATGTAAAGTTTTTTTAAAAACCCAACAAACAAAATAAAACATATGTAACAACATACTGTAAACAACACCACACCTGCCAACACATAACAACACAACAATACTCAAGCAAGAAGGTAATTTTAAATACTTAAATTGGTGCAAGACCTTACAGGAGTTTGCTATATAAACTGGATGATGATGCAGTCAAATGGCTGCAGTTCATCAGAAAAAAAATCCCCCCCTGCTAAAAAAAAGAGCAAAGAGAGAATTACATGGACTTTGACAGCTAGGGAAGCTAGGTGTTACGAGGAGTAAAATGACTGACTGAATTATTGTCTCAAAAATTAGTGCTTTTAAACAAAAAAAGAAAAAAAAGTATACAGCACCCAATCCTTGTCTCTACACAGGATGCACCTAGACAGTACCTGAATTTACTACTATGTAATGAATGCATGAATAGATTACACTGGTTAACACATTCAAATTCATAAATACATTGAAATGAATAAGAAATTTCAAACAGCTTAGCATTTACACCTCTCATTCAATGAAATGAAAATCACTACCAAGCCAGAAACCAATGCAGTTAGCACCTCATCAACTTTAACATGGCCATTTTTCACCTCTGCTGGCACCCATTGTTTAATCCAGTCTGTCCAAGATGAAAACACTTAACACACAGCTATGGATGACTGCAGCTATTTTAGAATAATTAACTTGCAAACCAATTGACTTAGGCTTCTCTTAACACAAAGTGAGAATGATGTAACTATGTTTTATATATTTAGTAAACCCTTTAGTTAATTTACCAAACTGTAAAAAATTGTGAATTTCCGTGGAGATTGATATCTGCAGAAAATAATAAAGCTCCATTTACATTTTAAGTGCCCTATTTATAGGCCTGTAACAGACTTAGAACAGCTATGAAAAAATGTCACAGAAAATCTGGGGAACCACAAATATCAGCTGCCCAAGAGGAGAGTTGTAAAAATAGAGGGTAAACCTCTAAATGTTAAGCTTACAGAAAATGGCATATCAAAATGGTCTGCAACACAAGGTAAAAACAATGTGCCCACAAATTACCACATAGGCGGAAACCCATTGAGTACAGAGAAAGTTATTGGGGACCTGGGGACCCAAGTTGATAGCAATCTGTCCTTTGAAAACCACATTGCCAAAGTGGTTAGAAAGACCCTTTACATAGCCCACCTCATCACGAAGGGTTTCACATCTAGATCAAGAGAGGTAATCGTGCCCCTTTATTCATCCCTCATCAGGCCCATCATAGAATACAATGCCCCTTTTGGGATGTACCTTACCCGACACCTGCAGCAATTAGAAAGACCCCAAAAGTATCTCACCAAGAGGATCAAGGGTCTCAAACAGATGCCATATGCTGCTCGGTTAAAAAACTCCAGCTCTACTCAGTTGCATACCGCCTACTTCGAGGCGATCTATGCCTGACATACAAAGCTATGTCAAATCCAGAATTAATGGACATGCTCCACCTCAGTAAATCTAAATCCCTTAGAGCCACACACTCGAGGGACTTGAACCTCAGCACAGAAATAAATAGAACTTGCTGGGGGGACAGGTTCATAACCCAGAGGCTCCCTTTGCTCTGGAATAGAATTCCAGTTCATGTGAGGCAGATTACCTCACTGAATCTCTTCAAGAAGAATCTCGATAGGTGGATGGGCGATCGTAGGTTTGTCCCAGGGATTACTCCCGTGTCACTATTAGACAGAGGCGCAGTAAATTAAACCTTAAAAAGGGCACAGTATACTCAAATCAAGGGTGGCGTAAGCCATACAGAATTGGGCTAGGCTTATAATTGCCCCAGGGCAGATAGCCTAGTATGAACCTAAAAAGTACATTAAAGTATTTTGTCTGATATACTTGATATATTTGTAGTGTCATGGTCTTGCAATGCACTCATCAGTGCACACACTGTTTATAAAATACCATGTATATACATACCTTTTGTCAAAGTCTTCTAGACACTCTAGAAGGTCTCATCCTTCAGCACAGATAAAGTCGCACATACTCCTCTTCCACTCCCACATACTTCAAGTCCATGCAGGTCACTCAAGAGTTACCAGAAAAGCCACTAACTTTGCTTCCATACAAGGATGTGACTGTCATATGTCATAGGAGTTGCAAATCAATTGAGCTGCAAGGACATTTCAGCTTTGCCAGTACCCACCCATAAGCCTTCCCTCCCTTTTCAGGAAGGGCCAGGGCATTCATACCAGCGGTGAATTTATGAATACTCAAATAGTTATCCTTTTTAAAGGCAGCCAGTGTGTCAGACTGTTTAACTTAGAAAGTTAGTTTGTTCTAGTGAAGTCGGTAAGCCCTGTATCTATCCCTCCACAATGTTTGTTTATTTGTTGGAGTGGATTTAGATCTATGGTCCTAGTATTAGCTGGTTTATTTGATTTATGGATGCAGAACAGTTTTTGGACTACTGGATCAATTGTAACCAGCAAAGCCTTCATGCTCCATTTCAGTAACATGTGATAAGTCTGCCCCTAACCCTAACCTGCATCTTAAACTTAAAAAAAGATGTTCCCATAGCACTACCACTACAGAAGACAGGACTGTCATCACTCATGTGCACATGGGTGCACGCATACACACACACTAAATCTATCCCCTAACCTAATCCTAAACACACACAATTACATACACTTAATCCAGCCCCTTACCTAACCCTTACTCTAACCCTAATCCACACACATTAGAACAAACACACACACACACACACCTGCCACTCATCCCTCTTACCTGTTTCAGTGAAGCATACACACACAAAAAAAAGCTCTGTTTGATAAAACTGGACATTCAACTGAAAAACACTGTACTTCTGCCTGCTGGCCAAAGCAATTATCTACAAATCGAAACCACTACAAAGCACAAAGTATATAAAGATGTAACTACTAGGGACCAATTGACTATATGGTCATACATAACAGGTAAGAATAGATGGATTCATATCTCCACTACAGCCAATCACAAATGGAGTTCTGCAAGATTCAGTTCTGGCACTAGTCTTTTTTCACATCCTTTTCTTAGATGTCAACACTGTTGGCAACAATGAAAAAATATGCAGATGACTGCAAAGTGGGGAGAATTGCTTTTAATGTCGGACACATTTCCCTTCAACCACCCTTTCAAAAATCATGAGAGTGGTAAAGTAGAAATAACTTTACTTTTATTGTCAAAAAAAAAATGAAGCAGTTTGGCATTTGGCAATTTCCTGCCTGAGGATTATTGATTTCACACACCTGTTGACCAATTACATATAATTGACCAAATGCAGTTAATTAAACAACAGATGTTGACAAATGAGCATTTAGACCAAAAGAATATATATGTGTGCATATATATATATATATATATATATATATATATATATATATATATATATATATATATATATATATATATATATATATATATATATATGTATATATATATATATATATATATATATATATATTTGTATCACTTCGCTGAAAGACCATTTCACTGACACCAATTTCACTGAGAACAAATCACCTAAAACTCATTTCATTGACAAGTAGTACTCCAAGGCAAGTCAGATGTATATGTCCTTTTCCCCACTGTAGTGCGATCTTGGTGTTAGTATATATAGTTAGGTGTGTGTGTGGGGTACAACCCCCCCACATTGGGGGGCGTAGCCCCTCACCTAGTTCAATTTTACCAAATAATGTAAAACAAAACCAGGCAACAGAAAACCAAATTAAGTGGGGGGCTTTACCCCCCACACCCCCAACTATATATACTAACACCAGGATTGCACTCCAGCGGGAAAAGGAGATATACCTTTGACTTGCCTTAGAGTACTACTTGTCAGTGAAATGAGTGTTAGGTGAAATGAACTTTCAGTGAAATGAACTTTAGCTGATTTGGTCTCAGTGAAATGGGTTTAAGTGAAATTGTCTTTCAGTGAAGTGATACGAATCAATATATATGTATATATATATATATATATGTATGTATATATATATATATATATATATATATATATATGTATATATATATATATATATATATATATATATATATATATATATATATATATATATATATATATATATGTATATATATATATATATATGTATATATATATATATATATATATATATGTGTATATAAATATATATATATATATATATATATATAT
Organism: Protopterus annectens; assembly: GCF_019279795.1. NCBI lineage: Eukaryota > Metazoa > Chordata > Ceratodontiformes > Protopteridae > Protopterus > Protopterus annectens. The sequence goes on along the minus strand of NC_056732.1, from coordinate 1,675,603,202 downwards.
ATATCTATATCTATATATTTTATATATATGTATATATATATATATATATATATATATATATATATATATATATATATATATATATATATATATATATATGTGTGTGTGTGTGTGTGTGTATAAATATATATATATATATATATATATATATATATATATATATATATATATATATATATATATATATATATATACATATATACAGAGAGAGGTATGTGTGTGTGTGTGTGTGTGTGTGTGTGTGTGTGTGTGTGTATGTGTATGTATGTAGTTTCATAGGTAGGTACTAGGCTATCAGCCCAAGGGTCTAAGTAAGCCTAGCCAACAAGGTTCCCTGGCTTATGCCACCCAAGAAAGTTAATTTCCTGTACCCTTGTAGGGCAGAGCCACAGAAGTGATCCCGGGGTGTATTTCCTATTTCCCATTCACTCATCAAGACTTTTCTTGAAGACTTCTAATGAGGAACTTTGCTTGACATAGATGGGTAGCTTGTTCCAGAGTATAGGAATTTTCTGGGACAAGAATCTATCCCTTCAGCATGTCCTTTTTATTGTGGTGGCAAGGTTTAGGTCCCTAGAGCGTGTAGCTCAGAGGGATTGGGATTTCTTAAGGTGTAGCTTGTCCAACAGCTCTGGGTTTAACATAGCTTTATATGTTAGGCAGAGATCTCCTCGGAGTAGGCAATATGCTACAGAGTAAAGCTGGAGTTTTTTGAGATGATCAGTGTAGGGCATCTGTTTGAGGCCAGTAATCCTTTTGTGAGGTACTTCTGTGGCCTTTCCAGCTGCTGCAGATGTCTTGTGAGGTACATTCCAAAAGGGGCATTGTACTCTATAATGGGTCTAATGAGTGCCGAATAGAGGGGAAAAATTATCTTTTTCCTGGATGAGAACCTTTTTGTGATGAGGAGTGAACGTAGCAGGATTTCCTGACTACTGTGGCGATGTGATTATATAGCTACAATTTGGATTGCAGTTTTGCCCAGAGTTAGTTGCACTTGGATAACCTCGGATGCATTTTGCAACTAGCCTGGAGGTTTGGATATCCTTAATGAATATGGACACACCTCTGCCTTTGGTGTTCTGATCCAGGTTAGATGGCCGAAAAGTGTGGTATGTGTTATAGATTGGTAATGCAGGGGTGCTCTCTAGAGCTTTGAACCAGGTCTCAGTCACTGCACAGATATCGATGTTCTCCATTTTCAGGAGTCCCTTGAGTGAGTGCATTTTGAGATTTAGACTTCTAGCATTGAGTAGCATTACCCTCAGTTTTTGCTTGCCTGTTCCTCTTATGGTGGTGAATTTGTCATTTGAACCTTGCCTAAAAAAGGCACTATAGGGATGGCAAGAGCCTTAGCCAGTATCTGGAATCCCAGGGCCGACAGGGGCAGGCCATCTCTGGCAAAGCATCGTGGTCTGTCGACCATGTCATCCCAGGCAGAGAGATACTGAATCCCCTTAGAATGACACCAGAAGCTTAGCCAATATATATACATATATACACACACACACACACACACACACACACACACATATTTATTGTATGTACACAGCACATGCCCACATGTATACCAGCACACACTTGTGTGTGTGTGTGTGTGTGTGTGTGTGTGTGTGTGTGTGTGTGTGTGTGTGTGTGTGTGTGTGTGGATAGCTACACACACACAATGTCTCTCTCTCTCTCTATATATATATATATATATATATATATATATATATATATGTATATATAAAACAAGTATATTATAGATATTGGTAAATAGATATAGACATATATGATATATTTATTACTAGATAAACCAGTACAACAGGAACTGGTGTTGATAATGGCTAACCCGAATGTACACATCGGGCAGACAGAACAGGATACGAGGACTGCCTGGGTCCACATGGGGCGGAGCTATGGGAATAAAGAAGGAGAGGCCACTCTGGACTTCTGTTTTGCAAATCACTACAAAGTAGTCAACATATGGTTCAAAAATAGATACTGTCACAAGATCAGATACAAGAGTGGCCAACATGCAACTCAGGTGGACATCCTCTTAGTAAGGAAAAGGCAATGGGGTAGAATAAGTGATTGTAAAATCATCCACAGTGAAACAGTCAGCCCACAGCATAAACCACTGGTTGCCACAATCAGCTGTAAGCAATGATCAGAGAAGGCTCTAAGGTCAAGAGAGTTACCAGATTAAAAACTTAGAAGTTGACTGGAGAGGAAGCATAGCAGTTCAAGGAATTGCTCAGAGCTCTAGCACCTCAATAAGAAAAGGAAATGGATGAAATCGAAGAAGAATGGCAGTGCCTCAAAACAGCACACATGAGGACTACAGATCATATATACAGCCAAGCCAGGCATGGAAATAAGGTACATAAGGAAAGCTGGTGGTGGAATGCAGAAGTCCAGGGAGTTATCCAAAGAAAGAAGGAGTGCAGCAAATAAAAAAAAAATGGGAGAAAGATAAGACAGACCAGACTAGGAGGGAATACTAGTTGGCTAAGAAAAAGGATAAGAAAGGAGTTGCAGTAGTAAAGAACAAGGCGTCAGAGGCACTCTGCCAAATTCTGGAAGATGACAGTAGATGGCACAAAGAAAGTATATTAGGTTGCAAGGCAAAGGCAGAAAGATAAAGAAGACAGTCAGACACCCTTCGTATGGGATGCTAGCAACAACCTTTTCACCAGTCCACAGGACATGAAAGGCAGACAGGAGGAGTACTTCCAGCAACTTCTGAATGAAGAAAGCTCCACAGAAGCTGCACTGCCCATATACAGCCTACAATGAGGGAAGAACAGCAGCCCGCCATAGAAGAAGTAAAAACAGCTCTAAGGAAAATGAAGTCATGGAGGAAGCAACAGGCTCGGATTAGGTCACACCTGATATGATAAAGACAGCAGGTGAGATGGAAGAGAATTGGCTTCCGACAGTACTCATAGCAATGTGGAAAGAAAAGTGCATCTCAGTTGACTGGTGAATAGTCATATTAGTGCCAATGTTCAAGCTCAAAGGGTACATTCACAACTGTGTTCATTACAAAGCTATCAAATTCCTGTCATACTGCATGAAAGTTCTGGAGAGGGTGATTGATAAACAAATACACAGTGTAGCAGAAAGTAAGATGGGAGATGAACAGTTTGGATTCAGATCAGGATGCAGCATGACTGCTTCAACAGATAATCTGCTAACAAGTATATACAGGCAATTGCATGATCACCATCTTGCAGTAGAAGACAAGTACCAGAAAGCAAGAATGCAACCATTCAGCTCCAGTGATTGAGATGTTTTGAACCAAAAATGTTCTGAATAATGTTATCACTTATTCACTCGGGTATAAGCATACATAACAAATAGGTGAAGGCAGTGAGCCAAAAGAGCTGTTTCTTTTTAGATATGTATAATAGTATTGTTTTATTCATCTCCAGTTGCCAAGTTGAGTTCTGAAATTGTTGATCATAATGGAGGTTGGAAATAATTATAAATATAATTAGTTAAATTTGGTCTGCTGCAGTCTGATATAGTATCTTTCTTTTAGTTTTTAAGCTAAGGCTTAACACTTATTGTTAAATTTTGATAGTGAAACAACTATTATAATGTATCTAGTCTGCATAGTCACAGCTTGAAATTGATTAGTTTCAAAGTTTACATGTTGTAAGCTTGGTTAAAGTTGTCATATGTAGACTTATGTTCAATGTTGCCATTAAAAATGTGTGTATGTATACGTAGTACATTGCTATTTTGCATCACTTGCTACTTGAAATATTTCTTTGCTCTACTTGCCAATATTCAGGCAGAAACGTGAATTGGAATGCATTTTAAATTTATCAGTCATGTTTACAACACATGCAGAAACACTAAGTTAATTAGCTTGAGCACTTTGAAAATGTCTTTCTTAAAATACAGACAGTAAAAACAGTGTGTTGTCTTTACATATGTGGTACACTATTACATAACACATCTTCCACTCTCCTCCAGTGATGATCTCCCAGCGATCGGAGGCAAAAACTTTAGTTCTGTGTAGCCAGCAATGCTTGGATATTTTCTTGCCAGTATAAACCACTGTTTTTCAGATATAGTCCTAAATCTGTTCATCTTTAGCCTCTCAAGTGACTTCATGCAAGACATATAGAGAACAGCCTTAGTTGTCTTCCTTCATAAAGGTGGCTCCACTATTAATTCTAGCAGCTATACATTAATAAGCCTTACTAGACTAGCCAGCAAGGCAGTGAAACATGTCACTGTAGACCTCAAAAAAATATATATTTGCAACCCACAATCTCATGACCCAAATCAGTTTGGATTTGTGAAGGGTAGATTTGTCTGCTTAACTTAGTTAGCTTCTCTGAAAATGTCACTAAGACTTTAGATGAGAACAAAACCCTAAAAATAGCAATCATTCATTTGGTCAAGGCCTGTGATACTATCCCACACTCACACATATTGACAAAGTAATCAAACTAAATGTAAATCCATAAGTTTCATGCTGGAATGCTAACTGGTGCCCAAGCAAAACCCATTAACTCAGGTCTGAAGGCCAGAGCCGGATCATGGTCAAATGGGACTCTAAGCAGGGTAATGGATTGGGGCCCCCTTTACACACACCAGCCCCTTCAGCCCACAGTGCAGCCATTCCAGTGCCCATTACTTGGCTGCTTCTCCTCATTTACCATAAACACTGTTCAAACATGCCATTGCGCATATTATTTTCTTCTTCACTTCTAAAATGATTCAAAAGCTTTAAAACATTTATTTCAAATTTTATAGCACAAACACAGATAGACATTTGTTACACAAAACAATATGGTCTCACAGTGAAAACAGAATTAGCATGAACAGTAAACTTCTCTACCATAGAAACTTACATTAACTGAAATGGCATTTAAACACGCAATCAAAGAAAATGCATCTGGTCATTGGAGGAAAAAGTTTACCTTCGGGCTGATATAAAAATATTGACCCCATGCACACATTTGTAGGACCACGCATACAAGTGTAAGTTCTTTGATACACAATCTTGATTGTATTAAATTATATTCCTTGTATGGTACAGCAACACTTATTAGTGTGTGTTTTAAAGTCTAGGTTTGAACATTTTTCCAATAAGCAATGAAACAAAACATATGCACCAATAAGGATAAAACTACTACTTTCAGGACATTTCAACCATAAAAGGCTACTTTTAGTTAATATGCACAATTTCTGCAGCAGTAAAAGTAATCTGAATAATTCCACATTAAATAGACCTGTAACTAATGAAGACATTGCTGCAAGTAAACTATTTTATATTTCAGTGTTTCATCAACAGATTCAATCCCTGCTGCCCTTGAATAATTACATTGCTGGTAACATTACAATAGGGAGTAGAAGGCAAACTAAACAATGGGTTTATATTTATGAGGCATCTGATCCAAAAGAGGACACACTTAGGACTGTAGTAACCCCACCCCTTAAAGTACAACACAGTATTAGCAATCCATTTACAAGGTGTGGGAGTAGAACCCACATCCATCTGCATCAAAAGCAAATATACTCCTTGTTGTGCTACTAACACTGCTTTCAAGTTCTGTAGCACAATCAGTGATGACCATATGCTAAACAAAACAGATGCACATTGAAAACAGATTTCAAATGAACAACAGTAACCTTCCCTTGTAGCTCACAATTCATTGAAAATTCATTGATACTCTTTTTTTTGAGTATTCTGGTAGTTGGTGTAGAGGATTCAGGGTCTTGTCTCCTGTAACCAAGGTACAGGATTTGAGCCTGAGCAAATTAACTAACCTGCTATCCATAATTAGAGCATCACACACACACACACACACACACACACACACACACACACACACACACACACACACACACACTTCTTACTGATGGAATGTTTGTTCATTGCAGATGCCTACAAACTGGAAGTTATTGTCAAGCTTTAACCACCACTGAAACATGACTTGGTAACTCACAACTTATGGTCAACCCAAAAAAGACCAAACTACTACTTTTTCCCCAAAATCCCTCTAATTGAAAAAAGCTAAATTTAAAGTCCTCTACCTTGATAATACAACCATTTAAGTCACTTCTGATAGCAAATTATCAGGGGTGATAGTGGATGGTTATCTTACATTCCACCTGCAAATACAAACTTGCATAAGAAAAATTTGTAAAAAAACTAGGGAAGATTTACAGAGCCAAAAAAATTCTTACCGACACAGCTAAAACTACACTTGTCACTACTTATCTCCTCCTCACTCTTCTTTATGATGCTCCCATCCTTACTAAATTACAACTTGAACAATCCTATAACAAAGTTGCTAAATTTGCAGCAAATACCCCTTTCAGAACCCACAACTGTGTAGCACTAAAAAGCTTAAATTGGTTAGAATGCCACACCAACTAACACACAGCTTACCACCTATAAAATTATCCAGCATCCAGCTGCCTGTCCAGCGCTAAAACACATTCTACACAAGTATGTTCCCAATCGGTCATTGCAATCCACTGACCAAAAACTCCTGTCTGTCTACAAACCTTTCAAATCTGCTGGGCACTATCTGTATTCATATAAGGCCTGTAACTGCTTACCTGTATCCATCAGGTCAGTTCCTTCCCATCCTTCAAAACCACTTTAAAAGACTTCCTAGATAAAATCATCCTGTGTTCATGCTCAAAACCAGGATAAACTGTATCTCTAAATGTGAACAAGTAAGTTTTCTTTCTTAAACCTCCTTACTCTCCCTTCTTCACTTCCTTACTTCTATCGTTTTCTCTCCCTGACTTTCTCTCTAAATACGTCATAAGCCTGTTTTTCCCTCACTTCATATTGCAATTCCTGTTTGTATTTGAGAAACCTACCTTGAATTTCTCTACAAATTGTCTAAAATTTCTCTAACTGTTAAATGATTGTCATATAACCTGTATCAATTCTTAACCATTTTTTTATATTATGTATTAATTTGTTATAATTATTCAAACTGCAGATGTTTTTGTTTTACTTTTGCAGATAGTAAAATTATTATTCTTAAAATGTTTTGTAATAATTTTGAACTTTTCTCCACAGGCTTCTATTGTAAATGAGCTTCTAAACAGTCAGACTTTCCGGGTAATCTAATGTCAATAAACAAACCCCCTCCTGATACTTTTACCCTTCTACAAGAACATGCACACACATAAATAACTGGTGTTCTGAAAATGAGCTCAAATTAATGTAAAAAAAATATTTAGTAGGCAACACCATCCCCCAAACATCATAAATAACATCCCACTTCAAATGAAAGTGTTGTTAGGGACCTTGACTCATGGACCTATAATCACTTATCTTCCAGACATCATGACAACAGTCTCCAGAAAATCCTTCTTAGTATGTTACTACTTATCAACATAATATAATCCAGATCTAGAGAATTCAAGGTTTCTGTAAAATCAGCATTGATTAGGATTATTATTGAGCATAATGTTCCTTTTAGGAGGTACTTCAGTAGACATATAAAACAACTAGCAAGACCCCAGATGTTCCTAAATAAAGAGATCACTGACCTAGAGACCGTAAGCTTACAGGAAAAATTTAAAATGCTGTCCTTTTCTTCATAGTCTTAGAGAATATTGAGCAGAGATCAAACATCTCAACCTCTTAAAGCAAGAAGTCTGGATAAAGCCATAAATAATGTGTGTGTTGGGGGGGGGCAAAACACTGACAAATTTTAAATACTGCTCTTACAAACTTAGAAAATTGATAGAATAACAGGATTGGTATTGGCATGAATTTTGAGAAGGGTATGAAGTCTGAAACTAAAATGCCTGTTATTTTCTGACTTCAGTATTCAACAATTTGTCAGTGGTTTCCTAGAAAACCTCATTTTTGTGAAAAACAGATGAACAATATGAGGCACAAATCTAGAAACTCTGTGAAAATCTGTACAGTTGAGAGGTATGCAGATCTCTGTCTTGCCTTTTTTGCCATGAAAGACCCAGTTGCCTTGTATTTCTTATATCTCGACCAGCAGATAAACAAAATACAATGGAGAGAGAGATTTATCACCCATCACAATGAAATGTATTATGTTAACCAAGGGAACAGAAACAAGCTGTAATATAATTCTATGCATCAAGCTATATAAGACAAAAGTAAATTTATGCTGACCAATAACATTCTTTACAAGTACTGATCAATCCAGCTACATGTAACTGCGTGGAAGTAAAGTATAACATTGTCAAAGAACACACTACAACAATAAATAAACCTTTCAATTGTCCCTTATTTTGCATAGCATTTTGCTTCATCCCTAATAAAAGCTGTGATTTGAAGGAACGCATTTTGGTAATAAGCATACTTCTCAGGTGTCTCTAATTTTGTAGATGGACCTTGATTTTGCCCATCCCCTGGCAAAATGTTTGATTTACTGTTAAAAACACTAAGGTTTGTAGCCAGTGAACAATGCCATACATTAAAGTTTCATGCTTCTTGCTCATAACAGGCACACCGATGGAAAGCCCATTGTTCAACTTTCCAAGAGAATTAAAACTAATATTCAGAATGGTTCCCATTGTTTGAGTCTTCCTGCCATCAGGTTTCATACAATATTTGAAGTAAAGACTTGACAGCCATAAGGGAAACAAGTGGTACAGAATATTACAGTACTGATGTTGCTAAGTTTCTTTTGTAAACTCTGTGATTTTCATTAGGGAGGATCAGTTTGTCAGCAGTAGCACACGGTGTTCTGAATATGAATGCTTATGCGACAGTTGTTACTCCATTAACTTTATAAAGTGTATTAGAATAAATTTTAAAAAATGTCCTTGATTTTTGTCTTTCTTCAGAGTTGTAGCTATGGGAATTGTAAAGAAGAAATATATTTTCTTACATTAAGATAGGACATACATACAAATATAAATGCCTTGTGAAAAACTGTAAAAAAAAAAGCAAAATCAATAGGCACGTTGGTGCTTTAGCACTTCAATCGCGACTGCAAAATCAGTACCTGAATTAATTTAAGCTAGTACTGTATTGCAACATCATTGTACCTTGACAGTTTGTTTGGCAGCAATCTAAAAAAAAGTGGTGAGAAATACATTCAAATGTTGTTAATAAGTTATTCCCCCGGATTTACTAATCTTCCGTGCAGGACTAGCCTAGTCCTGCACGGAAGCAGCTGTTTAGGAGGAGGACGGCAGCGCGCCATGCATATTAATGAAGGCATGCTGCCTGAACTTCTAGTCCTACACAGAGTGTGGACGAGTTCAGGGGGCATGTCTGAGAGCAGGGATCTCAGAATAAACATGCCCCTGCAAAGTAGAACAGCAGAAAGTGGAAATACATGAGCAAGGCCACTCATAGGTGTCCACATATCCCCACCAACAGTCCCCCATGTGTACAACAGCAACAGTACATATAAATACACCGAAGAAAAAACTTTAATATTTTTTTTTAAATCCGATTACAGCTAACCGCAGGTGCGCAGGTGTGCCCATAGCTTAGCTACAGTTAAAGCAGTTTAAAAAGCTGAAGCGGTTAGCAAGAAAGATATATGCAAATAAAGCAACACAGCAATAGTGTAGTGGGCAGAGCATCCACCTAATGAACAGGCATTCCCAGTTCAAATCCCACTGCAGCACATACCATTTTGCTTGTGAAATATGAATATGAACATTTGTTTTCATTTATTTGCTGTATAACCTACTAAATAACATTTAAATGTGAACCAGAGTACTGCATTTTTTAAATGCACATGTGAAGTGTCAGTTCCATAATGAATAAGGCACTAGTAAGCAGGTTTCAGCACAGATAAGCAGTAGTAAGTGTGTTTAAGTGCGTTTGCGCAGAGGTAAGCATTGCCTACACAGATTAAGCAAAGTAGAAGCTAACTGAATGTAAGAAACTGCTAACCAGAGGTTAGCAGTGCTTAGCTCTGCACAAACCCACGCACACCCACTTACAACTGCTTTAAAGTTTGCCTTAATCACTTTGTACCCAATGGCCTGTGTTCTGCCCAGCAACAAAATAAACAGCTTCCGCAAGGCTCGAACTCAGGACCCTGTACACTACAGTCACAGTAGTAAGTCATCATAGCAATACATATAAATGAGGTATCAGCAAACAAATCCTCACCACAGGAAAATCAAACCAAATATGTGAACTGAATCTATGTAGAGTGTGATGTTGTATAACCTGCCACAGAACATAAATATGTGAACTGGAGTACTGCAGTAAGCATAGATTTGAGGTGTTATCATAATAAAGTCTAGAGGTCCCCAGGACCCCATGCAGTGTAGGTACACATGAATCATGGATACCAGACACATATATAACCTGTAATGAATAATAAATCACTGCCAAAAGGCAAATATAGTGCAGAGTAAGTATTAAGCAATACTAACTGCAGCACAGCTCAACTTAGTAAGAGTAAGCAATGTGTAGGGGAGCCAATTCAATCTTCCTAGTGGTATACCTCTTTAAGCACTGCCAACCTTAGGTAAGCAGGTGTGCCCATAGCTTAGCCATTTCAAAACCGGCCAATCATGGAAAAGTGCAGGAAATTGGCTGTATTTAAACCCCACAGGTGGGAATACTTCCCATAACTGGTTGTAGCTTCCTACTGCAGACAGAATGGCTGGTGTGGGTGAAGGCACTTGATTTAGAGTGCAGCGCTGGGGCATCCAGGAGTCAACAATCATGGTATGGCTCCTGGTAAAACAACATGAGCAGAGACTACTGCAGGGCCAGTACCAGGGCTCACAGTATAAAACTGAGGCCTGGGACAGTCTTGCCCATGACCTCACCAGTGCCACAGGTATCCCCAGACTGGTAAGCAGGTCACACACTACCATGCTGACCTGAAGTAGTGGAGGGAGGATGTACTGGAACAGTGGATCCATGACTCTTGGCAAATGCCTAATGCCCCAGTACTAAGTACTCATTCTACTAAGTAGTTACTAATTGCCTAGCTTGTTTATACTATGGATAGGTATGGCTAAATATCACTGTATTTCTCTGACAGCTGCAGATGATCTGGCTGTGAACCAGCAAGCCCATGATGCTAGGTTGCAAAGGCTGCATCATGAGGCAGGTTAGTAATTATTCTGCATGTACTGTCATAACAAATAAATATAAGAGCCTTAGAAAGTGTCGTACCAGTAGAAATAAATGTGTAATATTCTGTGACTAAAGGTATAACCCCTGGAGTGAATCTGTTTACTCTTTTTTCATATGTTGTTGAACTGTTGCATACTATAAATAGTACAGGTGTATTAAGCAGTGTTACCCACACTGTGGTATGCAGATAAAATGTGTAGGAAGTTCTGTATAACAATGTTGGAAGTGCCAAGAGGTCAGTCATATTGTACAAGTGAGGGAAACTTAGCTAGAAAACAGTAGAAAACTTCACAGCAATTCCCTGATAGCACAGCGTACTGTGATTTTAACTATAATTTATTGTCACACACAGCAGGGGTTTGAATCCCGGCAGTGCTAGTAAATTGTATGCATAATCATACCCCACAACTGTACAGATTTTGTTATAATGTTCAGATAGAAAGCTGTATGCATACTTACACCCAACAACTGTGCAGAATTTGCTAGAATCTTCAGATAGAAAGTTGTATGCATAGTCATACCCCACAACTGTTCCAATCTGTCCAGCATGTCCAGATAAATGGCCCACATCACCAGCCTGTTCCCCTGAAACATCAGTGTGATGTTTCAAGAAATGTAGGCAGCTGTTAATGACATATAACTGATAGTCAAACGTGTACATAGTCAGAGAATGTATATGAAAACAAACCTGTTATTCTAGAACTCATACACTCAGCGTATGACAGCAATTCTCAACATATCTTGCATTAACACCTGCATCTTGTCACGCCTGTATGTAAGACACAGGTCACATATATAATAATCTATAAACATGCCAGTGTACAATATAAGGTCATTGGGTAGTGCAATAATACATGTAAGGGACAGATCACTGCAGTGACTAAGAATGTTGTGAAAACTACAAGGATATATTAGTTAATTGAACTCTCTGTCTCACCCCTACCATATGTGCAAAAATAACCCAATGACACATCTCAGTCGGTATGTGTACACTCCAAACTTTTGTTGGGACATATGTCCTAATGGTTTATAAATATTCCCATTTGTTTCTATGCATGTGTCATGTTAAAATACACCCATGTTGCCATCAATGACACCTGCATGCTGTTGTAATGGCCACTGTTGTTCCATATATGCATGTGTTCTGCTTGCTGTGCAACTGTTTTAAATCTGGTGTTTTGGGTTAATGGGAATGCCTATGCATGCTGTTATAACTAATCCTGAATGCTGTTGACTATTACTAACCCATATCTGTCATAAACCTTCTACAACATAGCTAGGCCGGTCCCAGCGGACCCACCTGTCCCACCTCAGCTGGCCATGGCACCAGACACCAGTGCATCTGGGGCCCAGCCTAGGACCTCCTCCTCTGTTGGCCCGCTGCCACCTTTGGGTGGAACCGCCGCAGGGAATGGGGCTGGCCCCCCCTGGGAGCATGTGCGGAGAGGAACCTGTCACCCGTCGTCATGTCTGGGCCATGGTGAGTAGGGAGATTGATATGGAGTTAAGAGACTGGCTATGCCAGCTTGAGGTCTGATTGGTGCAGTTAGAGGGTGAGCCTGCCCTCCTACACAGCCCCCAGCACAGCCACCTTTGAGCCATGAAGTTGCAGTGGTGACTGCCCATGGGTGGGGACCTCAGTCCCACTGTTTCCATTTGGGGGGCTTATGGGCTTGCAACTTCCAAGCACCCCTCCCCATCCAAGGTGTTTACCCCCCACATGTCATATACCACCCCTGCATCCATCTTGTTTGTCTTGTCTGTTAACCTACCTCCCCAAATATACCTACTATGCCTCCGCAACATCCCACTCTCACCTGAAAAAAAAGGGCAATCTGTTCCCACAAAAAATCTCACTCCATACATAGCTGTCCATTTCATACACATGTCCATTGGACACATGTAATCTGGTCTAATTGGCATCACAACAAATTTATGTTGTCCTCAACCCTCTCCCAGGGGTTTGTGGGTCCAAATCTACATCCAGATTTAATGTATATGCACAGCTGTTGCTGTAGAAGGAATTGCCAGCTATAGACCTTCCCTACACCCTTTCTGCACATCCCTAGCTATCTTGCCTACTGTCTTTCCCTCTTTGTGCCCCTTTTTCTTTTAAAGACATTAGCGTGGGGGTAAGCGGGAGAAGGCACTTTTAAGCAGCAATAAGTGGGTTTCAGCTTGTTTGCACAGGCGTAAGCTTTGCCTGCACAGGTTAAGCAATTTAGAAGCTGAGTGTAAGAAACTGTAACCGGAAGTTGGCAGTGCTTAGCTCCATGCAAACCCGCTTACAACTGCTCAAAAGTGCCTTAATCACTCTGTATCCAATGGCTGGTGTTCTGCCCAGCAACAAAATAAGCTGCCTCTGCAAGGCTTGAACCCAGAACCTTTCACACCATACACAAAGTGATTTACTACTTAACCATGGCAAATATATATAACCCTGATGTTTTTCACAAACATCTCATCCAGCACAATCAGTTAACAGTACAAGAAATGTAGTAATATCATACCACACAATCTGTTAATACAAGAAGGCTGGACAAAGTGTGCAAACATGTGGGTACAAATAGGGATATATGTCAAATACTGCTGTAATACACTTAAAACATTGCTAGTTACACAGTTATATATATTAGAACACATATGTAGAATGACATAAAGTCTGAAAAATAAAAGTTTCGGCACTAGCTACTGACTTCAATGCTGTGTTCATCCATGTCAATTGTCAAGAGAATGAGGTACAGGACAAAAATATGAGCCGGACATGCATGGCCATATGGACAGATATGTAGCGGTAATTGTAGACAGACAGACAGCTATATGTATACACACACACACACACATATATATATATATATATATATATATATATATATATATATATATATATATATATATATGTATGTATGTATGACTCAAAAATCATCACATAACATACATTGTATATAGATAGATAAATATGTTCATGTGTATATATATATATATATATATATATATATATATAATTTATATATATAAAATGTAGACATATATGTATAGATGTATGCATGGAGAGAGAGAGAGAGAGTGAGAGGTATATATATATCTGTTTAGTTTTATATATGTGTATATATATATATATATATATATATATATATATATATATATATATATATATGTATATACACACACACACACACATCTAGATGTTAAAGTACATTTTCTGTACTGTTGAATGATTGCGCTGGATGATATGTTTCTGAAACCATCCAACTTATGCGTATCTGTCATGGATTAGTGGTAATTCACTTCGTCTGTGGTCTGCAGGGTCCTGGGTTTGAGGCTTGCAGGAGTGTGTCTATTTTGTTGCTGGGCAGAACACAGCCCGTTGGATACAGAGTGATTAAAGCAGTTGTAAGCAGGTTTGCATGGAGCTAAGTACTGCCAACCTCTGGTTACAGTGTCTTACACTCAGTTAGCTTCTAAATTGCTTAACCTGTGTAGGCATTGCTTAGCTCCACGCAAACCTGCTTACAACTGCTCTAAAGTGCCTTAATCACTCTGTATCCAATGGGCCGTGTTCTGCCCAGCAACAAAATAAACAGCTCTTGCAAGGCTCAAACCCAGGGCCCTGCATACTCTAGACAAAGTGATTTACCACTAAGCCATGACAGATACAAAGAAATTTGATATTTTCAGAAACATATCATCCAGTCCTGTCATGCAACAGTACAGAGAATGTATACCAACACCTAGATGTCTGTGTGTGCAACTATATTAATATCTAAACATAATCAACATATCTATATATGTAGATTTATATATATATATATATATATATATATATATATATATATATATATATATATATTTTTTTTTTTTTTAACACTAAATACATATTTTTTATTTTATTTATTTTTTATTTTACATTTGTTGACCGGGCTAGTGTAACTGGATACATGTCCATTTTCAGTAGAGGCCCGGGGAGAAAAGCTCCAAGCAGCAATAATGACAACAATGCAGTAAAATTAAAATTAAAATTGGTACAATGTTTACATTAAAAGATAGGGTTAGGCATAGTTATTTAGAAACATTTAGGCTAGAATAAAATACCATGAGTAGAAACAAAAAAACAGAAAACATTTTTTATTTCCTGAGAAAAAGCAGGATGGGCAAGAGATATCAGTCAGGGTTAGAGCAGGGGCAAAGCCAGGGGGATTTAAGATATTCTTTAAGATGCTTCTTATAAAGTAGAGTAGAAGTAAGGATGGAAAGTTCAGAAGGAAGATGGTACCAGCTCTTTCCTACGGTGTTTGTGAAGAGTGAGTCCCCTGCTTTGTTGTTGGATTTAATGGAAGAGATTTGAAGTTTATTTGCTGAACATAGGGTTGCAAGGTTTTTGTAAGGGGAGATGAGATTAGTGAGTATAGGGGTATGCTTGGGGTAGTAGAGTATCTTATGGGGGATAACAAGTTGTTGAAAAAGTAGTTGGTTTTGTAGTTCTAACCAACCCAGTTGTTTGAGGTTGTGGCAATGATGAGTTCTATATGGGGTACCAGTAGCAAATCTGGCTATGTTATTATAGCTGGTGGAGAGTTTGGAAAGGTTGGTTTTAGAAAGATTAGTATATATAGCAGAAGCATAGAACAGGGTAGAGATTAGATGGGTTTGGGCTATAGTAATTTTGGCTGCAGGGGTAAGGAAGGATTTTATTCTGTATAAGGTCCCTAGTTTTTTGTTAACAGTCTTTATAGTGGAATTAATATGGTCATTGTAGCTAAGGTTGTTGTCAATTGTAACACCCAGCAGGCGGGTTGTAGTATCAGGGGATATGATAGTTCCATTGTTAGAGGTTAATGTGAAGTGTGGTTGAGGTGACTTGTGAGTAGGAGAAAAGAGCAATAGTTTAGTTTTCTTGGGGTTGAGAAGAAGGCAGTGTTTCATGAACCAGTTCTTAACACTGTTAAATGCTGTTTGGGTAAGGCACTGGAGAGAGGTTATGGACTTGGCTGAACAAATTAAGGTGGAGTCATCTGCAAACTGTATACAGGTGGCTTGAGAAATACTAGTATGTAGATCATTGATAAACAGAGAAAAATAGAAGTGGTCCTAGAATAGAGCCCTGTGGTACTCCAATGTTTACAGAGAGGGATGAAGAAATATTATGATTCCAGAGAACTGCTTGCTGTCTATCTTGTAGATAGGATATAAACCATTGTAATGCTTGTGGGTCAAGTGATTGGGCTTTTAGAATGTTGATAAGTATGGTATGGTTCACCATATCAAATGCTTTTGAGAGGTCTATGAAAAGAGCAGAAGAAAAGTAGTTATTATTACGATTTTTGTTTATAGAGTCTGAGAAGGATAGCAGGGCAGTTGTTGTGCTATGGTAGGGCCTAAAACCATGTTGGCAATTGGCAAGTAGATTATTTTGTAGTAAGTGGTCAAGCATTTGTTGCTGTATACATTTCTCCATTATTTTAGCTAATGGAGAGAGTAAGGCAATAGGCCGAAAGTTAGAAAGCTCAGTTGAAGACCCACCTTTGTTTAAAGGGATTATATGGGAGATCTTCCACAGAGAAGGGATTTTGCTTTCTGAAATTGTTCTATTTATAAGTATGGAGATGGGATAGGCTATGGCTTTAGCTGCGATTTGTAGGTATTCATCTGGAAGACAGTCTGCGGAGGGGGTGCATGGCTTGAGCTTTTGAAGGAGGTTACAAATGAGGGATGTAGGTACTGGGTGTATATGGAAGGTAGGTGATGAGGTATTAGGTGTTTTTGATGGGAGGGTGGAAGTGGTAGGTAATGTGTTAGCTAGGGATAGGATGGCTTCAGTAAAATAGTGGTTAAAGGCATCAGGAATCTGGTTAGAGTTATTATGGTCTATCAATATATATGCATATCATGTATATGCCTAAATCGACACATACATGTGTCTACACCTATATGTCTACTTATACACAGCATGTTACATATGTGTAAGCATATATATCTATGTAGGTATATACAGATATAGTTTTTTATATATATATATATATATATATATATATATATATATATATATATATGTTAGCAGATATATATGTCTATATAGGTATATATGGCCATACATCTGTAGATAGCAATGGCAGATTAACAATTACACACATAGGTTCATAGGTGTTTACTAGGCTAACGACCACAAGGGCCTTTTTAAGCCTAACCATGCATCCCAAACCTCTGACAAGTTCTGATACCCTTGATAACTGTCAACAAGAGTTTGGGAGATATGTCCACATGTACCGTTAATGGGGTTAAGAGGCCCCATACACTATACGTCTCATACGAATAGGCATCCCCCCGCAGCCAGACACATGCACCCTGCAATACACTACCAAGTACAGTCTGCCTCCCATAGGAAATGTAATATGTGGAAGCCATCAACATCCCCAGGATACAGATACACAGACACAGATATGCAGATACACATATATATATATATATATATATATATATATATATATATATATATATATATATATATATATATATACAAATACACATATACATGTGACTACACATACACACACAGATATATGTACAATAACATACATATGTAGAAGGTGCACACAATATGGAACAGCCACTATGCCTACAGTTAACACCTGAACAATTGGACACTGTATGGGCCACCCATACAAATGTCAATCATTGCCTGCAACATATACCAATAGAGAGGTGATAGGAAAGACACCACACACAGGTTTGCAGAAATGGGAAACCTTTAATTGTGTACTATTACAGTTCTATATGCCATGTCATATAGCTGTTCAGACACTGACAACCGTATAAACAGTGTACTGCAACTGTGAAACAGTTACACTAATACAGTAGTCTGGAAAGGTTCACAACTGTTGCTGTCCAGGCCAAGCGCTTCAAATTGTACAATAGTGAAGACAGGCTGGGCCACAGAATACCAAACAATCAACAGTATGTACTGCAGGTGTGTAGTTCTGCAGCCTCTATCTACACTCTGTACAAACTCAGTAGGTGGTAAAGAAGTTATGTGATCAAATGGGTTGTAGCTGTTACTTAGCAAGGCATAACTGACACCATCACGAGCACACCGACAAACAGAACGGTCTGTATGGCAGCAGGCAGTAGGCTTTCAGTACCCCAGTTCATGTAAGTAATGTAATTATAGGTGAAGTATACGGTACTGTACATCCAGATACCTTACTGCAGCTCACCCCTGATACCCCCACATGTTGTAACAGCCTAGGTCATTTATGGTGCTCCCCACCTAGACTCAATAATACAGGGCCATATACCACTGTTACATACACTGGCCTCTGGAGTGCATAAGGGCACATTTATTGTGTAGGTGACGCCCACACATATATGGCCCCAGCCCCACTGTATGTGTGGGGGATACAACAGCAGTGGACTGATGGCAGCAATGGCAGTGTAATATACTCACAGCCCACTGCAGAACAACCCTCGACAGCATGACATATGTACAGAGCTTGATATGTAGATGGAGGACAGTGGCTGAAACACAGGGACATATGTGTAACACTGCTGCCATACACTAAGCAAGTTGCTGGTGTTACACGATAGTCTGAAACATACCCTTAGTCAGGGAATTGAGGTTAGAAATAGAAATGGATGTAGCCATGTACTGATAGCACTCAACACACACACTACCAGTGTAATATCTGCCACAGGACCTGTGTGGTGGACGGACAACACATGATAAGCATACCTCTGTCCAGCAAGAGGATAGGCCCACAGTAGTGAGCTATGCAGACAGACTGGATTCCAAGGTAAATTGGTATGTACACACACACACACACACACACACACACACACACACACACACACACACACACACACACACACACACACACACACACCCTGTAACACCAGTACTATACAAAGTATAACACAACTCTGCTCACAGTCTGTCTTTAGTTCCTGATCCTCCTACAAATATGTGGCTGCCCTGTGTGTGGAGGTTCTCCTGTAAGAGGTATTGCTACCTGCTGTCTGTAACACTGATGCCCACACACAAGAAGGGTGTCCATCACACAGGAATTGTAAAGGGACCACGCCCACATGCTGTAGGGATTTATAGTGGGTGGTTGCCATGACAGTGGTAAGTGGAAGTAGTACACATGTGTAATCATATATATATATATATATATATATATATATATATATATATATATATGGCTCTCTGGATAAGTATATGTACATATATTTCTACCATATGTCCTGGACTTGAAGTGTAGCCCTACCCCAGCCCCTATAGTCCCAAAGTTGTAGTGCAAGGGGATGTCAGGTATGTATAGCAGGTATATTAGTAGACTATTGCTACTGTCATTGGGGTTGTCTTCACAGACATGGTGTGTGTGGAAGGTCACATCTGCTTATAACATTTGTGCCATTGGCTACTGACAGCCATCCTATGGAAATCATTGTAATGTACCGCTGCTAACATGTAATGCCCCTGTGGAGTGCAACAGAGATATTGGCCAATATATATGGAACTTCGGACACACCCTGTACAGTCCAGAGGCATACACATAATCCCTTAGTGCACAACATGTGTACCATGCCTGACAATATGGATGTAGACAGCCATGTAGATGAGTGTAACACATAACGACTGGTATACATTTGCCATCATAGGTTTTGCATTCACACACTCCTGTCTGTTCTGACACATAATGACTGCTGGTACAGGGGTGCCATGGCTACATACTACCCACTAGATATTGACATACATCTGTACAGCATCCCACTGCTCTGTCTGACATACATGACTTTTAAGGGAGGCCCGGCAGCAGTACATCTGGCAAGTATCTGCACATGACATCTCACTGGGTAAGTACACTGAGCTGCTAGGCATGTAACATTGCACTGTGCAGGCTACAGGCAGAATGGCTCAACACTGGCCTACATCTCCTTTGGGGAAATTCACATGTACCTGCATATATAGCAGGCCAACAGGCATGTCATAGCACAGGGTAAGATACACCTGTGTGAAAGTGCATAACCACAACCAATGTGAACACAGCCACAGCCACATATGGTAAGCTAGCATAATATTACAGTATATGGACTATCTGTTCTACACCATCCTCATATGCGCCACTCACAGAATGACCTTACATATACCGGGCTGCAACACAGTTTGGTCTGATGGCTTTCTGTGGTATGAAACATGTTTGTGTATGGCCCTACAAAGATGTACGCCAAAATTGTACCATACAGTGGGGCAGCATGTAACATCAGATAGAAGGGGAACTAAAACCATGACATCTACCAAAGTCTGTACACAGGCTAAAGTACATATTAACAATACACGCACTGCCGACATTCACCATCACCACACATACCTCAGTACTGTACAAACATCCACAGAATGTCCAGGTTATGTCATGACACCCTACTGTACATAACATGTGTAGCAATCTGATATATCACTGGCTTATCAGATATGATGACATTAATTATGGTGTACAGCACATATGCACCACTTCATGCACAACATATGTACAAAGGTTGACAGAGGTGTGGCTGACAGCACATACACAAGGCCAATATTGACATGTTGCTGTGATAACCTCACACATTTACCATTGTAACAGGGTTTTTGCAACATATGTCCTATGAGGGATATGAAGTGAGTAACTAAGAGGCCATCAGCTGATCGGGAACATCACTTAACATACACATGCAGCTGCCAAAGCAAAGCAGGTATGGGTCTCCATGTCCACCAGAGAGGGAGTGGGAGAGGCAGACAGAGGCAAATACATGTCAGGGAGGGTTGGGAGAGTAAAACTGAAGCATGTTTGCATCACACACCTGTCAGCACAGGGTATCAAACCCCAACGACTATGTAGTGCTAACTCAGTTCGATGCAGTTATTGGATGTGCCACATGGGTTACCTGCAGTGGAGCACGCATAGGTTCATAGGCTGGTACTAGGCTAACTGCTCTTGTGAGCCATTTTAAGCCTAGCTAATTATCCCTTGTGAGACTCAAACCCTGCACCTTGTGTTTGCAAGGCAAACACCTTAACCATTAGGCCACCCTCCCACTCAGAACATATATGTGATGGTGAGTGACATCTGCAACAGGGATACGGTAGATATACAGTAGGTGACGTACACATACCTGTGCGCATGAACAGGTGCCAGCGTCAACACAGCCACACTCTCACAGGAATGCACACACATTGACACACTTGGCAGGGCCAGGAGTACAGCTCATCACTAGTGTGATTGCCACAACACATCAATGTGCAGGTATCACATGCACTACATGGGGTCATACGAAGGTTGTATGGGCAAAGATTATGAGGAGGTATCAGACAGCATGCTTCATTATGCCCAGAGGGGATGTAGTGAGTGTGGATGTGGACATATGCACCATACAACACACACACAAACACACTGGGTGCCAGTACTGACATGCATGGGTGCATGTCTGCATGGGTGTGTGCTGGTCAACTGTGCCTGCAGGCTGTACAAGGGTAGGTGATGGGTATACCTTGGCATCAGGCCACATGACATTAGTCTGCATTGTTGCTCAGGGTTGTCGTTTCTGCATTTGCCAACACAGGTGGGTATTGTATCTCACATCCAGTCACCTGGGTGGCTATTGTGTGTGGCCAATGCTGTGCATCCCTTGTATGTATGTGTTCCTTCGTCTATGACATGGATGGTGTCTAGGATGTGCACACCTCCCACATGCATGTACAGTGACATGTGGAACTGTACCTGGGGTGTCTGGCCCATGTTGTGAACACAGATTATCTTCAGATGTGCCAGTCTTGCCCACCCATGGCAGGTGCTGGTAATGGGCAGCAGGTTTACCCTGCACCTACATTGATAGCATGCTAACAGCATTCCCTGGTGTCAGTGGCATCTGTCCATACAGGGCATGTTGTCAGGCATGGTATGTCCATTGTGGGTCACATGTGAAGGCACCACAGGTGGTGCAGGTGTCCATTGGGGAAGGTGCATTGTCTGCATGTACATGCATATTGGACAAATGGGCAGGGTGACATGCCCTCTGTAGCCCACTGCTATCACTCCATAGTTACTATCAGTGGCCAATATGCAGTGTACTACCCACATATTGGCTGTTGCCTAGGCATGTGTGTGTGTATGAGACATGGGTTGAGAGTGTGCTCTGGGTAATAATGGGGTTTCTAACTGTGATTGACTGGCCATGATGTCACATGTGAGGGTATGGCTTTGCACCCCAGCCTCTCAGCTATTTTACATCTGTTATCCCAGTACAGTTTACCTTGTTATATATCGTAGGGCCACCATATAAGAAATATGCAAAACCCACATTGTCCACAGGTGACACATACACACCTGTCATGTCTGGGAGTAGAACCCCTACCCAACTAGTTTATTACAGTACTGCAGTACACAGTTAATAGTACGCACCATGGACATGGAGTACTCCTTCCCCAAAGGTGTATTTCACAATGAATGACATCAGCAGGATTACCAAAGTAGGGCATTTCAAATGTACTGCAAGTGAGTAGGCTAAACTACATTGCTCCCTACACAGACAGTGAGACACACACAAAACATCCACAATGACATGTGTGGGTATAGAACCCCTGACCAAGGTCTATATCATACTACAACATGGAGCTGTTATAGGATGGATGCACCACAGGGATTACTAGCGAACACCTTCCCCGAAGGTGTATTTCACAATGACCTACATCAGCAGGATTGCCAAAGTAGGGCATTTCAAATGTACTGCAGGTGACTAGCCGATTATGCATGGCTCTGTACACGGACATTGAAACACACACAAAACATCCAGATCTGCCATGGTTGGGGATGAAACCCTACCCCAGTTCTAAATCACACTCCAGCAGTACACAGTTACTGGATGTGCTACAGAGATTATTGGGCTACAACATTCCCAGAGGTGTATTTCTTGGTGGCTGACATCAGCAACCTTGTCTAAGTTGAGTATATGAATTGTAAGGTGTGTGAGTACCCTAAAAAGCATTGTTCTTTACTCAGTCAGAGGCAGACAGACATACACACAGGCACACAGTTGCCAAGTCTGTGGTTAGAACACCTACCTATCTACTTTATCACACTACAGCAGTACACAGTTACAGGACACGCTACAGAGATTACTGGGCTACAATGTTCCTGGAAGTGTATTTTTAGGTGAGTGACATCAGCAGCCTTGCCTAAGTTGAGTATATGAATTGTAAGGAATGTGATTACTGTAAAAAGCATTGTTCTGTACTCAATCAGAGACAGACAGACAGACACACGGTTGCCAAGTCTGGGGTAAGAACACCTGCCTAACTACTTTATCACACTACAGCATTACGCAGTTACAGGATGCGCTACAGATGTTACTGGGCTATAATCTTCCCAGAACTGTATTTCTAGGTGGGTGACAGCAGCCTTGCCTAAGTTGAGTATATGAATTGTAAGGAGTGTGAGTACCCTAAAAAGCGTTGTTCTCTACTCAATTAGAGACAGACAGACACACACGCAGTTGTCAAGTCTAGAATTAGAACACCTACCTAACTACTTTATCACACTACAACAGTACTTGGTTACAGGAAGTTCTATGGAGATAACTGGGTTACAACTTTCCCAGAGGTGTATTTCTAGGTGGGTGACATCAGCAGCCTTGCCAAAGTTGAGTATATGAATTGTGAGGAGTGTGAGTACTCTAAAAAGCATTGTTCTCTACTCAGTCTGAAACAGACGGACACACACATACACAGTTACCAGGTTTGAGGTTAGAACACCTACCTAACTTCTTTATCACACTACAACAGTATGCTGTTACAGGACACGCTACAGAGATCTCTGGGAAGTTTGCAGCTCAGTGGTGTATTTCCAGGTGGGTGACATCAGTAGCCTTGCCTAAGTTGAGTATATGAATTGTAAGGAGTGTGAGTACTCTAAAAATATTGTTCTCTACTCAGTCAGAGACAGACACACACAGTTGCCAAGTCTGGGGTTAGAACACCTGCCTAACTACTTTATCACACTACAACAGTACGCGGTTACAGGAAGTGCTATGGAGGTTACTGGGTTACAACTTTCCCAGAGGTGTATTTCTAGGTGGGTGACATCAGCAGCCTTGCCAAAGTTGAGTATATGAATTGTGAGGAGTGTGAGTACTCTAAAAAGCATTGTTCTCTACTCAGTCAGAGACAGACACACTCAGACACGCATACACAGTTACCAGGTCTGGCATTAGAACACCTACCTAACTTCTTTATCACACTACAACAGTATGCAGTGACAGGATATGCTACGGAGATTACTGAGATGCAATCTTCCCAGAGGTGTATTTCTAGGTGGGTGACATCAGCAGCCTTGCCAAAGTTGAGTATATGAATTGTAAGGAGTGTGAGTAACCTAACAAGCATTGTTCTTGACATAGACAGACACACACACAAACACACGCTCACAGTTGCCAAGTCTGGGGTTAGAACTCCTACTTAACTAGTTTATCACACTACAGCAGTACGCAGTTATGGGATGTGCCACAGAAATTACTGGACTACAGCTCTCCCAAAGGTGTATCTCACATTGGATGACCTCAGCAGGCTTGTCAATTCAGGACTATGGGGAGGGCTGTGTGTGCATGGGCCATAACCCATTCATGTAGGGGTTGACACTCCACATACGGGCACACAGGGGGTCATATGTCACAGGTACATGTATACAGCTACTAGATGACTACTTCCTTGTACAGTCATGTTGCACAGCTGGCACGTGCACCACATAGTCTGTAATGCTGACAGGTACCGGTGGCTAGTATCTGCAGTGAGTGACATCTGCACCTCATGTGTCTGGGGCAGGCCTGGATGGCTCCTTGTCACAATGACCCTCTTCCACACATCTATGTACGTCTACCTTTGGCTTATTTTAGTGTGTTGTCCTGACATATATGTCTGTATTCCTTTCCACTGTGTGTGCAAGGCATGAGTGGTGCATACTGACAAGTGTCTGCACTAACAACTGCAACTGCCAGATATGTCTGATCCACTGGTGTTTGCAGTCATGGCCTTCATGTTTAAGTGTGTGAGCATGCCAAGTATGGCCGTCTGTATTGAATTTGTGGATCGTGTCCAGCTAGTTTGTGCTGTAGTGCTGACCTTTGTGTTGTACACCAACAGGTAGCATGCTGCCTCTGCAGGGGATCCATCGATCATTTGGATTTGACTGCTACTACAATTCTGCATAGCAGGAGGGGTCAAATCTGGCTGTTTCTACATTTCTACACAGGCATGGGGGGGGCACACCTGACTGTTATTACATTACTATGTAGGATGGGGGGCACATCTGACTATTTCTACATTGGTTTCGGGGGGAACACACCTGACTGTTATTACATTACTATGTAGGATGGGGGCACACCTGACTATTTCTACATTTCTACACAGGGTTGGGGGGGCACACCTGACTTTTTTTTACATTACTATGTTGGATGTGGGGGGCACACGTGAAACACGTACACATTCGCTATGACCATCCTGGTATGTCAGGTACTCCATTTCATTCTGTATTGCTAACTGTTATGCTGACTAGAGGCATACCAGTGTACTACAGATTGTGGCTTTGGTTGCCCTACATATTATTGTCTGACTTCCTACCCTTCAGAATTAAGATTCCACTGCCTGCCCTGCTGTGGTCAGGCTGTGTAGCAAAAAAACACCAAAAAGTCCAGATATCCAAACCAAAGGAACAATCAAACAAAAAGATAAGAAATTTCCATTTATTAGCACGTCCTGGTACCTGGGCAATTTGCCTTCAGTGGCACAATTAACCATGCAAAAACATCTTACACAATTAAATCATTAGCCAATTGATTTTGACCAATGAAAGTACAAACAATTAAAGTGCCATATAAATATAAATAGATGTTTTTGCATGGTTAATTGTTCCACTGAAGGTGAATTGCAGAGGTACCAGGACGTGCTAATAAACGGAAATTTCTTATCATTTTTTTGTTTGATTGTTCCATCGGTTTGGATATCTGGACTTTTTGGTGCTTTTTTGGTATAGAGGTTCATTTATTGTGTTTTCATTATGGATTGTGTCAATACTGAAGGAATTTCAATGGGTGAGAACCTTTTGTTTGCTGAACTGGTGAAAGAGAGAGAGAAAGTAAAATCGCAACATCTGATTTATGGTCGGTTAATGCCACTGACTTGTGTTCGGAAGATTTTGTTAGTTTGGAATGTCTAATGCCCAAAGAAGTGACAGTGTTCTATGATTCCAAGTTGTTAGAAAAGTATGTGGCTTTAAACATTACCACTAGAGGGTTGCGAATTGATAAACTGCCAGCCGGCGGTTTCAGTGAAGATGAGGGCAACTTGCTTCTTGAATGGAGGCAGGCTGCACAAGAATGCTCTCTTAATTGGCTCAGGATTCTCATAAAAGGAAATAATAGAACTGTTGAGAATCTTCGCAAAGAAATTATCGAGTTACAACAAGAACTCATGAGCAAAACCTCTCCTGATACTTTTCAAGGTAACTTTAAAAACATTAATGAGAAAGTCATCAGGGTAGAGAATGATGTTATGGGAAGAAAGAAATTTAAACTGAATAGAGACATGAGGGATTATGAGAAAAACGAAGTATACAATTGGCCACGTAAGGGATGTCGTCATTGTCAGAACTTTAAAAGACGCATGACCAGAAGTGAGGATGGTTCTTCATGTTCATCGGTGGAAACAAGCGGCAGTCGGAAAAGTGTGTAGTTTGAAGACATCATTTTGGATAGTTCAACAGATGGCGTGGAGACCCAGAGAAATGATCAGAACCCTAAAATGTCTAACTTGAACATGCAAACGCGTTCAAGAAAGAATCAGGGGAAGTCGACTTCTTTTTCTTACAAAAACCAAAAATAAGCTTTTCATATTCTTCTGATTCATTGGCATCAGATGGTAATTTTGGTTACATATCTGATGCAAATTTGGACAATAATGGGACTATATCGGACATTGTTGCCAAGAGTGTCAGTTGTGATGACTTAAGTGTGATCAATCTCTCTGATGTTGTTTTGTCAAATGCCATGTGTAGTGTTCTGCAAAAGGGCACAAAGTTCATACCTACTAAGTTACCTATGTTAGTGGACATCATTGTGGATGTCTGGAAATTTATTCGTAAATTGAATTTAAGGGTGTTTTTTGCAGAACGCAATTCTAATTTGCATGTTGAAATGCCAAACGATATTCAAGAAGATGATGAACTACTTAATTTAAGCATTTATGATTACAATGATGAGCTGTTAGGTGAAAATGAAATATGTTATGATGGGAACTTGTCTATGGGGGAAATGTTTTGGGGGGGTTATGGGCACATTGATTTGCCAAGATTTTCTAGTGATAGTGTCTTCATACCTCCGAAGCGCTCTTTAGCAATTAACGCTTTTGAACATGTGGTTTGTACTAGCATCGAGAGAGAGTTTAATGAATTTTGTAGAAAAAAACAGAATATTTAATCTCTCTAAAAATAAGTGGCTTGCTATAAAAGATCTTAGAACTAAATTAGATAGAGTGACTGTAAGACCAGCTGATAAAGGAAGAAATTGGGTGATTATGAATACTGTTGAATATGAGCATATTGTTGAGACATTAAGTGAAGACACTTATGTGAAACTAGATAGCAACCCATTAAAACGTTATTCAGATGAACTCTTTGAGTTGTTAGAAAGAGGTGAAAGATTAGGTTTTTTCACGAATAGTGATGTCAAGAAATTGATAGTGAAAGAACCGTGGCACCCTTACATCTATGCAATCCCTAAGATTAATAAGAGCATGACCAATCCACCAGGGAGACCCATCATTTCTGGGATAGGCTCTTTCATCGAAAGAGAGAATTAATTTCTTGACTTTCATTTTAAAAAATATCTTTCTAAGGTATGTTCTCATGTAAGGAATACGGAGGATGTATGTAGAGCACTGCGTGGGATGGTGTGGGATAAGAATTTTTATTGGGCCACAGTTGATGTCTTATCTTTATATACTAACATCAACAAAAGATGGGGCTTGGAGGCCATGAATAAGATGATTGGTGAGGGCCCACGCACTACATTTTTATTGTCACTGTTGGAATATAACTTAACACATAATTATTTTATGTGGAAGAAGGATTTTTCCCTTCAAGTTAAAGGGGCAGCTATGGGTGCAGCCTTTGCCCCTACCTACGCAGTAATATATATGGGTGAATTTGAGAAGGAGTTTATGTTCCAAAACAGTTTTTTCACCAACAATGTTGTTTTTTACAAACGATATATTGACAATCTTATTTTTGTTTGTAAAGGAGATGTTTCTTTGTTTGACACTTTCATGCAAAATATGAATAGTAATACACATGGGTTAAGGTTTACTTTTGAACAGTCTTATAGCAACATTTCATTTTTGGATGTGGAATTCTATATTGGAAGGGGTAATTTGGTACAACACAAACCTTTTAGGAACCCACCTCGGTCAACAATTTTTGCATGCTAGCAGCATGCACCCTCCTCATTTGATCAAAGCATTACCTGGAGAGGAATTTAAGAGAATCCTCAGGAATACGTCATACCCAAATTTATGTGATGAAGTTCTTGATGAAGTTTTTGGGAGACTTTGTATCATGAATGGTTGGCAGTGTTATACGAACAGGATAAATTATTTTTTGTATCTAGATATTCTGATTTTCAAGAGTGGTTGAAAAAATTCTTAAACAACTTTGGCATGTAGTTTGTGATGACCTGACCATCGGAGATCTGTTTCCCAGGCACATTAATTTTTCTTACAGTAGGTATAACAATTTGAAGGAATTGTTAAGTAGAAAGTTGGAACATCTGATTGATATGAACATTGGTATGCAACGTTATGGACAATGTTCCGTATGTGATAGGGTTAGCAACCTACATGGAAAGAAGATAAATGGGATAAAATATTTAGCATTTGAGAAATTTGACTGTTCGTCATCTGGGGTAGTTTATATTTTAGGTTGTGATTGTGCCAGGCCTTTATGGTATGTGGGACAAACCACAAGGAAGGTTAAAATCCGCATTCTTGAACATCTAGGGGATATTAGAAGGGGTAATTTGGACAGCCCTGTAGCTTCACATTTTGTGAAAACGCATAATGGCAACATTAATGGGTTTATTTTTAGTGTTTTGGCCAGACCACATTTTCAGAGAGGTAATTTTAAAACTGAACTAAGTAGGTTGGAATATAGAATGATCTATGGTTATTATACATTACACCCGAGGGGTATGAACTTGGACAGTGGCATTACAGTTTGAATTTAGTTAGTATAGTTTGATTCTAGTCAGTGTTTGCTTTTTTCTCTCTGTTACTTTGTGTCGAATAAAGTTTGTATTGATTATAGTATTTTATATAATGCTTTGGCACATTAGTATGAATGTTTTCTTCAATTCTTAGCATCTGTATTAAGTATGTCAATATATGCTATTTGTATGGATTTTCTTAGATTTGACTATTTTGCACTTTAAAAATCAATGGCACTTTAATTGTTTGTACTTTCATTGGTCAAAATCAACTGGCTAATGATTTAATTGTGTAAGATATATAAAAATATGTTTTTGCATGGTTAATTGTTCCACTGAAGGTGAATTGGCGAGATACCAGGACGTGCTAATAAATGGAAATTTCTTATCTTTTTGTTTGATTGTTCCTTCGGTTTGGATATCTGGACTTTTTGGTGTTTTTTTGGTATAGAGGTTAGTTTATTGTGTTTTCATTATGTCAGTCTGTGTAGGCTTGGGGGGGGGGGTTAACCATAGCCATCATTCTGGGGCCATGGCACAGGCTCTGTTTGGGTTTGTCTACACCTGTCCTGCTGGCTGAGACTGTTGTTGGGTATGTAAACCATCCTGGCTGGCATGTGTGGGTCATATGGACACACATGTCACACAGCACATTTCCTGTAGTGGGTTTTGTAACCTTGTGTAGTACTGGCTACTACGGTGACTCCAGTATGTGTTACAGATGTCATGGTGCCGCTGTGGGTGTCTACTGTCTGCTGCCATAACATTCAGCCACCAATTTCCCTTGCATGCTCACATCCATACCATAGCTACAGGTAACAACACATTCTACTTGGCAATTGATAAGTTTATTGACTTACCTTGCGGGTGTGCCAGACTTGCGGATGGTGCTGGAGGGCTGCCTATGTCGGATGCACATAGTACACTCCCTATACATGGTTGAGCACAGGTAGTGTCATGTTTGGCATCTCTTTTACTGTATGTGCGAGTCAGAGAGAGGTGTCATTCCCTGGGTCCCTACTGTGTCAGTGCATGTGCTATGCATTGCCTCTTTGCCAAAGCCAGGGCATACTGGGCACGCCTCCTTCTGCCTACTGGGGCAAGCTCAGGCTGTTCCTCTACTAGGTCACTCTGTGCCTGTGCAGCCTTGGCATTGGTGGGGGGGCTGTGTGGCCCTGCCCCATTATGTTCCTGCTGCAGCTTTTTCCGCAGGATCATATTGTGTAATATAGCACATACCATAACAATTTGTGTACATGAAGCTGGTGAATAATGCAAGGCTCCATTAGATGTGTCCAGACACCGGAACCGTGACCTGAGCATCCCAAACACATGCTCTATTATATGTCTGGCCTGTGAGTGTGCCTCATTATAGCGTTATTGTTCAGGTGTGTGTGCATTTCTGATGGGTGTCATCAGCCACAGCTCCAGTGTGTACCCAGCATCCCCCACTAGGTGACCGTAGGGGATGTCCCCATTGGCAAATCTCTGGTACAGCTGTGTCAGATGCCATATGTGGGAATTATCATAGTTTCCAGGGCAGTCAGCACACACATTCATTATATACCCTGGGCATCAGAAACAACCTGACAGTTGATGAAGGGGATGCCCCTGTGGTTGATGTAGGCCTTACCCTGCTCACCGGGTGGTGCTTTGATGCATATGTGAGTGCAGTCTATAGCACCCACTATCCCAGGGTACTCTGCTATTTGGTGAAAAAGATGCATATTGCTGATCAACACCTCATGCTTGTTGAGGAAATATATGTGCTCACTGGCATGTGCTGACATGGCATCCAGGCACTGGTGGAATACTCTGGATGCTGATGCCTGTGAGATCCCCATGAATTCTCCAGTTGTGCTTTTGGAGGTGCCTGTGGCTAGTATATCTAGGCTTACACATACCTTGGTATCCAATGGGATGGATTCCCTCTGTCAGTTTGGTGTGTCAGGTATGGCCGGCACAGCTAAACAATTTGCTGTAGGAGGTCTCTGTCCACCCTATAGCGCTCCACTATCTCCAGCTTCTCTGTCTCCTCACTGTAGGTTTTTCAGCAGCATTCACATCCTCCCCACCCTCAGCCTCTTGCACATGTTGTTCTATGTTGCCTGCTACAGCCCTTCTCATTTTGTAGGTTTGTTTGTTAAAATTTCCCCATTTGTGTACACCGGTGGTGCAGATTTTTTTGGAAAAACAAGGAGGAAAGGTGTTTGCGTAGTTTATAGTGGTGTGCTGGGCTGGGCTGGGCTGGTCTGCTACCTGTGTAATTGGCTGATTCTGATATATTTTACCTGCCAGCATAGCTAGTTCTCCTTGATTACCTTCCTACTGCTGTTTTCCCTTCCCATTGCCTTCCTGTTTAAGCCTGGGGTGCGCCGCGCAAACGGAGTGCTCAAATGTTGACATAGCTGCTATTTCTTGGTCTACTTTTTTTTTTCTTTAAAACCCGGTGCGCGGCATGCAAACCCGCTTAGCCTTTGTAAAGAGTGCTAGGCAGGTTTACACACCCCTAGCTTAGCTGTGCTAAGCTAGGAGCAATCCAGAGCCACAGGGCTCCAATCTGCTTATAGTATGCCTGACACCCCCCCATGATGTCACCTATATCCTAGTCTTGCACCCTGCTATTCATACTCTTACACTGTTAGGACCTGCCTCACATGCTGGGGAAAACTGGGATTCACTATCCTTTTCCTCATTTGCATAAGATTGCCTGCTAATGCATAGTTACATGTCTCACACTGAGCCTCCCCTCTTAGCAACCATTACTCCCTGGCCAGGTTGTCTTCTGCCTGCCATTGACTTGCATGACAGAATACTGATTTTAGGTAGAATGCTTATTGTAGGTTTATTTTCTTATCCCCCCCCTCCATATCCCGTTTGCGCGCCGCTGTCCTATGCTTAAATAGCTGAGATTGGTGAAAAAAAAATAAAAATCGTTTTTTTATTGTTTACAATGCTAATGGCCTTATACTTGGCCATTGGCATGCTTCTTCAATGATATGCAGCCTTTATTTGGAGCTGTCATAGCTCTGTTTCGGATTTTGCAGAAATGTACTCGGTTACTAATCGAGTACATTTCTGCAGATAGCACTAGTCTTGCACGGACTATTGCAAGCTTCCTGGATTGCAAAATCACCTCATTTGCATAACTTTCTCCTGAAAATGAGGTGATTTGCATACCGGGGCTTAGTCCGTGCATGATTAGCGCAGGAGCTCTCATGCACGCCCCTGCAGGCTGTTCCTGGATCGCACGGCATACAATATTGCCTGCTAGAACTCCATCACTAATCATGCATGCTGTGCAGGGCATAGAGAATCTGGGTGATTGACTTTTTACATCTGAACGTGAACGTTACTTCACATTGTTCTATTCTAATGTGGCAAGTTACAGAAATTAATAGTTCAAAACATGTGCCTGATTACCGTTCTGTATCTGTAGACAAACGACTGAGAGCTCTGCAGCTGATACCTGAAAGAAGCTAACATTTGACAAGCTCCTTTACATGTTATTCACACCTTCAGTGAGATTTTAGGTGAATACTACTAACTAAAAAAGAGATTTCCCTAATCTTTGGAAAAGGGTACCAAGTGACACCTGGACACTGGGATTTGTAGTACTATTACATTCGGTCCGTAATACCATCCCCAAGAGTTCTGTATTTTTATTCAGAAAGTGCAAGATGTAAAGCCCTTGTTCTATTTGTTTTTGAACAGAATTAGAGTTGTATTTAAATAATTGTTGCTCGTTTTGGACTTTTTTCATCATCACTCTCTTCCTGATTAGGAAACAAAACAGTTTAGAGCAATGAGGAACTGATCAATGCAGTTTCTTACTTACAGTACTGGTATTGCTGATAAGTTATGAAGGAAGTGTTTCTGCAGTTAGTCCTGTATTTAACACTTTTTCTTTTTTATCATTTACAAACATGTTTTTTAACACAGCCACAGTAATTTGTATAAACACACACACACATCAGAGAAAGACGAACAAAGTAATTCAGTTATGCATTTTTTGGAGTGTGCCTATATCGGAACCAATGCCACATTTTATCCGTTTTCCATAGGGAATGAAAATAATTTGGGAAAGTTCAAGC
Organism: Protopterus annectens; assembly: GCF_019279795.1. Classification (NCBI taxonomy): domain Eukaryota; kingdom Metazoa; phylum Chordata; order Ceratodontiformes; family Protopteridae; genus Protopterus; species Protopterus annectens. The sequence goes on along the minus strand of NC_056732.1, from coordinate 1,675,569,755 downwards.
ATGGTCATATTTAAAGAAGGAAAGGCAGAGAAGGGGGTGTGACTGATGACATCACACAGTGTGTGGTCTTACTTGGCAGACTGAGAGCGGGCCGCTCTGAAAGTAAAAACAGGATATTTACACAAAAAAACAGCAGAAGAGTGCAGATTCAGTGACATTGGCCCCCAGTACATTACTTAAGGTACACATTGGTGACAAAAAATAAAAAGGTGTTCTGAAAGGTGCAACACTGACACTCTCCCTTTAAGTGTTTTCTTATTTAGATGCCACACATTTATCAGTGTATTTCTAGCTTAGCAATTATTTTTTTTTGTTTTTCATCCTACTTAGGTTTTCAGTTGTATATCTGTATACATGTTCATTCATATTATGATTTGTTTTTGACACACAAACCTGATGAAGTATTTATTGATTACAAAAGTGATCTTTGTTAATAGTTGTATATTTATTAATATTTATTCTGGTAGATGTCTGTCTGCTGTGGTGGCGCAGTGGTGGCGTTGTTGCTTCACATCAAGAGGTTCTCCCGTTCGATTCTCGGCTTGGGTTGGGAGTGCCTTCTATGTGGAAGTCTGCATGTCCTCCCTGCGGTTGAGTGGGCATTTGAAAGACATGCATTGAATGGGCGTGACTTCATTGAAGGCTGGGCGTCAGGCTGGCAACTCGACACCATAAAAACCAACTGCCAATCATTAGCAGACCGGAGTTCTGCTGTGGCCACCCCTAACCGGGAAAAGCCAAAAGACAAACAAAATTCTGGTAGATGTCTATTGGTAGAGCTTTTTGTTAAGTCATTTTTTTTTGTTTGTTTCTTAATTAATAAAGTTTTAATTAGTTGGTTAGCCTATACAAAGTGTTAATAAACTGGTCTTAGATTGTAGTTTGCCTCTGGATTTCTAGTTTCTGTTTTAGGTAGGAGTCTCTAATTACACTATGGTGTTAAGGGGGAAGGGGTACTTGGCTAAAGGAATAATTTTAATGCTTTTTTTGCTCTTAACAAAACCACCCTTTGTAACTACTGCCTTGCCCCAAACAGCCTGATTATATATAACTAAAGGAATGACTTTAATGCTTTTATTGCTGTTAGCAGAACCACCCTTTGTAAGTACTCACTTGCCCCAAACAGCCTGATTATATGTAACTAAGGAAAGTGTTTGATGCTTTTCATTACACTCAGCTAGGATTGCTTGTTTATGTGCTTCAATAAAGGGTATTCCATTTGGACTACCTACTATTTTCCATTTGGTTATTTTGCAGTATGTGTTTTACAGTTTGATTTTTATTAAGTGAACTAGGTGCATAATATAATTTAAGAAGTGAACATCTCACCCTCCTCATTGCGAAGTTTATTCTTGTCCTTTTTTTTTTTTTTTCAATCTAGGACTTCCTTTCCTCCCACCCATTGTGGTTGAATATGCCCAGACAGATTCGTTTGACTTCATATGGGGAGCTGTGCTAGTGGAGATGCAAGTGCAGGCCGCTTGTAATCCCAAGGATGCGCCAAAACACATCAATATCAAGGAAATGGCAGTTATCCACACCTTGAATGTCCTTTGCCACCTATGTACTACAGGTCCTCTTCTTATGGCTATGCACAACATCACAATAATTTGGTGCTTCAACAAACAAGGGAGTACAAGGTCATACTCTCTGTTCCACTTGGCATTGATGGCCTGGGAGCTGACTTTACATTATTCGCTGACTCTTCAGGTGTCATAATCCCATCAGAGCAAAATGTTGTGGCAGACAGAATAAGATGATCTTGGGCAGACCCATATGAGTGGCAGCTCAAGGCACTAGTGGTCTAGATGTGGGGAATGCCTGAAACACATCTGTTTGCCTTCTTTCAAAACAAACAACTGGAGAAATTATTTTTGAAACATCCTTGCAGCCATGCTTGAAGGACAAATACAGGAACATTCTTGTCTAAAGGAATGAGAATGTATGTGCTCCCATGCTTTCCACTGATTCACAAGGTACTTCTGAAGATTCTGAGAGAAATGCCAAGGATTATTGTGGTGACCCCTTGTTGGCCCAGGTAATCATGCTAATACCTTCCAGTGGTATTGCCCAAGGACAATTACCACAAACTTTCTCACACTCTGGTTCACTCACACAGTATCAGGAAGGAGTGGTCCCCCAGTTTGGAGCAACTGCAACTGACAACCCAAATGATTCAGTCTTAACTCCATTTAGACACATCTTGCATAAAAATAAAATAAGTGTTAGAGGAGTCTAGATAACTTATAAAAAATGAATGGGTTTTTCAGTGATATTTAAATGAGAATAGAGAATCCATTGATGTCAGCATCTCTCTGGTCTTGAAATATTTTGCGGACTATTATAGGATGGCTTATCATAAATATCCATTAAGGTGCATTTAGCAGACATCTCTGCTTGTCTGCCAATAGATCTTTCTCTTTCCTTGTGTGTTCTGGTAAGACAGCTCATGAAGGGAGCATTGCATTTGAGACTCCCTCACCAGGAAATTTCCTCCTTCATGGGATCTCAACTGTGTTGTGGAAAAATTGCCCCACCACCTTTTAAACTGGCCACTCAGGCTGATCTAAAGTTCTTAATGTAGAAAACTGTTTTGTTTATTGCTCTAACACCTGCAGTGTGAGTGTCTGAGTTGCAAGCTCTCATGGTGGGACAGCCTTACCTTATTTTCCACAGGGACAGGGTTATGTTATGCACTAATTCCTGTTTCTTGACAAAAGTGGTCTCTAAAACCCTTTTAAGCATTATTCTAATAGTTAGTGTAGATTAGAAAAACTTTATTCACTCTCAATGTGTTCCTCCCAGAACATAGGCATAAGGAAGAGAGGATACTTCTCATATTTGATGTGCATTGGCAGCTCCTTCTTGACAGAAAGTTACCCTTCAGGAAGGCTGAAAGGCTTTTTGTTCTTACACAGGGGTAAAGAAGGCTCAACTTGTCACTAAGCAAACCATTGCACATTGGTTGTCCTTCTCCCCTTCGATAAGTCCTTGAACCCTTAAGAGGCAGATGGACGGGTCGGCCCGGCCGGGGACCCCACTCCCAGGAGACCTCTCTGTAGTTCATCACAGCCCAGCAGACAAGCAAGAAGATCAAAAGGAGTTTCTGGGGATGCTATGTGGTAGAAGCTGCTGCCACAAAGAAGGAACTGGTGGTGTTTTATGTTCCACACACCATAGCAAGGCAAATTCAGGCAAGGTACAGGTGCATTCCAGCAGGGTCTTTTCATTTTCAGTGGCATATTGAAAGACGTGGACTCTCAAATATTCTAGAGGTAGCATCTTGGTCCTCTGTCCTTATCTTTATGAAGCACTGTAAGCTGGATGCCTTTTCTAGATCTAGAGCAGGCTTCACTAGAACCATTTTCCATGGGCTCCTGGACCCATATCCTTTCTACTCCCAGGTTAGTTCAGCTTTGAGAATCTACCTGAATGCCAGTAAGGGTGGAAAGATGTGTTTGTAGAACAACTTAGTACATTGATGCACAGAGTCATTTTCCTACTTACGTGTAACAGTAGATGTTCATAGGTCACACTGCCTTACTGGCATTACCCACTCCCCACCCCCTCCTTTTTTGAGCTGTATATAGTTCAGTGCTTGGGTTGCCATTGACTGCTGTGCCATGACCAGGTTTGTTGTGTGCATGTATGTTTTTTGGTTTGGAACAGTAGGTCTTTGCTAACCTTGGGTATTTCCATTTTTTTCCTGTTGGAACCTAGAAAACTGAGAGTCCTGTTGCTGGGTCTGTTAGGCAGCTCCTATACTGTCAGGTGATTGGTCTATCACAGCCCCTGGTGTTTACCAACATGGCAGTGGGATGAACTCTGAGACGATAGTCTACCAGGTGTTTCCATATTTGGACGACTGGCTCCTCACAGCTCCCACCAAGCATCTCCATCTGATGGCCAGAGATTATACTTTTCGCTTGTCAAAACTGGGTATTTCAATAAATTGCGAAAGTCTGTTTTGTCGCCTTGTCGCTATTACCTACATAGGCTAAATCTAGATACTATAAACATGTCTGCAAGGCTAACACACCAAAGGATATCAGACATTCACAAATTGGTGTCACTTCCTCTCAACAAGAACAGAATCAAAGCCAGGTTAGTTCTAAAGGTGTTGGGAATCATGGCAGCGCCATACCTCTCCTTCCATTAGCCAGATACCACATGCGGATCCTTCAGTGGATGCTTTTTACTCAATGGTCAGACCAGGAACTTCCAATGTCTCACACCACTGTGCTCACGCAGTGCAAAGCATCTCATGTGGTGGATGTCTTCCCCCAGCTCCTGTTGGGAAGACCCTTTGTTCCACCTCCTCGGTTGCTACACTGACAACGGATGCCTCCCTGATCGGGTGGGGGCATTATCAGGGCAGGACAGTCCAGGCACATGGCAACCAAACAGATGCCACTTGCACATAAATGTTCTGGAGATGAGCAGTGCTTTTAGCGTTGCAAGCCCTTCAAGACTCTCTTCCCTTGGGAACAATTGCAATCCAGACAGACAATATGTCTGTAGTGTGGTACATCAACAAACAAGGCGGAACCAGATCATACCCCTGTGTCGAGAAGCACTCAGACTGTGGCAATGGGCGATTTCTTCTCAGCGTTTCTGATAGCAACGCACATCCCGGGAAGTCCAATCACATTGCGGACAAGTTGAGCAGAGCTATACTCATGCCTCACGAGTGGTCTCTGAAAGACTCTGTAGTGAGAGAAATTTTTCTCAAGTGGGGTCAGCCTTGCTGCGATCTTTTGCTACTCCCCAAAACAGCAAGTGCAGAGAATATTTCACTCTATTCCCTTTACCAGGCCAACCCAGCAGAGACGCTCTAGTCCAAGTTTGGCCCGGGACTTCTGTATGCATTCCTCCTTTCCCACTGATCTCTCAAGTAATTCAGAAAGCTATCACCAGAAGGCATCCTTGATCCTCATTGCTCCTTACTGGCCTCGACAAGTGTGGTTCCCCTTTCTACATCTTTTTCTCTTGAGCGACCGTGGAATCTGGACCTAGTTCCAGATCTTTTGATCCATCAGTCGGGTCAGTTTCATCGCCCTCCCCTCTCTGAACCTCACTGCTTGGTTCCTCCAGTTCCAACCGTAGCCAGGCTTCCTCAATTATCTCACTCTGTTAGAGATATATTGATAGCTTCCCATAAATCTTCCACTCGAAAGATTTATTTGAGTAAGTGGAAACGCTTCTCATATTGGGCACAAGGAAAGGACATAGATCCTTTCACCGCTTCCATCCAACTAGTCCTTGATTTTCTAGCTGAACTCTTCCATGCAGGTTCATCTCCATCTACACTTAAGGTTCAATTGGCAGCTATTTCTAACTTCCATGTGGGTATTTCTGAATCTGCCCTAATGTCCCACAAACTTTGCAAAGTTTTTAAAAGGAGTTTTTCTTCTCAGACCTCCTATAAGAAATCCTCCTTCTCCTTGGGACCTAAATTTAGTTCTTGCTTCTTTGATTCTTTCCCCTTTCGAACCTGCAGCTTCCTGTTCCTTGAAATTATTATCATGGAAAACTCTCTTTCTGGTAGCTATTACATCAGCTAGAAGAGTTTCAGAACTTCAAGCACTCAGTTGTCGTCCTCCTTATATTTTGTTTCATAAGGACAGAGTATCCTTACGAACTAACCCGTCCTTTTTGCCTAAGGTGGTTTCAACATCAAATCTAAACCAAAGCATTGACCTCCTGTCTTTTTTCCAGAGTATTCCAATAGGTCTGAACAAAATTACACTGCCTGGATGTTCATCGTCAATTAAGGTACTACTTGGATAGAACAAAACAATTCAGAAAAATCTGATCAGCTGTTTGTCTCCTATGCGAAGCAGAAAGGGACTTTCAGTTTCAAAGGTATCATTATCCAGATGGCTAACATCTTTGATTTCCTGGTATATGAAATTAGACAACAAAATTGCCTAATAAACCTAAAGCCCATTCCACCAGAGCTTTGGCTACTTCTTTAGCCTTCCAAGACAGACTGCCTATTGACACCATTTGTGCAGCGGCTACTTGGGCTACTCCTCACACTTTTATTTCTCATTATAAGTTGGATTTAGCTTCTAGGCATAGAGCTAACTTTGGTTCCACTGTTCTCAGGAGTCTGTTCCGTTAGGCCACCCGGGACAAGGTGCTAGGGACGGTCCCATCCAGTAAGAATGAAGTAGATAGACAACTTAACATATAGAAGTTATGTTCTTACCATAACGCTCCATGTTAGTTGTCTTCTTCTCGCTTCTTCTTGCCCCACCCTCCTTCCCCTGGCCTGGACAGACCTAGAGGAGTTGTGATTGTGACCTCTCTTTCTACCACCTCTTTCTTAGACATATGCTATTATGCATATTTCTTGGTTCAGGATGTAGGTCACCCTTCTTTCTTCCTGTTGTTAGAGGTGGATTCTGTTTTACAGTTATACTGTTACTGTTATAAGCTGGGGTTAGCTTACAAACGAGATCTGAGGTAACTCTCGCCTAGCATTGTGGGATATAAGGGGAGCCTGAGGTGGAACCAACTCTCGAGCTTTTAGAGTGGCCGATGGTCGGAGCCGGCTCTCAACCCATCCAGCAAGAAGAAGGCGAGAAGAAGACAACTAACATGGAACGTTATGGTAAGAACATAACTTCTATTTTCTTGACAAAAGTGGTCTCTAAATTCACTCTCAATGTGTTCCTCCCAGAACACAGGCATAAGGAAGAGAGGATACTTCTCATATTTGATGTGCATTGGCAGCTCCTTCTTGACAGAAAGTTACCCTTCAGGAAGGCTGAAAGGCCTTTTAGTTCTTACACAGGGGTAAAGAAGGCTCAACTTGTCACTAAGCAAACGATTGCACATTGGTTGTCCACTGGTGGTGTTTTATGTTCCACATACCATAGCAAGGCAAATTCAGGCAAGGTACAGGTGCATTCCAGCAGGGTCTTTTCATTTTCAGTGGCATATTGAAAGACGTGGACTCTAGAAATATTCTAGAGGTAGCATCTTGGTCCTCTGTCCTTATCTTTATGAAGCACTGTAAGCTGGATGCCTTTTCTAGATCTAGAGCAGGCTTCACTAGAACCATTTTCCATGGGCTCCTGGACCCATATCCTTTCTACTCCCAGGTTAGTTCAGCTTTGAGAATCTACCTGAATGCCAGTAAGGCAGTGTGTTTGTAGAACATAGTACATTTGCACAAGTCCTACTTACGTGTAACAGTAGATGTTCATAGGTCACACTGCCTTACTGGCATTACCCACTCTCCACCCCCTCCTTTTTTGGGCTGTATATAGTTCAGTGCTTGGGTTGCCATTGACTGCTGTGCCATGACCAGGTTTGTTGTGTGCATGTATGTTTTTTGGTTTGGAACAGTAGGTCTTTGCTAACCTTGGGTATTTCCATTTTTTCCTGTTGGAACCTAGAAAACTGAAAGAGTCCTGTTACTGGGTCTGTTAGGCAGCTCCTATACTGTCAGGTGATCGGTCTATCACAGCCACAGGCAGTGGGATGAACTCTGAACTTTGATAGTCTACCAGGGGTAGTAGCAAGGAAAAACTACCCAAATGCCTGTAAGACAGTGTGTTCTACAAACACCTACTGTTACAGGTAAGTAGAACTTGTGCAACTGTACCATATAAAAAGTTGGTGAGATAGTGAAACTGTGGTGAAACTGTGATCAGAGGTAAAATGGGTAGTCCTGTGGTTGGGGGTGGCACTTAATAGAAGTGATATGTGCAAGTGTTAGCAGAAGTAGACAGTGGAGGAAAAATATTACTATAAATGTTGGGTTGTGTAGACAGCAAGAGAATTGGCAGTGTATTACTAAGTGGAGGATTGGAGGGTGGAGTTCATCAAATGCTAATAAATGCAATATTATTGCATTTGATAAACCCTCCACCCATCTTGTAGCATAGATAAGACCACACCCCCAAATGTGGATGTTGGAGACCTTGGAACATGGGTAGGTAACTCCCTCATATTTGACCATCATATTACAACGGTCTATGTTATAACAGCGAATGATCAAAAGATTGAACGCTGTTATATCGACCACAAACGAATGAAAACAAAAAAGAGCAAACAGCCAGAACAGTGGATTTTTTCCCCAGGGAAAAAAATCGCTGCCCCCCCCAAACCCCCCCACACACTAAACACTATTTTAAGTGGGGTGCTTCGCCCACCTCCACACCCCCAACTCTGAGATCACACTACAGTGCCGAAAACGGCAAAGTGATGGAAGCGGCCAAGCGACTTCTTTCCCAGGGAAAGAATACACTTAAAAGCTGCTTTGTCATTTTGAATTTTTGACATTTACATTTCAACCAAGATGCATTAGACAGAATGCATCTTCGGTCTCCTGACAGGAACCCACATTTCAACAGTGCTCAGAAAAGCATTGTTTCTCTCTGTCTCTCTCTGGCACATGTGATCACAAGGAGTGTTTCCTCTAGGTCCAAAGATGCCCTAACTTGTCTATATTCTGAACTAATGAGGCTCATTATAAAATACAACAATCCCTTTTTAATGTATCATACTAAACATATCAACCAATTAGACAGGTCCTAAGATTCTTGACAAAACAGTTTATGGAACTAAAGGACCTGCTCTGTCCAGACTGTCTGAAGGCATTGTCCTTGTATTCAGTGTACTTTACTCCTTAAAATCTATGCCTTGCTTTCTGGACCATTAGGAATCTAACAGTCCAATACTTATTTCTCTACAAATCAAACATTCCTGTGAATACTAGAACCAGAAATCTGAACTTGCTTCAGCATATAAGCAAATCATGGTAGAGAGCGAGATTTGTTAAGCAGTGACTACCACTTCTCTGGAATAAACTTCCTCTCCAGAATGAGGGGTGTGACGCACTGCATTTAAGAAGGAATTAGACAATTGGATCTGTATTCATAAATTCATCCTGGGTATCACTGACCTATTAATCTTTGACAAAGGAGTTAAGGTATAAGTGTGGGATTGGCAAGGCGCAAATGACCACATGGTTCTGTTACCTTGTGCATTTTATGATTCTATGATTCTCAAGCATGTATGAAATAACATAAATCTTGCAAAGGATACAGTATCTCATACCAGTTGTGTTACAGTTCTGATGTACTTTCACACAGCTTCCTTCTGTCTAGAGTGTTAGTAGAAGATAACCAGGCTACTCCATATTCTTCCTGTTTGCTTCTTCTTAGCTATAGCATACTCCTCAGAACTGTTGTCCCAGGCACAAACTCCCCATATGTTCAGAGGTTAAGGCCGTCCTTTTTATACATCATAAAAATAGCATGATTAGTAGCAGCAGTAACTGTGGGAAGGCTTCTAACTAATACAAAAAATATATATAATCCTTAAAGGAAAACACTTACACCACTCCTACAAAGCACTATGTATAATGCAGTATTATTTACTAGATTTTTCACTTCAGTTTCACATCATGTTGATACTTTGTATGTTGAGAACCACCACACAGTGTTGCAGTGTAATTAGCTATATGCTGTCTTTTTTTTTTCAGTAAAATACTTTTTTCATGTGTAATATAGTGCTGAGTGACTCTTCAGTTAGCCGATGAGTTGGCATTATTATAACCCCTAATACTAGCTCTTCATTGTTCTCTTTTATTCTAAACTCTCCATGAACAGGTTAACTAAGCAGCTAGTTAAGAGTTCAAGATATTTAACCCTTGCTAGAAACAAACTCTTCTGGGTAACATGGAAGACAAATTAACTTGTGTCCATCTGGTGGACAGCCTTGTAGCACTAGGTGTTAGAAAGCAGTGTTGAAATTGACTAATGCTTACTGGTAGTGAACTAATTGACATACATCACACAACCTATAAGAGTTGCAAGTATTTTCACAACACTCACTTAAAAAAAACATGGCCTATGTGCACTGCACTGCACCGCACCACCCACACTTCTTCCTGAACAACCCAAACCAATATATGCTGAGGTTGTCAAAAAGTCACTTCTTAAGCCTCCAAGAACAAGGAATTCCAAGTCCCAGCAGAAAAGTAGCATCACTACATCACCACCCTCTTAGTTGTCGATAAATCACCAGGCTTTAGAGTATAAACTTTATATTGCTATTAATTTGTGGAATACAAATAGAAATATCTTAGTAATTGCTGACTCCATTGTCAGGCACACAGACTGTATGCTCAGAGGCTGGACAAAGATAAGATGACAACTGTTTCTCTGACACCAGGATCAGTGATGTCATGAGGGCTCCTCAGTCCCTTACACCAGGCAAATATGAATACAGCCTAGTGTGGGTGTGAATTATGGTGCTCAACCCCAAGGAGCTTGAAGATAAGCATGTTGGATATCAATAAGCATGTGTTAAATGCAGGTAAAACTCTGGTCCCAACATCTCCTAAAACAATGCTTAAATACAAACATAAGCTAATGTGCTTCAACTGTTGACTTAAGTAGTTGGTGCCATTCTTGGGTGTCCATTGTCAACCAGAGATGAGATGGAAGACAGGCCAAATTACTTTGCAAGGGATGTCTGCAATTTCCATTTTTGGCCATGTCCACCTACTGGATATCTCAATGTAGCAGGCACAGTTACAGCAATTTTAATTTGAACCATAGAGAACATTCTTTGTTGCAATGTTGGAAGTCTTAATAATACCTTGAGGATCACCTAAAACAGGAACACGTCATGTTTGTATTGTAGTCTGTCTAAGCAACAGAGACCTCCAAAGCAGAAATGCAAGCAACCACCATCCCCCAACACAACCCAAATAACACATAGCCCACAGACTCAGTGTGCCACTCAACCACAGCCAATAAGGCCACTCAACCACAGCCAATAAGGCAAAACAATGTACCCAACACACTAGTCATAGGTGACTCTATAGTCAGGCACAGCTGATGTCCTACTCACCAGGCTAAACAAGGAGAAGGTTACTGTCAGCTGCCTGTCGGGTGCCAGGTTCTGCCACATAACCCACGAACTCAGGTCACTCCACAACAAGTACAAATATGACTATGTCATTGTCCATGTTGGTGTGAATGACCTGAGATGTACCTCCCGGGACTACATGAAAAGAGACATGGAAGAGCTCTCTGAGCTTGTAGCCCAGGAAGGTATGACCCTAGCCCTGAGTAGCAATCTGCCATTGCCCAGAAGGATACCGCAGTACAAGGACAAAATGATTGACTTCAACAACTGGCTAAGCTTCTGGTGTCATTCTAAGGGGATCCAGTATCTGTCTGCTTGGGATGACATGGTCGACAGACCATGATGCTTTGCACAGATGGCCTGCACCTGTCGCCCCTGGGATTCTGGATACTGGCTAAGGCTCTTGCTGCCCCTATAGTGCCTTTTTTAGGCAAGGTTCAAATAACAAATTCACCACCATAACAGGAACAGGCAAGCAAAAACTGAGGGTAATGCTACTCAATGCTAAAAGTCTAAATCTCAAAATGCACTCACTCGAGGCACTCCTTAAAATGGAGAACATTGATATCTGTGCAGTGACTGAGACCTGGTTCAAGGCTCCAGAGAACACCCCTGCACTACCAGGCTATAACTCATACCACATTTTTCAGCCATGTAACCTGGACTGAAACACCAAAGGCGGAGGTGTGTCCTTATCATTAAGGATATCCACACCTCCAGGCTAGTTGCTCAGCACAATGCAGCCGAGGTTATCCAAGTGCAGCTAACTCTGGGCAAAACTGCAATCCAAATTGTAGCTTGCTACAGATCCCCCACCATGCCCCAGGATTCCCACTCCTCTTTTCTTGATGTACTGGAAAATATTAGGGTTCAACCAAACACCCTAATAATGGGCAACTTCAACTACCCCACCATTAACTGGGAAAAATACAATAAAGAAAGCGTACCTCCTAACGTTAAAGTACAACTATCAGTAACAAGTAATAAAATATTCAAAATGAAATGCTGTACAACAATGGCCAATGAAGTAAAGTTCTCTTGGAGAATAGGTAGTGTGGTTAAATGATATAAAACTTTTAAAGGTGCAACATGTATAGCAAAAAACTTGCATAAATTTCCAGTACTTCAATTAAATTCACTTACAAGATTTTGAAGCTGTAAATGTAGTTATACTATAGTGAAATGATGGCTCCAAAGTATCCAGTTTTTTTAGTCTGATATACAAAGTATCCACACTGAAGATGTAGTAGCTGCTGTGTGACTGTGATAACAGCTTAACCAGTCTAAGAAAAAAAAAAAATCTTCATGTCAAGTTAAAATCTTGATGTGGAATAAAACAGTCCCTCTGTATTCCAAACGATCATTTTATTCTGCATCAAGATTTTAACTTGACATGAAGATTTTAACTTTTTCTACAATAAAATAATTTTAACTGTCATTAAAGCTAAAAGCTGTTATTTGATCTGTTAGACTGGTTAAGCTGTTATCACAGTTCATCACAGTCACACAGCAGCTACTACACCTTTAAAAGTTTTATATCATTTAACCTCACTACCTATTCTCCAAGAGAACTTTACTTCATTGGCCATTGTTGTACAGCGTTTCATTTTGAATATTGTTATTAACTGGGAAAACTACTCATGTACCAATTCCTTAGCTCATCACTTTCTGGAATTCATAAACTCCAGTGCCCGGGATCAACTTATCCACACCCCCACCAGGGACAACAGTATCCTAGACCTAGTCATTACCAACATGAGTGACCGGTGTTCCACACCTGAAGTCATCTCCTCGTTGGTCTGATCCGACCATAAGCTAATCACCCTTGATATCCACACCCCCCCACACCCCCATTAAGGAAACCACAGTAAAACATTTCTCCAAAGCCAACTTCATGCTTCTTAAGACACAAGTGGTTAACTTCATGACAGTCATGCAGATGGACAATACAGTTACAACTGCTGAATCCTACACAAATGCACTCTATAAGCACTTACACGAGTGCATGGATCGTGCTATCCCAAACCGAACCAAGATGCTATCCTCCAAAAAAAGGAAGTCAATCTGGTGGTCCCCTGCCATAAACAAACTGTACAACAGAAGGATGAAACTGTTGCAAAAGAGAGTAAAATCCCATGAGTGGAGGAGCTCCCTGGTCAGCCACAGTAAGAAGCTGAGATCCCTTATAAGATCCTCCAAAGCTAGCTACGAAAACAAAATCGCCACTAATTCCAAGGACAACCACAAAGCATTGTATAGCTATATCATGAATCTCGATGGCAACACCCAGATCTGCTCTGAGTTACAGCACAAAGGCATGAAAATTACAGAACCAACTGATATTGCCAACATCCTGGCAGATAGGCTCAGTGCTAACTTTACCCCCCTATCACCCCCTAAAGGGCCCATATCTATACAGGAAGAATGCAGAGTCCCTGTAATTACAACTATGCAGGTAAAAGCTGCACTCTCTAAAGCCAAAAACAGCATCCATGATACCGGACAACATCCCAGCCTGCGTTTTACACAAACTTTAGAACGAACTGGCTCCCCACTTAAGCACCATGTTCAATAATAGCCTCTCATCAGGCTTTGTGCCCACTGAATGGTGCACAGTAACAGTTATCCCACTCCACAAAGGGAGAGCCACCACTGATCCCAGGAACTATCGACCTATTAGCCTGACAAGCCTGGTCTGCAAGGCCATGGGATGTATCATCATGGAACTCATAAATAAAGACATTGGTAATCTCCAAACTCTGGATCCCACCCAGTTTGGGTTTGTGAAAGGCAGATCATGCCTCCTGAACCTGATCGACGTCTTTGAGGCAGTCACCAAAGCCGTAGATGAGGGTAAGGTGGTTCACACAGCCTATCTTGACCTCGCCAAGCTTTTGACCACCATCCCCTATTCTGGAATTATAGCTAAACTCACTAAACTAGGTGTAAATCCCTATGTCATAAGATGGGTTGCCAACTGGCTCACTGACAGAACCCACACTGTAAAAGTTGCAGACTCCAAATCTGACCTCAAAGCAGTGACAAGTGGAGTACCACAGGGTTCCGTTCTGGGACCTCTCCTGTTAGCCTGTAGTTCAGAGAAGTACATACCAAACACAGAAGGCCTCTGGGTAATGAAGTTCGCAGATGACTACAAACTAGGAGCCATAGTCAAGTCCCCAAATAATGTGGACATCCTACAGAAGGGCCTCGCTGAGACAGATGCCTGGTGTCAGAGCCATGGCCTCAAGCTCAATGCCAAAAACTGCAGTGTCATCCCCTTTGGTAAAAACTCTGTACCCATGAACTACCACGTAGGCAGCAATCTACTTAACACCGAATGCGTGATAAGAGACCTTGGGACCCAGGTGGACAGTAGTCTCTCCTTTGATGGTCACATCACCACAGTAGTCAGGAAGTCCTTCTACGTGGCACCCCTCATCATAAAAGGGTTCTCATCCAGGAAAAAGAGTTCATTGTTCCCCTCTACTCGACACTCATTAGACCCATTATAGAGTACAATGTCCCTTTTGGAATGTACCTTACAAAACATCTACAGCAGCTGGAAAGGCCACAGAAGTACCTCACAAAGAGGATTACTGGCCTCAAACAAATGCTCTGCACTGACCGCCTCAAACAAATCCAGCTTTACTCCATATCGCCTACTCTGAGGTGATCTGTGCCTAACATATAAAGCTATGTCAAACCCAGAGCTGTTAGACATGCTACACCTAAAGAAATCCCAATCCCTCCAAGCTACACACTCTAGGGACCTAAACCTTGTCACCACAATAAACAGCATGTGCTGAAGGAAGATTCCTGTCACAGAGACTTCCCATACTCTGGAACAGGCTACCCATCTATGTCAAGCAAAGTTCTTCATTAGCACTCTTCAAGAAAAATCTTGATGAGTTGATAGGAAATACACCCCGGGGATCACTTCTGTGTCTCTGCTCGACAGTGACACAGGAAAATAACTTTCTTGGGTGGCGTAAGCCAGGGAACCTTGTTGGCTGGGCTTACATAGGCCCTTGGGCCGATAGCCTAGTACCTACCTATGAATTAAGGCTTGGTTTTATTGTTAGAAACCCACAAACTGAACTTACTGAACTCCAAGTTAACATTAACAGTACAAATTATCACTCTATCAGAAGGTCAACAAGGAGCTTAATGCAACCATCAGGAATGTCAAAGCCAAGGATGACTATTGTAGAACACTCTCCATATTCCCAAAACACCATGAAAGATTCTTAAAGGTACTTGTTAAATTATCTTTAATGAAAATACCTCTAACTTGGAAGATTTCAGTTAACCTTCTATTAACTGGTGTGCTTACACTTCAAAAGCTCAGAATCCCCAAAGGTTCTTGTATCTAATAAATGACAATTCCATAGAGCAAATAAATAACTTGTCCAGTACAGGCCAGAATGTTCTGGACCTAGTCCTTACCAACATAGCCACAAAGTACATTGTCTGTAATATCTTCTTATCTGTTCATGTCAGTACATAAATTAGTAACTTTTTCCTTGATGGTATTAAAATTAAGAAATGCCACATCGGTCCACTAACAAAACACAAGGACACTGAAACACAGATGAGATGCAGTACCTTTACTGAACCAACATAGGTTTTGCATTTACTCAAGTTTTTGAGCTGGCATGAGACCTTCATAGATTATTAGGCTAACAGCTTAAGAACCCTTACAAGTCTGACCAATATAGCCTTTTATCCAATTTATGGCCCCTTAGAGAAAGAGATTTGTGCCTATGCCTTGAGGATCTTACAGATTGCTCCAGTCTATAAGGGACACAGGCGCTACCCCAGGTGTGAATTTGCAGTTCCTCAGAGATTGATCCAAACTGCATTTGAAGAGGGCCAGGGAAGGTCTCTGCTTAATGTAAATAGGACGCCTGTTCCAAAGAAAGGACAATCTGTCTGTCCAGCATGTTTTGTTTGAATCACTAAGTTTAGACCCTAGATCGGGTGACCCTCATGCTTTTTGATATGCAGATGTGTAGCAGCTCCATCAGGGCTGGAATTGTGAGTGCCTTGTAGGTCAGGCAAAGTTCACCCCTTAATAGTTGCTAGGAGACAGAATAAAGGGATAGGGGTGAGGAACCTCTAAAGTTGCTGCAGCTACTGTAAGTACCCAGTCAAGTACATGCTGAATGGCACATTGTACTCTGTTGTTGGTCTAATGAGGGCTGAATACAGCGTGACTATAATTTCCTTGGATCTGGATGCAATACCTTTACTTATAAGTTGTGTCACTAAGAAGGACTTCCTCACCACTGTGGACACATGGCAGTCAAAGTTCAGGCTGCTATCTATCTATGTACCTACATCTTTCACCTCTGAGTCTACTCTTAGGGGTGTGCTATTGGTGATGTAATTTGCAGGGGTATTTCACTTCCCAAGGGGTATGATAATGCATTTTTTCACATTTAATTTTAGGCCATGGTTCTGGCACAAATCATTTGCCTGGTCTAGACCCTCCTGAAGGATATCTACATCCTTGGGGAATTTGATGATTGCCCCCAGCTTGCAGTTGTCAGTAATTTTTATCATCCAGAGACTTTCCACATTAACCTTGACTTCATTGAAGTATATTCCAAACAGGAGTGGTCCCAGTACTGAACCCTGTGGTACACCACTAGTAACTGGCCTCTTGCTGGATCTGGATTTACCCACTTTAACCATATGTGTTCTGTATGTGAACTAGTTGTCTTGACATCTGGTGATGTAGGGATTTATGCCCAGTTGTGTGAGCATATTTAGAATACCTGAATGGGGAATTGTATCAAATGCTTTGGCTAGGTTGAGGTAGGCAGTATGTACTGTTTTACCCTCATCCATGGTTTTAGTGACTTTCTCAAAAAAAAATCCCTCAAATTCAGTAGATATGACCTACCATTGACAAAGCTGAATTGGGTTGGGTACAGTGTTTGGATGTTTCCTATGTAGTTATTTTTCAGGTCCGCCACTATTCTTTCCATGGCCTTACATATAAGACTAGTCAAACTTATGGGTCTGTAATTTCCCAGGTCAGTAGATGATCCCCCTTTATCATAGGATCATAGAAGATTACTAGGCTAATGGCCCTGAGGCCCTTACAAGCCTTGCCAAATTTTTCCCTTTTATAATGGTGCTATTAGTAGACCTGGTTCAACATCTGCTGCCCCTGTCAAGAAGGGATGCAGGTGACATGCTAGGCTTGAATTTGTGATTCCCATCCAGTCATCCAGATTATTCTTAAAATGGTCAGGAAAGGGCTGTGTTTAATTTTGATTGGAAGCTTATTCCAGAGTAAGGGTATTCTCTGGGAGATGAACCTGTCTCTCCAGCAAGTTCTGTTAGTTTTGCTTCTCATGTTGAGGTCACTGGAGTGGGTACATTGAGTACTGTTTGTCTTGCTAAAGTGTAGCATTTCCATCAGGGCTCGATCTGCGGTTGCCCTATAGGCTAGGCAGAGATCATCCCTGAGCAGTCTTTATGACATGGAGTATAGTGACAGGGATTTCAGTCTATTAGCATAAAACAGGTGTTGGACACCTTGAATTTTCTTTGTAAGGTACCTCTGAGGTTTCTCCAATTGTTGTAGGTGCCTGGAGAGGTACATATCAAAGGGTGCATTGTACTCTGTAATAGGTCTGATGAGGGAAGAGTACAGGGGGGTTATAACCTCATTTTTTCTGGAGGTAATGCCCTTACTGATGAGATGGGCAACATAGAAAGCTTTCCTTACCACTGTGGAAACATGGTGGTCAAAGCAGAGGTTGCTGTCAATCTGTGTGCCCAGGTCTCTTACCACGGATTGAGTATTTAGGGTGTTGTTGTTAATGTGGTACTTTGCAGAAACATGTACCTTGCTGAAGGGGATAATGATGCACATTTTAGCATTTAACCTGAGCCCATGACTTTGGCTTCAGTTGTTGGTTTGAGTAAGACCTTTTTGGAGGGGGTCAGTGTCACTGGGGAATTCAGTGATCATGCCCAGTAATCTGTAAACTTTGTTAACCACACGCCATTTGTTTTGGCCTGTACTTCTGAGAAGTAGATTCCAAACAATAGGGGCCCCAGCTCCAAGCCCTGTGGTACACCACGGGTTACTGTTCTGAAGGTTGATGAAGAGTCTCCTATGTTAACTGTGTGTGTTCTATTGGTGAGCCAGTTAGCAACCCACTTGACAATATACTGATTTATGAGTTTATCTGTGATACTGGAGTGGTGAATGGTGTCAAAGACCATCGCTAGTTCTAAGTAACCAGTGTGCACAGATTTGCCTTGATCTAGGGCTTTGGTGACTGTCTCAAGAAGTCCACCAAGTTTAGTAGGCACACCCTACCATTGGCAGGGTTGAATTGGGATGGGTCTAGTGTTTGGAGGTCACCTATGTCCTTGATAAAGTCCATGATGACTCTCTCTATTGTCTTGCATTGTGAGACTGGTCAGACATATGGGTCTGTAGTTCCTGGGGTCAGCAGAGGAACCCCCTTTATGGAGGGTGATAACAGTGGCAGTTTTCCAATCAGCAGGAATAAACCAGATGCTTAGACTATGGTTAAAGAGAGTACTCAGGAGTGCAGCTAATTCTTGCTTTAAGCCATTTAGAATACAGCCAGGGATGTTGTCTGGTCTCATAGAGGCTGTATTTTTAGCCTTAGAAATGGCATTAAGGGCCTGTTTCTTAGTGATTTCTGGGAGCGGACATGTAATTGAGATGTCTTGTGGTATATTGGGCAGAGACATTGGGGAGAATTTTTCACTGAACCTGTCAGCCAGCAGGTTAGCAATATCACCAGGTTCAGTACATGTTGTGCCATTTATGACAAGTTCTTTGCAACTCTGGGATTCACCTTTGAGATTGCGGATATAGCCAAAGAATTCCTTATGATTATCCTTGGCTATGGTGTCCAATTTAGATTCATAGTCAGCTTTGGATTTTTTTACTATGTGCCTTATTTGCTTATTTAGGCTAAGGAGGGAGTCCTTTAAGTTTGGGGACCATCTTTACTGCTTTTGGACAGCAGTTTCTTTCTTCTGTTATGTAGCCTGTTTATGGTGAATGTCGACCAAGCAGGTTTGTTCTTATGTGATGAGGTCACTTTTATCCTGTCAGGTACAGCTGAGTCAATGCAGCTGTGAAGGTGTTTATACAAGGCTTTGGTATATGCCTTGACATTGGTATACTTGCCGTCAGTATTGGTAGGTGCTGTGAATCTAGTAGTATCTTCTTGTATGCAATTGTAGTTTGCTTTGGAGAAATGTTTTAGTCTACTTTCAGCTTGGGGAGGGTCAGACGTTATTGTTACTTGAATGTGACTGACCTGCGGTCAGATCTCACTAGAGATGACTGTACACTTGGGGTGGTACGGTGGTCACTCATGTTTGTAAGTACAAGATCCAGAATGTTTGAACCCCTAGTGAGGGTGTTCATCAACTGGTCTAGGGCATTAGAGTTCATAAAGTTCAAGAATCTCTGGGCAAAAATATTGGTTCAGGTGTAGGTAGACCAGTTAATTGATGGGTAGTTAAAGTCTCACAGAACTAGGGTGTTAGGTGCTATATTTAAAGACCCCCAGGAGATCCAGGTAGGCATTGTGGGTGTCCTGGTTCATGGAGGGGGACCTATAGCTGGTGCTAATTTGGAGGGGGTTTTACCTTCAGAGAATTGTACTCAGAGTAGTTTGAGGGTCTCATTTAGTCTTACCAATCTGGAGGAGTATTTGTCTTTAATAAAAATGATATTCTTCCTCCTTTGGATTTCCTGCTCTCATTTGATGGTCTGAGAGAGGGGAAGGCGTTGTAACCCTGTTTGGCTGGGGTGCTGTCCACAACCTTGAACCAGGTTTCTGTGGCAGCACAGACATTGGCATTCTCCATGGCAAGAGCAGCTTCCAGCAAGTGCAGCTTTAGGCTAAGACTGCTAGCATTTAGCAGCATGACTCTGATGTTGGTTTTTGAGGAACAAATTATGTTGGAA
Organism: Protopterus annectens; assembly: GCF_019279795.1. Taxonomy (NCBI): domain Eukaryota; kingdom Metazoa; phylum Chordata; order Ceratodontiformes; family Protopteridae; genus Protopterus; species Protopterus annectens. The sequence goes on along the minus strand of NC_056732.1, from coordinate 1,675,549,876 downwards.
ATTTTGTACATGTGACATTGCCTAAAAAAAGCACTATGGAGGAGGCAAGAGCCTTTGCCAGAATTCAAAATCCTAGGGGTGAGAGATGGAGACCATCTCTGGCATCAAGGTCTATCAACCATATCATCCCAGGTGGACAGGAACTGGATCCCCTTGTAATGACACCAGAAACTTAACCAACTGTTGGTCAATCATCTTTTGCTTGTATTGCAGCATCATCCTAGGTGAGGGTAGTATGCTGCTTATTGCTAGGGACATACCCTGCCTGGGACACATAATCAGAGAGCTCAATCATGTCTCTGTTCATATAGTTCCAGTCATTCACATCATGTACTATGACAGAGTCATAGAAGTACTTGCTGCTGAAAGACTTGAGTGCATCTGTGATGTTCTGGATCCTGGCACCAGACAGACAGCTGACAGTGCCCTTCTCCTTATCCACCCTGGTGAGTGGCACTTCATTTTGTCTAATGATAGAATCACCTGTGACTAGTGTATTAGGTTTTGTGTTGGGGATTACTTGGTGAGACACTGTCATGTGAGTTTTTATGCACACTGTGTTTATGTGCAAATGAGTTATGTGTAATGTGGTTGTGTTTTGGATGTCTCTGTGCTTTGGGTAGGATTTTAGAGAGGACCTCCGCATATGTGGGTTTTTGTGTTGATTGCATGGTAGGTGAGGGTGGTGAGATGTGAGTGCTGACAACCTTCTTAGGGTCAGGTATACTGGCTGGTGAGTTAGGGAGCTTTGCTTCTATGTTTTGTATGTAGGTGCACCTCTCACATGTTGAGTTGGACTATTGTAACAGAAGTGAGTTGTCAGTGTACATGAGGTAATTGCAACATTGCCTCAAAATGCCTAATTTGACCAGGTAGGCAGGAGAAATTGTGTATTGTCCTTCCATAGTGCCAGGTAAAGGTGTGGTTGGAAATGGGGATTTACTAGAAAAGGCTAGTTAAGGATCCTGCACGAGCGTAGACTAGTAGGAACAATGAGAAGAACTAGAGCGGCTAGATCAGAGTCTGTATTGATTCGTAGATAGATAGGTAAGCACAACTGTAAAAATATAGAACCACAATGAAGAAGACACCAAATGCAAAATCCTCCACACCAGAGCCGCAATGAGGTCCAGGGGCAAAATCAAAACACACCGGACTGAAGAAAAAATGTCCACAAAATCAATGTGTTTAATGTTCACAATTACAAGGATTAAGTGCTTTCATACAGGTACTTCATCAGAATTACCAAATATAATGTCAAACACACTAAAAGACTCCACCCTTGATCACATATCCAGTAGGAATCACTCATCCATTAACTATTTGCATGCCAAAATATAAATGTTAAAAAAGATGAATAAACACAATCAAAATATAGGTAAATGCCTATAACATTAAAATTACCCAAATAACACTCCAATGAAGAGAATTAAAATTAAAAATTATTATAAATAATGACCCCCCATTTATTTTTTTGTCTTTTTATTTTAGAACGTGTGCTGAGGGACCTTAGGAGTGGACCCTGGGAAGATTTGTTGGAGGTCAAGGAGTTAAGTTGGCAACTCAGGTTTGATGCCACCAACACACCTGGCCTTAATGAGAGTTTATCTATTACCAGTGTTTTAAAGTTAAAATCATATATGGTATGATGGGGGGGGGGTTAGGATCTGTGGCTAGCCTATGCTGCACAGTACAAGTGCCCAGAACGCAAGTTAAATGCAGAGGCTGAAAAACAGGCAAAATACAGTACAAATGCATAAATAATCAGGGAAAAACAATGATAACAGTCAGCAAGTGAAGAAGTACAAGCAGCAGTTATCGTTAGTTGGGTTTATTTGGGGCTTTTAAAATAAATGAAAAAACCTTAGTGTTGGGCAAAAATATGCATAGGGATGACTGTTGCTGTCCTTTACTCTGTCAGGACAAAGCCAGTCGCAGAGGCTGTGGTTAAATACAGACCCTAATAGGTCTTATAAGTTCTGACTTAAGCTGTTTGAGGCAACCTGGTATACCATCAGGCCCCATTGAAGTCGTGTTTTCAGCTTTAGAGTGGCAACCTATTCTTTGGTGATAATTAGCGGTGGAGTGGTGGAGGGTATTTCTTGGGGGAGAACTTGGGTTGTTGGGGAGGTGAAATCTGAGATGAATTTGGTGGCCATCAGATTTGCTATGTCTTCTTTCTGAGTATAGGTGTATAGATGATGCCATCTATAACTAATTCTGTACATTGTTGGGTGTTGCCATTAAGATTGGGGACATAAATGAAAAATGCCTAATGGTTCTCCTTAACTTTGGAGGCTATTTTTACCTCAAAGTCTGATTTCAGAGACTTGACTAGTTCCCTGATTTGCTTGTTTAGACAAATGAGGAACATTTTGCTCTGCTACTCACATTCCTTCTTAGTTCTCAGCAGGACTTTCTTTCCTTTGTTACACAACTTATTAATACCAGGGGTCCACCAGGGTGACTTGTATTTTGCAGTTTGACCTGGCTTTATTTCGGTCTGATACTGCCATTTCTATGCAGTTGTTTATATAGCCATACATGCCTTTTGTGTACTCCTCTGCATAGGGTTCTGTTCTGGATTTGGGTGAACTTGGAAACTAGTTATGCAGTCCCTTAGTAGTTTACCTTAGAGAAGATCTTAAACGTTTTTTGGGGTTTGGTGGGAGGACTAGTTTTACCTTTATTTCAAGGAAGATCACTTTGTAATCTGATCTTACCAATGAGGTCATCACACTTGGATGGGGGTGCAGCACTCTCCCATATTTGTAGGTACCAGATCTAGGCTATCTGTTTCCCTAGTAGGAGTGCAGACTAGCTGCTCCAGTGCATTTAAATTTGCAAAATCAAGAAATCTTTGGACTTGTATATTAGTGGTCATATATGCCTACCAGTTAATGGAGGGGTAGTTAAAATCACCCATGAGCATGGTATTGGGCTGGAAGATGCATGATTCTAGTAACTACAGGTACAATGTATTGAGTTTCTGGTTCATGGTGGGGGACCTGTAGCTAGCAAGAATATGGTAATGGATTTTTCTTATGATTACTTGGGCATGGAGTAGCTCAAGCATGGTATATTGTTTGACCAGCTTTGAGGTATGCTTATCCTTTATGTAGATAGATACACCTCCACCTTTTGCTCTTTCTTGTTCAGTGGGTGGTCAGAACGTATGATAGGCATTATAGCCATGCACTGCCAGTGTGCTTTCCATGGCTTTGAACCATTTTTCAGTAATTGCACAGACATCAGCATTCTTCAGTGTGAGGAGAGCTTCTAGGGAGTGCATATCCTTGTTGCAACTCCTGGCATTGATTAGTAACACATTTAACTTGTCCTGAATAGCTTTTGGTATTTTGAAAAGTTTGTCTGTTTGGCAATGCCTAAAAAAGGCACTCTAGGTGTGGATAATGTTTTGGCCAATATCCAAAAGCCTGGAGATGATGTGTGAAGACTATCCCCGGCAAAGTAGTGTAGCCTGTCAACCATGTCCTCCCAGTCTGACAAGTAATGGACCCCTTTGGAATGACAATAGTAACTAAGCCAATTATTAAAGTCGATCATTTTCTGCTGGTATTGTGGTAGCATTCTTGGAGATGGTAGAATGTTGCTCAGTGCTAGGCTCATACCTGCCTGTGGCACATTTTCTGAGACCACATTCATGTCTGTCTTCATATAGTCCAAGGAGGTATGTCTCAGGTCATTCACACCCCCATGGACTATAACTGAGTCAAACTGGTACTTAGAGGTAAGTGATCTGAGTACTTGCATGATCTGGTGGATCCTGGCCCCTGACAGGCAACTAACGACAACTCATCTCTCCTCTCAATAACCTATCCTTCTCTCAGCCAGTCATCAACTGGTTTCAGAGTTACCTATCAGACTGCCAACAAGCAGTTGTTTGGCAGGACAACTTATCCCCCCAAACTACCAATTTCCATAGGGCTTCCCCAAGGGTCCATCCTGGGACCCCGACTCTTCTCTATTTTCACCAATAATCTTACCTCAGCCACAACACATGGCACATTCATACAATATGCAGATGACTCAACCATCATCTTCACTGCCCACTCCTTACTCAAACTGCAAAAAGTCACACAGAAAGTATTTTCTTCTATTGAAACTTGGTTATCGATGCCCAACTAATACTCAACCCAAACAAAACAAAATTACTAATCTTCCAACCCACCAAACTTACCCTAGACAGCTCTCGCTTTAACATCACAGCAAAAGACACCACCATCCTTAGTAGGAGTAGAAATCGACAATAAACTGAACTTTGGCATTCACATTTCCATGACCATTAAAAAAGTGCACAAAAAACTAGGAGCATTATATAGAAATCAGTAACTACTTACCAAAGCAGATAAAATTTCAGTAGCAAATTCTCATCTTATCTCTACCCTACTCTACGCCTCTCCAATATTTACTAACCTTAGACAATGCAACCTAAATAAGCTAGAAACCTGCTACAACAAAATCGCCAAATTCACTAGAAGGGCTTCCTACTGTACTCATCACTCTCTCTCACTAGCAGAACTGGGCTGGCTAGAGTTCCCCCACCTCCTTCAATGGTACCAACTCGCACTCAATTCCAACTGGATGCAACATATTAAAACATACGTCCGTTATTTGGATGATATTTTCATCCTTTGGAAAGGTGAAATAGACAAATTGGCCAATTTTATGTATTATATAAACCACGCTACAGAATATCTCAGGTTTACACACCAAGTGGACATAAAGGGGATCAACTACCTCGATGTCTATATATACAATGATGGCAAATCCTTCCAGTCTAGAATACACAGAAAAGATACACATAGTAATGGATACCTTCATTTTGATAGTGCTCATTCTTACCATACTAAACGGGGCATGATAAAAGGACAATGCATAAGAGCAGCGAGGATGACGACAACAAGGGAAGGAATGCTTAGTGAACTAAACTTTATTAGTGAATCTTTCAAGGAGAAGGGATACCCCATAGATATGATTAAAGATATAACAACATATGTAGCCAAAGAATGTGGTCGGAAATATCCCTCCCTGTTGGGCATAGGTCTAAGTAACAACAATGAGACATCTAAGTAGAAAAATACCAATATGATGAAGGGAGAGATGGATGACAAATACAATAAAGCCTGTATACTGAAATATGGTACACATAGTAATGAAGTGAAGGACATTATAAACTCTAACTGGAATATATTATTAAGTGACTGCACAATAAAGGATAAAATACCCAGTAAACCATATTATGTATATAAAACAGGCAATAATATAAAGAGAATAATAGAGCTAAAATACAATTCCATTAATAGTAGCAATAATAACAAGACAGGTACCAAAAAATGTGGTAACTGCAATTATTGCAGCTACATTTATGAAGAGACAACAGTTACTCTCAATATCAAAAGCAAAGTTAAGTTTTGCCATGGTAACTGTCAGAGTCAACATCTTATTTATTTAGCCCTGTGCAATACTTGTATGAATTATTATGTAGGAAAAACTGATAGACACTTAAATAGAATTTACGATCATTTATATTGCATTAGAAAATTAGATACTAATAATGCATTATCAAGGCATCTAATCAATAATCAAGGTTGCACAGGGTTTAAATTTGCTATATTGGAAGTAGTGAAACCCAATCCCAGAGGAGGAAACATCAAGGCAATAGTGGGTGACAAGGAGGTGAGATGGCAGATAAGATTAAATTCAGCCACACCACCAGGACTTAATGAAATGGTCCCTACTAAACCCTTAGTGAGGGTATAAACTAGTATAACAGATGAACAGTGGGCAAAAAGGTCATTTTATAATATATATTAGTATCCACATTTATAGAATTTATATTTAAGCAGGATATATTCCTGCTTCATTAGTTGTTTATATCCTATATCTGTACATCTAAAAAAGTTGTTTTTAAAAGAATATATTATTGCCCAATAACACAATTATGGGAATATGCTTTTGGATTCTTTTATGTAGTATATGCAATATAAAATCACGACAAGAAAAATTATAAGATTATTAAGCCACAATATAAAGAGAACAATATTGGATTATTTTGTTTAATAATTGTCATATATTATTGTGATAGGATAGGACTGTTTTATTTAAGATATTATGTTATGTTGTAGAAGTTTATATATATTTTATAATTTATATTGATTTGACAAAGTTTTTTTAGAAACATTGTGTTGTATAAGAGAATTTTTAAAAGCATTTTTAAATAATTAATCGAGCTAATGAATGAGATTATTGATTGATAGTGATTTTTGGCAGGATATTTATGTATTTAAGGGTGAGTGAAATTTGTAAATTTGTTCTGAAGAAGTCTGTATACATGGATGAAAGCGCTTAACAATTTGTTTTATTGTGTACAATAAACGTCGTGAGCTGTGTTTGGATCCATTTCCTGGAGTCTTCTTGCTGGTGCCCAGCTGTTCCTGTCAATATTGTCGAAATCCAGGACTTATTTAGCTACCTTTATAACTTCTTGCACCCACTTCAAATCCTTACTAAAATCACACTTAAAAACTTGCCAGATATGCCCTTGCAACCGCCCCAATACCATCCACTCCACCCACTCACTACCTCTCTCGGCCCCCATCAACAACCTACTCTTAGCAAGCCTGGATACTCATGTTCCCAGCTACCTACCACATAGTACTAACTTCTTGTAGCAACAACTGCTAATGGCTGTTATGTACCTCAAAAAAAGATTGTATCAATTGTTCACTGATTAATCTCAACCACATTTGTAACCATGCTTCGTATATGTCACCATATTTTAAAATTGTGCTATGTTCTACAGCTGTTTTACATCTATGTTTTATTCTTGTGTTATGTCCTCAGCTGGACTAATGTCTATATTTAAATGCTATGTTTTTTAACTGTATAATGCCAGTAATACTTTATGTGGAGCTTTTCTCCCCGGGCCTCCGCTGAAAACGGACCTGTGTCCAGTCGGACTCTCCCGGTCAACAAATGTAAATAAATAATAGTAAAATAAATAATAACTGTAACCTTCTCATCCATTCTGGTAAGAGGGATATCAATGTGTCTCACAATGGAGTTTCATATGACCAGAATATTGGGCTGTGGAGTGTTTCATCTTATGGGCTTGGTAATTGAGACAGAATGAGATTTGGCTTTATGTGTTGTGATAGGAATTATCTTGTTTGTTTGCATGCAGAGTTTCTGAGGACTGCCCCTGAGAAGCCTTAGAGGTTTGGGTAAGTTATATGTGAGCACCTCTGCATAAGTCGGTCTATATATGTGGTCCTTTGTGGGTGTGGTGACTGATATGTGTGGGTTGCTGACCACCTTTTTCTTGCTTTTTGTGTCTTTATTTGAGAGTTTAGCCTCCAGTGTCAATGTGTAACTGCATCTCTCGCGTACTGTATTTGTCCATTCGAGAATTAAGTGATTGTGAATGTCCTTAAGGCAATTGCTACATTACCTCAAGATGCCAGTGTCAACCAAGCTGGATGCAGAGATAGCAGGAAAGTGCTCATCCACAGTTGCAGGTCCTAATGTGTACTTGCAAGGGATAGGAGTGGGAGGGTGTTTGTGACAGGATTAGGAAGAGGTGCTTACTTGGTGTAATCTGCAGCTAACCTAACTAGAGATGGTGCTCAGAGCCCAAAACAGATGCTGTCTGAGCAGCAATAGTCCTGGGTGCTGTAATAAGGCAAGGTAGAATAAGTAGTCCTAACTAAAAGCATAAATGCTGCTCACCACCCAAACTAGTTGCCCAGAGAGTGTACGGACTGAGGTAAAGTTCTGAGGTGTTTTTTAAAGGGGAAATTTCAACTTCTGCTGATTGAGTTTATACAAGGCACCAGTAACTGCTGTTGCACAATGAGCAACTCCGTGCAAATGTGAGCCTTGTATATGATCAGAAAAACATAAGTTTTACAGTACTTGTGCCCTAAGAGCAATCAGGTAAGCATACAGTGAGCTTTCCACTAGCACATCCCAACACAGATAGGTGAAATCAGCCCTCCCTTGCCAAAAGAGGGCAGACATTGACCCTCTTAATATAAAATGACTGGTTTAGAGCCCAGGTGTTAAGGAACCCCAAACAGATGGCTAATACTAACTAAGAAACACTGGTTGCAATGTATTTCAGTACAGAACAGCAGCCTTTACAACAGTGTGAAAATGCACCTTTAAACTTTAAAGAAGTGAAAAAAAAAACAATAAATACAGTAGAGTTTCACAGTGTAATGAATACATTTTTCTATATGTTTGCATCTGTATAGAACACTGGCATGGCAAGCAGCTCTGAGCAAATGTGCCGCATTTATACCAGTACTGGAAATACAGAAAACTGACTACTGAGCCCTCTGGCCAGTAAGACGATTACACTTGGAGCCCTTTTGTCTTCCTAACTCAGACAGACCAGGCAAACAACTACTGCCGCTAGATGAATAATGTCAGTCCTAATGTAAAAAAACAGTAAAATAGTGTCTGGAGTGAAATGCTACCACAAACAATCATAAACTTAAGGAAAGACATTGAGTAATTAAAGATAACAGCAGTGTACTTTAAACAGCTTATAGAAAGGGTGATTATTCAATAAAAATATTTTACTTTGTAGAAATGAGCCAAAAGCCACTCAGTTGTGCAGAATTTTTAAAGGCACTAAAAACAAGGTAAGCTGGTTAATAAGCCCTCCAGCCAATAAAACAACTACATGCAGGAATCTCTAGTGTGTTTCCCCATCCTATACAGACTAGGCTACCACCACTGCCATTAAATAGAAATTCATCTGTCCGGTAGATGTAAAAACGCTGAAAAGAACTTGCTAGAGTGTAAAATACACCACTTTATCCAACAGCTAGCTAGATAATGAATTCAGAGCAAGTAAATCAGTAGAACAGACTATGTGATGCAAAATGCACCTTTTTCAAAATAAGCATAAGGAAAGGAAAATAATTCAAGATATCAACAGCAGTGTAGAAAGGGAAGAACTTATAAAGTTCAATTTACAGTAAGAGTGGGCAGCTTAAAGGCACCAAGTTTAAAAAGCAGATGGGCAGCTTAAAGGCACCAAGTTTAAAAAGCAGATTGAGGAATGGTTGGGTGTGTAGGAACAATAACCAGTGGGTTGTCATCAGCAGTGTTTGTAGTATTTGCAGGCCTTGGGTCTTATCAGAAAAAAACAAGGCCATAGCTATACTCTGTGTATTTAAGTATCACTCAAGAAACAAAGTAACCAGTGAAAAAACATATGAAATGTGCAGCCTGGGTATTGAGTTATGTAAGTGTCTGTCCGCCACATAGAACAACAACACCAGACCATGCATCTTTTTCAGAACAGAAAACAAAATGGAACAGGTTAGCAGCTCAATCAGTTTATGCAACTCATAGACAAAAAAAAAGATTACTTTTCTCAGAAGCAGGGAGTCACCAACAGTGCTTGTAGTTTTTGCAGGCCTCGAGTTTTATCAGAAATAATTAAGTTACTGATCAGTAACATCAGTAACTTAGCAACACCTGTCAAAGGGCTCATGCCAGCTCAAAAGCTAAAGTAATTGTAAAACCTGTGGTGGTCCAGAAAAGTATCACATCTCATCTCTGTTCTAGTGTCTTTATGCATCCTTTTCCTTTAAAGTTGCAAACTCAGCCAGTATGAACCATTCTGAATGTAAGATGTTGAAACATACAAACCTAAAAATATTATATGATCATAGGATCATAAAAAGTTACTAGGCTATTGGCCCTGAGGTCCTTACATATCTAGCCAAGAATTTAGCCCATGTTCCAACAAGTCAGCACCCTATGCCACTGTCCAGCAAGGACATAGGTGGAATTCCAGGGGTGTATTTTCTGTTCCTCATTCAGTTATCCAGGTTGCGCTTAAAAGGTTTAATGAGGTATTCTGCTTTATGTGGAGAGGCAGTCTATTCCACAAAAGGGTCAGTCTCTGGGACACAAATCTGTCCCGCCAACAAGTCCTATTGATGTCACAGACCAGGTTGAGGTCTCATGTGCGGGTTACTCGAGTGGAGCTTGACTTGTGGATATGCAGCAGTCACATCAGGATGGGGTCTGAGATTGCTTTGTATGCCAGACAGAGGTCACCTCTCAGGAGTCTGTAGGAGACTGAGTAGAGGGACAGGGCTTTTAGCCTATCTGTATAGGGTAGATGTTTGAGACCCTGGATTCTCTGGGTGAGGAATCTCTGTGGTCTTTCCAGCTGCTGCATGTGCTTTGTGAGGTACATGCTGAAAGGGGCATTGTATTCAATAATTGTTCTTATAAGGGAAGAATACAGGGATGTTATGACCACCTTGTCCTTGGATGAAATACCCTTACTACTGAGGTGGGCCTTGTGGAAAGCTTTCCATACAACAGAAGTAATATGGTGGTCAAAAGTCAGTTTGCTATCAACCTGGGTTCCCAGGTCCCTCATGACTGATTGCATGCTTAGTGCCTTATTACCAGTGTGATAATTTGTGAGGACATCATTCTCCCCAAAAGGGATGACGATGTATTTTTTTGGCATTCAGTTTGAGGCCATGTTTCTGGTACCAGTCATTTGTTTGGGTGAAACCCTCTTGGAGGATGTCCACATCACTGGGTGAATTGATGACAGCACCCAGCTTGCAGTCATCTGCAAACTTGGTCAGCTGTAGCCCACTAGATTTGGCCTGCACCTCTGCAACGTATATCCAAAACAGCAGAGGCCCCAAGACTGATCCCTGGGGTACACCGCTTGTTATGGGTCTACTACTTAAGGTGGCTTCCTCTATTTTGACTAGGTCAGTTCTATCAGTGAGCCAGTTTACTACCTATCTGGTAACATATGGATTGATGCCTAGTTGAGAGAGTTTATCTAGTATACCTGAATTGAGAATAGTATCGAAGGCCTTGGTGGTGCTGCGGTAGCGTTGTTGCCTCCCAGAAAGATGTTGTCCTGTTCGATTCTCAGCTAAAGCGTCTTCTGTGTGGAGACATGCGTGAATGGACGTACCTTTGTTGAAGGTTGTGCTTCAGAGCTGGCAACTCGGTACGTAAAAATATACTGCCAATCATTAGCAGACCGGAGTTCCACTGTGGTGACCCCTAACCGGAAAAGCCGAAAGATACAACAACAACATCAAAGGCCTTGGCTTGATTTTTATAAACTTAATTGCTGTTTCACCATTCTAAAGCAGCTTCAGCTGCCACATTACTAATTGACCTCTACTCCCAAATAAACATATTTCTAGACTGAGTAGTGTGTACTAGTGCCAGGTATAGTAGGGGATTTAAAAAATGTACTACCTTGTTGGTCCATCAGTGTAGACAAGCTCTTTAACAAAAGAAAAATACTTTTAAAGTCCTTTAGCAAACTGAAAGCTGTCTACATTAAACATTCAGTCCAAAGGTCAACAAGGATCTTAAAACAACTATCAAGAAGGTCAAAGCCAAGGATGACTATAAATCCTTTTTAATTACATTAGCAAATTGAAAAATAACACTCAGCAATGTTTTGAACTAATTTTAAATAGCGTTACTCATGCTGTCTCTAAAGATGTATCTAACTTACTTGCAGACAGATTTAGTGATATTACCACAGAAACTGTTATTGAAATTCCCTGTCCCATAGTTATATACACCCCTGACTTCATTACAGAGTAGGTCTTGACTGTGCAATCAAAAACTAAAACACATCTTCTAAAGTCCCAATTTACCTGGATGCCTGATAAATACTGCCAAACATGTCCTCACTGAATCCCTCCTGCTCTCGGTTTGGACATGTGCTGAGGAGGGATGCTGGGTATATTGCAAAAGGATGCTAAGGATGGAGCTGCCAGGTAAGAGGAAAAGAGGAAGGCCTAAGATAAGGTTTATGGATGTGGTGAGAGAAGACATGCAGGTGGTTGGTGTGACAGAGCAAGATGCGGAGGACAGGAAGAAATGGAAACAGATGATCCGCTGTGGTGATCCCTAATGGGAACAGCTGAAAGAAGAAGGTGTTTAATTATTATGTTTATTTTTCTGTATGATTGTGTCATTAGGACAGAGAAAGGACAACTTAAATTATTTTTACATGTTCAGCAATCATGTACATAGATTGCAGAGTAGGTACAATATGATCAGCTACATTTTTTAAAACAAATGGGCAGATGGTGCAAATTTTTGACTATGAATTACAATTAGGTTTCATTACTATACACTACTTTACACAAGTTCTCATTTACATCTTATTAAAAAAGTTAATTTGCTAACACTAATTCATGGGCAAAATGCATTAATGTAAATTGGCTCCATGAATCACCTCCTAGCTAAGCTCAATTGCAGACATTACAGATACCTGTAATGTGTTTGCCCAATAACTGTGAATACCAGCCTATGTGTTAACTCCACAGATTTCTGATTCAGATACTAAGGAGATTATGAGGAGACAGTGTCTTCTGCTAGCCCCTTTGAAGGCTTCTTTTTCTCTGAAAACTACCACAATAAATCTGGTGTTCTTAGACCCCCAGAAAGTATTATAATTTCTTGCAACTCAAATGCCCAGACCTAGTTCTATTCCTCCTGTTCTGTATACTTTGGAGCATGTTTTTGTCGCAACCTGCAGTTCTCTGACTATCGGACTGCTGGCCTTAAAATAGTAGACAGATTATATAAAGTGCCTTAGTCTTTTAATATTTTGTAGAGTCATCTCAGATCTGACTCAATAGCTGTTGCTTTAATGAGTCCAGCTGCTGCTAAACATTTGGTTAATACAAATCCCTCACCTTCTGACAAGGAGGGGATGTCTTTTGATAAGTTTGGGAAAAAATGTTTTGTTCAGCAACACTTGTATTTAGAATTCTCATCTGTCAAGCTCATATATGTTTATGCTTGTCGTGTGTATTGTAAATATGTTGGTATCTTTTTCCTATTGTAAAGAGAAATCTACTTTTTGTAAGTTGATCTCTTCCATGTCTCAAGTAAGCACCTATTGTTTAAAATTTGCATATGACTCTGCCGATGCCACTTCCAGGGTTGCTGCCAGTGATACTGTCTAGCTGCATTCCCAAAATCTTCCAGAGGATGTCAGAAATGGAAAAAAAATGAATTCCCCTTGGACAGAAAACTAATTTTTGCATCTTCTGCTGCAGAGATCATTAAAAAGTGTTATGAGAGAGAGTAGCTGAGTAGAGATACCTTAGATATTTTTAGCTGTCTTCCAAGTCTTCCAAGGCATGCAATGCTCCCACTACAACTGTCTTTAAAAAGTAAAATAAACAATTCCAGCAAGTTGGTAGTAAACAAATGTTTAAAAGCAATGGCAGGGAGGTTTGAAAAAGAAAGCAGAAACCCACTTGAACAAAGGGCATTCTAATAAGTTAGAATGACTGTATGACACACTTCTCTCTTTGGCAACAGATAGAGTCAGGCATATGGGTTCTGAAAGTAATCCATCATGGCTACAGATGGTAGCGAGACTCCCCCCACCCCGTCCTGTTCTGTTCACGGAATTCTTCCTCATCCATCAGACCAAGCTCTTCTTTTCCCTCCTGACATCTGCCATATACTCACTCAGTGGGTGGTAGAAGCCATTCCTCACCGTCAGTTAAGAGAAGTTTTTTTTTTCTTCAAGAGATGTTTCCAGTGCCTAGAAAAGGAGGTTCTTGAAGACCAGTTCTGGGTCTTTTTTTCTGAAATGGTTTGTGATAGTGCCCACATTCAAAATGTTGACATTTCTTAACTTGTTACCCCTTAATCGCTATATGAGTTTTCTAGCAACATTATATTTAAGGTTGCTTATCATCACATTCCTCTAGATCTAAATTTCAGACATTTCTTAAGGTTTTATGTGCCTGGATCACGTTATCAGTTTTCTGCCTTACCCTCTAGGGTTGTTCACAAAATGTTTGGCTCCTATGATAGCCTACTGCAGATTGCAAGGTATTTACATGTTTATGTATACAGATAACTAGCTTATCTTTGCAGAATCTTTTTCACTGTCAGAAATGTCTCACTTAGGTGAGGTATCTCCTAAACAAGAGGAGATTCCAAGAGAAATTTCAGAAGTTCTTAGATCCTTCTCACCAGATTGTTTTTCTGATGTGTCTCCTGGACACCTTGATTCAAAGAGATGTTCTTCCACAGTAAAAAATAAATCTGTTTTTAGTTCTATTTCTGGTGTTTTCCACTCAGACTTCCATCTCAGCAAGGGAATTCCTCAGGATTCTGGGTCCCATTTCATCTACGATCTTCATGATACCCCCTGCTAAACTCCATGTGAGAAAGATCCAGTAATATTGTAAATATGTATGACCCCCATATCAATATGCTTTGACTCCCCAAAGATCACTGTTGTGACTCCTTTCTGGCCAAGCAGCAGTGGTTCTCCCTTCTTCTGCAGTTCAGTCAGAGAGTCGCTCAACTGTTATATGGCTTTATAAAAGTTAATTAATTTGTTTTTCTCTATAGCAAAATTGATACAAAACAGTCTAAACCAGCAGAAAGTCAAGTGCTACACTTTTCCTTCACTTATCAAAAGCATTTGCCGTGACTGATCTCAGCAAATGATTCAATAAGTTGTTCAAATTTGGTTTTGAATATTAAAGTGCAGAATGGTTCCTCTGCTACCTGTCTGAAAGAAAGAACTTCATTAAATGGATTAATTATGTGTTTACTCCATTTACTCTGTTATTTTTATGGGGATCAACTCTAGGTCCACTAGTATTTTTATCTTCTGAGTTAACAGCTTGTCTCTCCACACTTTTAATAGCTTGTCTACACTACAGTATATTGATTAGTCAACTTTACTTTGCAGATGAGGTTATTGGTACTCATAGGTTCATAGGCTGGTACTAGGCTATCAGCCCTAGGGCCTATACAAGCCTAGCCATAACAATTCCCTGGCTATTTCTTCCCACATTATTTACTTTCCTGGACCCCTGTCTAGCAGGGCGACTGACATGATCCCTGGGGTGAATTTCCTTTCTCCCATCCAATCGTCAAGGTTCCTCTTGAAGAGTTCCAAAGAGGCACTCTGCTTGACATGTATGGGCAATCTATTCCAGAGTCTGGGGAGTCTCTGGGTCAGGAACCTATGCCTCCAGCATGTTTTGTTTATTGTGATGACAAGGTTTAGATCCCTGGAGCGTGTAGCTCTTTGGAAAAGATGTGAATTTGGCCTCTTATTCATGTTAATATGTTGCAAGCATTATAAGTACATCTACTTTTCAGATGACAGCATTAGCGGGTGAAACATTAAATTGCTTTTACACTTAAAAAAAAAATCCACAATAAAGCACCTGGGTTTATTAAAATGCAGGAGCCAATCAGGTCCTGTTTCTGTGCCCTTCCCTTGACCTTCATTCCTCAGATTTATTTGACCAAAATAAATAAATAAATAAAATAATCTTTTTTTTTTCTTCTTTTAAACTGTAGAAATCTACTTGCTACAGTTTGTACCCTGCACGGAGCATTATTTAGTTAAACGAAAAGAAAAAAAAAGAAGTAAGTTCTTTTTTCTTTTAAGCTGTAGTTACTGCAGTTTAAACTGCACAGGAAGAGCTATAGCACTCAGGTTTGACTGCAAATGCAGTACTGGCTTTTAAAAGAGAGCATGACTAAAGAGTGATCAGGATTGGTTGCAGATGACCAGTCATACTCTCTAACATTTGCACCCTGGCAGTTACCCCCCTTTCTTCTCCCTAGCTTTGCTACTGTTTGTGTTAGCTACTAATCTATGACCTGTCTTTTTCTTCAATCAAGGTTCACTTGCCAGCCATATCAGCAAATCTTCCCATGAATCCCCCTCTTTCAGCTCAATCTCCTGTCAAAATGTTTTTGAAAGGGGTGTTGCATACGAAGACTCATAGAAGACAGATACCTCCGCCTTGGGATCTTAACACTTTCTTCATTTGGACCAGTTCATCAGGATGGCTTGAGTTTCTCAGTATGGAAAACTAATTAAAGTTATTGCTCTGGCCCCTGCAAGAAGGGTATCTGAGTTGCAAGCTCTTATGGTGGATCAGCATTATGTCATGTTTCACAATTTCTGTAAGAACTATTCCTTCATTTATGCCTAAAGTAGTATCTCAGTTTACCTTAAGCTAAACTATCCGTCTCACTGTCTTCTTTCCAGAACCTAAAAATGTAGGAGAAAAGATTCTGCATACCTTGGATGTCCACATATAACTCAGGTACTATCTTAACAGAACAAAATCTTTTAGAACATCTCATCAGTTATTTCTTGTGAAGGGAAGAAAAAAGGGAAACCCATGTCAAATACCTTTTTCCAAATGGTTCCCTTATGCTTTAACTTTTTGTTACATACACCACGACAAATCTAGTCCAGGCAAGGTCAAGGGTCATTCAGCCAAGCCTTGGCTTCATCTATGGCTTTTTAGAAAGGGTTGGATTCCAGAATTATTCTGTTATTCAAGATGCAGGAAACTGGTTCTTTGTGCATACTTTTACAAATCACTATAAATTAGATTCCTTTTCAAGGTCTGCTAGGACCATTCTCTAGGGATTCCTGAACCCTCATCCTTCCTCCTTCCAGTCTGTCTAAGGTATTGTAATCTACATATATAGCTTAGGCTACTGCAGCATTTTTTATAATGAAGAGCATAGTGTAACGTATCAGATCAGTAGATGTTTGAATGATCACTGCTGCAGTAGCCACAACCATTATTTTACTTTTCCTAGCATCGTCTTTCTCTGGGCTTTATGCTTCCAATCTCTGTTGAAATGAAAGCTCTGAAGGGTTTGGTGCCCAAATCTTGCTTTTAGTCAGCTGAGCTCGGGCTAACTTATGGTGTAGACACATGGAAGGTGCCCTGAAGCTTTGGAAGCTGGCTGGCTGATATATCCTTGACAGGATATAACCCACATAACTTGGGCAACTGCAGCAGCGACAGTTCAAACACTTACTGTTATGGAAATAGATGATGCTTATACAGTAGTTTCTGGTAAAAGAAAGAAGGATGTTTACCATATTGATCACTGCTGCAGTAACCTGAGCTATATATGGGTTACATCCTGCCAACAATATAACAGCTAGCCAGCTTCCAAAGCTTTATGGCACCTTCCGTGTGCCCAAACCGTCTGGTAGCTCTAGCTAAGCTGACTAAAAGACAAATATGGGTGCCAAGCCCTCCAGAGTTGTACTGACACTGAAGAGTATGCCTCTTTGAGGCCTTCGAGGATTGACAGTTGGCTTGTGCTGTTCCTTTGCTGGGCAGATATGTTCTCTTTGGGGAAAAATCTTCAATTCAATATTTTTTTTTATTATTAATACTTTGCTTCTTAGGAAAGTTATTTTAGTGCTAGAAGTGTGTGTATTAGTGGAATATTATGAGACTGTGCTGAACTTTAAATGGGAGCACTCTTTTTTTTCTGTTAGTTTAAAAGTCGTTTAACTGAAAAACATTTTTATGTCTTCATTTTACTTTTTGAGGTTGGTGTTTTAAAGTGCTTTTTACTGTGTTTGTCTGTGAAAAAGTGACATTTAAAGACTTTTAGTTTGTACTGACATTTGCTGCTTGTTTTTGCTGGGAAGGAGGCATGCACCATTTTTGGCTTGACCATGGAACAATCTGTCAGTTCCATGGTCAGTCCTTTTTCCACCTACAGAAATAAAAGTTAAGCAAATACCCTTTGCCATCACAGCAGGCTAGCAATTTGTATCAGCTGCAGGTAGGTGACCCTCCTGTGGCCATTAGTTGTACCTTGGATACTTATCTTTTACCCCAGATCCCTCTAGTGTAGCAACTACACCCACTATGGACTGGGAGTTAGCTGTATCCATTGAGGCTGTTGGGGTCTCCTCAATGGGCAAGAGAGAGGCAGTCTTGTTGGTCCTGGGAGAGAGAATAGGGAGGGCTTACCTGTTTTTACAGAGTGTAGTGCCCATTCCTGGTGATGCTGCTGCTGCCATGTAGAACAATCGATGGCCCCATTTTTCCTACCAAAAAGAAACAGAAAACTAAGCATGTCTCTACTCCTCCTAAATTTCATTAAACAGTAGTGTACTGAGTCTGGCTCAGGGTTTAGGTCAGGCTATTAAGCCTTCTTATACAGTAGTTTCTTGTAAAAGAAAGGGTATTCATCATATTGATCACTTCTGCAGTAGCTTTAGCTATATGGGTTGTATAGATATAGTATCCAGCCAGCTTCCAAAGCTTCAAGGCATCTTCCATGCACCCAGACTGTCAAGCAGCTCAGGCTGAGCTGACTAAAAGATAAGTTTGGATGCAGAGCCCTTCAGAGCTTTACTGCCACATAAGAGTACACTCCTGTGAGGCTTTTCAGGATCAACGATCAGCTTATGCTGTTCCTTTGGTGAAAAAAGCTTCAATTTTCTTACATTTTGTTGCTGTAGTGTCACTATCCTTTTCAGGAAAGTTATTTTAAAGCTAGAGTGTTGTGTTTTAATGGACTGTCGCAAGACTGTAACATCCGTTTAAATGGAACTGTTGTTTTTCCTGTCAGTTTAATAGTGGTGTAAAGTCATTGAAATATTTTTTTTTTCCTGTGGAGAACTTGTGTTTATTTTACTTTTGGGGCTAGCATTGTGTTTTCAAATGCTTTTTACTATTTGTTTTGTATGTCAAAAAGTAACATTTGTAGACTAGTAGTGTTTTCCAGCATTTGCTGCATGTGTTCCCCATGAAAAGAGGCACAGTTTTTTGGCTTGACCATGAAGCAGACTACTGGTCCCACAGTTGGCCCTTCTTCCAGCCACAAAAGAAAAAAGCAAGCAATAGCCTTTGCCACCACAGAAGGCTGGCAGTTTGCCTCAGGTGTAAGTAGGTGACTCTGTTGCGGCCATTTGTTGTACCTCAGACCACTCTTTTTAAATTGATCCCTCTGATGTAGCAACTACAGCCAGTTATGAACTGGGGATTAGCCATATCCTGTGTGGCCATTGGTGTCTTCTCAATGGGCAAGGGAGAGCCACTCTAGTTTGTCCCAGAGAGGGAACAGGGAAAGTTTCCCTGTTGTGTGAGAATGCTGTACACATCCCTGGGAGAAGCTGCTTCTGCCATTAGTAACACAGTTAACCCCATTTTCCTGTCAAAAAGAAACAGAAAACCAAGCATGTATCCTCCTCAAATTTCTTTGGATAGCGGTAGTTTACTGGATCTGGCTCACGTTTTAATTCAGGCTGTGCAGGCTTCTTGTAAAATAGTTTCTAGTAAAGGAAAGATGGATACCTTTTCCTGAAGATATTCAAGAATCTAAATCTGAACAGGAAGATGCAAGGATGGTTGCAGGTTTGTTTTTCCTCAAATTTCATGTTCAAATTCAGAGGAGAGTTCAATTTTGATTTTCCTTGTGGGAGTTTATTTTTCTGTGAGACTAGTGCTAGAATGTGAAAGTGTTTTCAGTGGGAGAACAATGAAATTTCTCAGTCACTCAGGAAATGCTATGAGTTGTTACAGAAGGGTTTTCCAGAGTCTACACCCATTCCTCCTGCTCTGTCTGCTTTAGAGGATGTGTGTATTACTGCCTGCAGTTTTCTTGATAGTCAGCCAGCGTTCCCTGAAAAGGCAGATAGAACACACAATGTTCCTCAGTCTTTTACATTTTTATATACGATTCTCAAACCTGACCTAGCAGCTATATGTCTAGTTGATCTGACTGCTGCTAAGCACTTAGCCAGTTCCATTCCTAATCTTTCTAATAAGGATGGGAAAATTATTGGTAGGAATGGGAACAAATGTAAACTTCTGCAACTTTGATTTTCAGACTTTTGAATTGTCAGGTTCATATGTTAAAGTTTGTTCTGACTAATTGTGAAAGTATGATGATTATTTTATTTGAAGTTTCTTCTTGAGAGGAAAATATGCTTTAAATAAGTTTCTTCTACTGCATTCGTCACTACTCATTGTTCACAGTGTGTGTGTGTGTGTGTGTGTGTATATGACTTTTTTGATACTTCTTCAGGGACTATGACCAGTAGTACTGTTTTGAGGCGGTTAGCCTTGCTGCATTCTCTGAACCTCCTAGAATAAATTCACTCTTGGATTGAGATTTAGTGTTTGGTCCCTCTACTGCAGAGGTGATAAAAAAAAGTTGATGAAAGGGGCAAGCTGTGTCACAAAAGAAGGTACTGCCAGCACAGCTATGTGGAATTTTGTAAATAATGATATGTCATTTGTGAATATCAACATGATTCATGTTAAGATGCTTATGTTACAAATGTAGTAGAACTGTATGTCACGTATATATCAAACTAGGTTTGTATAGACATTTGTGTTGAAAAGATATTTTATAAAGTACTTGTGCTTAAAATGTAACCACAACATGCCCTACTGTAAAAGAACAGACATGTATATGTACTATTGTAACTGTTTAAATTTATATTTTAACAGTGGAAAATGGAATACAGGAGGTTAACTTCAGAAAAATAGCTGAAATTAAATTACTTTATGGCAGCAAGGAGACACAGAGTCTGTTCTGAGAGGCTTTCTGTATTGTCTTGGAAGTGTTTTATTATTTTATGACTTCTACCATTTGCCAAATATCTGAGGAAAAGCCCTTGTGTATATAGTTTCACAGGTAGATGATAAATGCTACCAGCTCCCATCAATGGTTGTTTTGATCCTGGGACCTAGGAGTTAGATGACAAGCAACAATGTCATTCTGCAAGTTATCCCAGCAGTAATATTTGAGATACTAATTTCAGAAGTCTCTTACAGAGATAGCCTTCTGTATTCTGTCTTGGGCCTGGCAACAACAAAGACCCATTCACCACATTTGCCTTGCTTTGTAATTAAGTTAATTAGGGAATAGTAATTCTCTTAGATGCAGTCAGGAATATAGCAAAGCTTAATTTAGATGTTTTTCTTTATTTATTTGAGACTGTCCTGCAGTGTTGTTTTAAATATTTCCTGTGGTTTTGAACTCTGATGTAACTGTGAATATATATTTAATATTGTGTTGTTCTTTTATTATTTATTATTAAATGTATTTAAACATTTCATTGTGGCTGATATTTGTAGAGATATGTAAGCTCTGAGAGAACTTGTATATTTATTTGGTGACACTGTGGGCCACTCCTAATAGCCTTGCTCTTGGTCAGACTACCATTTGTATTAATAGTAACATTACACAGTAAGATTGGACACCCTTTGTTAAGCGCCTTAAAGTAGCTGATAAGAAACTGGCTGGTAGCAGTGATAACTACCTTATAGCCTGGGCAAAAGGGAGCATAGCTAGTAAACCTGTGCCAGCCTTTCTCAGGTGTGTGTGTGTGTGTGTGTGTGTGTGTGTGTGTGTGTGTGTGTGTGTGTGTGTGTGTGTGTATAAATCAAACCTCAAAGTGTGTGTGTGTGTGTGTCACCTACTTGGGCTGGGACACGAAGCACTGGTTGGACAGAGAGGATGCTGGAGGTCTTGGTTTGGCCGCTCAGCTAAGATCTCAACTCTGTAGTTGTGCCAGTGGAGAGTCTTATTGGGGACCTGGAGAAAGAGGGAGAAACCAGCCCCGGACTGACTGTAGTCTCTGTGGGCTCTTAAGGGAAATTGTACTTGATGCAGAGAACTGCATGTGGAAATACTATGTGTCCGTGTGTGTGTGTGTGTGTGTGTGTGTGTGTGTGTATAACTTGTCATCTTCCCAATGTATGTCCTCCACTGGTGACAGTGGTGAGGACTGAGACTCCTTGGATTACTGGTCCAGTGGTGAGGCATCACAGAAAGCTGATTCAGGGAATCTCTTAAGATTCTTAGCTCTCCTTTTCTAAATTGTCTAAGGGATTTTCTTTCTCCTCATCCAGTTTTGGCAAAATAAAGAACAAAAAGTCTCAACAAAATGCAAGTAAGCAGATGTTTAAGAAGAAATGGCAAGCAGGGTCCAAAATGAAGTCTCGAACCTCACAAAACCAAGGACAGTCCAACAATTCTGAATGACTACTCAGGAGATCTTGTGAGCCCTCCCACCCTGGCCCCTGCTTTCTTCCAGAAAGTCTGAATCTCCATTTTTGTCTTTTGCAACAGATCACTTCTGACAAATAGGTAATGAAAATCATTCATCAAGGGTACAGATGGCAGGGGTAGGAAATTTGTCCTTTCGAAGGGGGTCATTACTTATCCACTAGATCAGACTATATTTTGTTTACACTGTTTTTTTGCCATATGTTGGCCCAAGGAGTGATAGAATCAGTTTCTCCTTTCCAGGTGGGAAGGGCTTTTATTCAAGGAAATGGCGAAAAATGCTTGAAGACCAGTTCTGGATCTTTCTTTCCAAAACCCGTTTGTGATAGTGCTCAAATTCAAAATTATTTCAAAACCTGTTAACTCTTCTGACTCTTTCAAGTTTCTTGGTAACATTAGATTTAAAAGATGCTTATCATGACAACAGATAAATCCAGGTTTCCCTTTCTCCCTCTCTGATCCTAAGCAGTCAGTCACCACATACACCTCAGACTTTGCTTGGGGAGCAGTTGCAGGAGAGATACAATTACTTGAGGTGTGGAATGCCAAGGACTAATGCAAGCACATAAATATCAAGGAGATGAATGCCCTGATCAAGGTACTCAAATTTGAACCATCTTTGGTCTCTGGGACCTCTTCAAGTGGTCACAGACAATACCACAGTCATGTGGTACATCAGCAAGAAAGGGGAACCAGGTCATACCCCTTTTGTAGACTGGTCACGTTAACTTGGGATATAGCTTTACAGCAAAACTGCACTCTATAGGCATCCTACATTCTTTCAGAACAAAATTATGTGAAAGACAAACTGAGCAGGACCAGGGCAAACCCATCTGCCTCCACTGTGAACAATTAGATGGCAATATACTGTTTTAGGACTCCATTAAAGCAACTCTGGAAGACAGATGCCTTTTTTTCCCTTGGACTGGAATGTTCCTGTACACTTTCCTAACTTTTCCACTAATATCCAGGCACTTCTGAAGATTTAGAAGGAATCCCCCAAGATCATTGTGTTGGCCTCCTTCTGGCTCAAGCAACCATGATTCTTCTGTCTTTTGGAAATGACCAGGAGCAATTACCCTTCCTGACAGACTAAATCTACCAACAGAAGATCAATGGTGTTTGATAAACCATAACATCAGTCCACTTCAGTTGACTGCCTACATGATAGGGTTTTAATTCCTTTTAGGCTCTTGTTTACTGAAGACATGCAACAGATACCAGTGGAAGCAAGAAAGACATTTACCAGAAAATCATTTATTAGCAAGTGGAAAAGGTTTTCTTGTTGGAGCTAACAACATAACTAGTACCCATTCAGGGCTAGTTTCTCTTTGATTTTGCAATATTTGTGTGAGTTACTTTCTTATGGCCTTTTTTACCCATCCTTCAAGGTGCATTCCTTAGTCATTTCAGTATGTCTTCCCATTAATCCATCTCATTCAAGGCATTCTGATGTCAAAATGTTTTTGAAAGGGATTTTACTTAGGATGCCTCCAAGAAGACCAGTGCTCTCTTCTTGGGATCTGGATTTTGTGTTTGCCTATTTGAGCCAGCTAATCCAGCTGACTTCAGGTTCTTAATATGGAAAACACTTTTACTGATTGCTCTGACCTGCAGGTAGACTGTCTGAGTTGCAAACTTTAATGGTGAATCAACCCTACCTCATTTTACACAGAGACAGGGTTTCTTTGAGAACGAATCTGTCGTTCATGCCTAAAGTGATATCTAAGTTTACTTTAAGCTAGACTATCCATTTCCCCATTTTCTTTACCGATCCTAAAATGAAGGAGAAAGGATACTCCATACCTTGGATGTTCATTGACAACTCTTATACTATTTTAACAGAATGAAATCTTTAATATCATCAAATCTGTTGTCCATTTCTGGTGAAGATAGGAAGGGAAAACCTGTGTCAATACAGACCATTTCCAAATGGTTGTCTAAGGCTATTACCTTTTATTATTCACCGCAAAAAATATTAAAATTATTCCAGGCAGGATCAAGGCCCTCTGTACCATAGCATTGGCTTCATCTATGGCTTTTTGGAAAGGGTTGGATTCTGGAAGTATTCTAGAAGCAGCAACTTGGTCCTGTATACATACTTTTTACAAGGCATTACAATTTCTCTGCATCTAGATCAAGGTTTGCTAGGAGTATTTTTCAAGGTCCTGAAGACACTTCCCCTTCCACTTCCCAAAATTTATATGCTATGGTAATCTACCCATTTTGTTTTGGTTACTGCAGTAGTGATCAGTTTGAAGAACATTGTACAGCTGTGTAAGTAAACTTTTTTCCCCACCACAACAAGACTATTTCAGGCAGGGTCACGGTACTTTCTACCAGGGCCTTGGCTACATCTATGACTTTTTAGAAAGAAGTGGCCTTAGAAATATTCTAGAATCAAGCAAGTTGGTCTTCTGTACATACTGTAACAAAGTACTGCAAGCTAGCTTTCTTCTATTGAAGAACTAGGTCAGGCTTTGTTAGGACCATTCTCTGGGGGCTCTTGGACCCTTCTTCCACCTCCCAGTTATTCTAAGCTATGGTAATATACCCATATAGCTAAGGCTACTGCAGCAGTTATCAGTATGAAGGACATAGGACAGTTGTGTAAGTAATCTTAAAGTAACAGTAAATGTTCGAATGATAATTGCTGCAGTAGCCACTCTCTCCCTCCATCCTTCTTGGGTTTTTTTTAGTGCATTTTTTGCAAGGATGTAGGCATTTTTTTTAATTTTTTTATTGTTCCTATCAATGTCCTTTCAGTACTCAGCCACCATCTGTCAGTTGGCATAAAAGCTCTGAAGGGCTTGTGGGCCAAAGCTGTCTTTTCAGTGAGCTCAGCTTGAGCTGGCTAATAGTTTTGGTGCATCAAAGGTGCCCTGAATCTTTGTCTGGCTATTGTAGCCTATGTGGGATGTAACCCATATAGCTAAGGCTGCTTGCAGTGATCATTTCAATATATATTGTTATGGTAAGTTTACTTACATAATTGTACTTTCTGCCTCTGTATTGCTGTGGCATGATTTAAGACTGACATTTGTCTGTTGAATTTTAAGAAGAGAAATCTTCAGGTTCAGTGATGTGACTGTATGATGCTCATCAGCTGTGCAAATAATGAAAGCAGTAAGAGGGATGAATTTCATATAACACAAAGCTTTCTTGTTATGTTTGTTTTTTCTGAGCTTTCTTGTTATGTTTGTTTTTTTCTGAGCTTTCTTGTTATGTTTGTTTTTTCTTAGCTTTCTTGTTATGTTTTCATACATATTCCCCTTTTCTTTTCTTTCTCTCTTTTTCCTTGTCTCTGTACTTATGGCAGAATATTTTGCACAGTTGGAACCATTTGCTGAAATGGGTGCTAGATGCTGTCAAGGCCTTCAGACGAGTTTGGATTCTTTGTGGAGTAGGATGAAAAAAAGAAGCACATTACCTTAGGCTGTCTGCAAAGCATGGGTAGATTAGATGAATTAATGTCTCTCTCTTCCAGTTTAATTACTTAATGTAATGTTGTGTTGCTGCAGTTGTATTTTAATCAAACTCAGCAGTGTGTGCCAGACTGTAATTAAATAAAAAAACTCACCAGTTTCTTTTGTTTATTTTGACAGGTGTGAATCAGATGGTGCAGAAGACCTAGTTCCAGGACTGGAACCTTTGATAAAAATGATCACAAATATATCTGGTAAAGTATTCTCCAGAAATATAAGTAAAAATCTAATAAGGGGATTACCTAGCTTTCCATGTAACTTTACAAATAAAGAAAAGAAAGCAGTGCTTTGTTAAAAATGAAAATAATGAATTACATGTGTTAGTGCGAAAATAATGAATTACATGTATTAGTGCAAAAATAATGAATTACGTGTGTTAGTGCGAAAATAATGAATTACGTGTGTTAGTGCGAAAATAATGAATTACATGTGTTAGTGCGAAAATAGTGAATTACATGTGTTATGTTCGCATACACACACACACACACAGAAAGTATTTTTTCATGATGCAAAGCGTCATATCTGGTGAATGCTAAACAGAAGATTAAGTGGGATAAAGATGTGATGAAAAAAGGATATAGACTCAGGCTTCTGCTCATGAGCTAATTTTATATCTTAACTTATTGCCTCAAAAGGAGCTCTGAATACATTTAACTTCCAATGATTACATCCTGAACATTGTAGACAAAATCAAATTATATACTCCTGTTGAAACAAAGGTCCGCTTCTCTATAACTGTAAGAGTTACTGAGGAAGTGTAAATGACAAACTGTTCACCATGCTCTGATTTTTTTTTTATAACAAACAGCACCAGAATTACCTGTTCGAAGGACTTGAACCTTGCCTGTGATATATATATATAGGACATGCTGGAGAGGCAGTTATGTGTCCCAGAGATTGTCCCATCTCAGTAAGATCCCCATCCATGTAAAGCAGAGTTCCTCCCTAATCCAATTCAAGTGTAACTTGGACAGTTGGATGGGGAACAGGAAATTCATCCCTAGTTTGGCACTCATGCCTCTAATGGACACAGGTAACATGTAAATGGTTCATCTCCCAAGCCCATGCTTACACTTATCAAGGGTATCAGAACTTGTCAGAGATTTGTGATGCATGGCTAGGCTTAAAAAGACCCTTGTGGTCATTAGCCTAGTAAATACCTATGAACCTATAGTGGCCAAATGCATTAGATCATGTGATGTAGACTGTATTTTGTAAGTCATGATACACACAGTAAAAATTCATTATCTCTATAACCGTAAGAGTTACTGAGGAAGTGTAAATGACAAACTCTTCAGCATGCTCAGATTTTTTTTATAGTGGACACATTCATTAGATTATGTGATGGAGACTGAAAATGTCATGATACATACAGTAAAAATTCATTTTTGTAACTTTTATAAACAACCTACAATATATGAACAACCACTGAAGATATGCACGCAACTGACAGCAGCATCTTATTCATACCATTGGGAACTTTCGTAATAGGCTAAGTAATTCTGTCTGTGTCACTTGGTTGTTGAGACAGAGAAATATGAAAATTATGACAATATGAATAAATAGTAGACCAAGAATGTTTAGTGTCTCTGAACTAGACAGAGGTTCTGTATTGCCCATCTTGTACATTTTAAGATTAAATATTTTAGTAGCTTGTATGTAGCACAGTGCTAGAAATATCAACATATACCTGAACAAGCAATGCAGGACATCTAGAGGCATCATTATGATAATCCTTGAGAAACACTTAGGGATGTCACAATGGTTGAACATGTGAAGTTAGTTGAACATCTGTAGGTTTTACACTTTTTGGCAGATAATGCCATACTTTTTTTTAAAGTCACTGACATTCACTTTGCATTTTAAGGTAATTGGTATGAGGCATGGTTAGGAGTAAACTAGGATCAAGCCAGTTTGTACCACAGAAATGAAGGCTGTTTTGTATCTACCATGAAATACAGTTTATCATACAGTATATGCATTTTGAAAATGTTCAGAAAGCCGTTTGTACAAATAAAGTGAAAGGTTTTAGAGCAAAGTGATTTCTAGTATCACAGGATGCACCACACTGGCTGTCTAGTAGAAGTAATGTTACAAATTTCATATTGGTTTATCCTTCACAAAATTTCACACAGCTAACTTCAAAATGCTTACTGCTGTGTAAGCCAGATTATAAAAAAAAACTTGCACTTGGACTAGCACTTCTATCATGGCTGATTTCCTAGCAGGCCACCTAAATTTCTAGTACTGCCCAAGGTAGTTAGGAATCATGAAGACCTACTCTCTGTTCAGAAAGTTATGAAGTATTTACTGTGTCAACAAACCGTGAAAGTATACATTTGCATAGTAAACTTATTTGCAGAGTATACTTATAAAGAAATGGTGCTGCATAGCTATTGAAAACAGGATATTTTTTATTTTATAGGTTCATGGATTAGTACTAGACTAACTGTTCTTGCAAGTCATTTTAAGCCTAGCCAATTATCTTCTGTGAGATTCAAACCCTGTACCTTGTATTTATAAGGCAAACACCTTAACCATTAGGCCATCCTCCCAACCCCTAATATATGGAAGATATTCCCTCTATTTCAGTAGTGTAATAGGAGACATTACATATGGATAGTCAATACACCTATATTAATACTGTCAACATTCACTGACAGCTGTATTGAGCCACTGAAACATTTTGTTTCCTTGAGTGATAGCTTTATGCACGTGTGTTTGTTTTTGATGTTGAGGGTAAAATTGTACATTTTAAGTTTAAATGTCAAAATGGAGTACTGTAGGTGCAAAGTACCATAGTATACCATCTGTATAGTCCAAATGTTAGTACTGTCTTCATGCATGATGGAGTTTGTGCGTCATGCATTGCATAACTGAGTTTGGATATCATGCATGCAGTCTTCTGGCCTGCATATGGGTGGCACTGTAGAGTCAGATGGGTTCAGGGACCATCAAATTCCATACATTAGGATTTGGTTTACTCAAGCTACATCATACATAGGCCATTGGAATTATTATCATACAATGTTTCTGAATTCTATTATGTCTACATTATATTTAATTCATTAGCACTGACAGCACTGGTTGCTCTATGGTTATAATTACTCACTTGCTGTGTTCCAGTCAAGCCAATAGAACTTGAAAGGCAGACAGACACACGCACACACACACACGCACACACACACACACACACACACACACACACACACACACACACACACATACACACATACACATACACACACGCATACACACACGCACACACACACACGCACACACACACACAATCACTGCTTTTGTTTCACAGTAACTTAATCATGGTATTGAATTTGAAGTATTCAGGGCTATCAGGAAGTACATTGAATGAGAGTAAAATAATTCAGCTGAACATAAAATTCTAGTGGATCCTAAGAATTTCCTCCTCCCTGTATGGTGCCATACTTGGGTAGTTCTTGTATATGGTACCATCATATTGACATATCCAGATACTTTCACTGTCCACTGGAAATGCTGCAGATAGTTGTACAGTTGGAGTCAGTAGCAATATCTTAGGATCCTCTGGAAGAAACAATAAGAAATAATACTCAGATCCAGTAACAATAGCTAAGATACATTGAACTACATTGAGTAAGCCCAAAATTTAGAACTTTTGTATTAATAGTTATGCACATATGCATTTGTGCAGACATTGAAAGCCAACAAAATATGTATGCCTTTCTAGTTCAGGGTCTCTCTTTAGAACTCCATTTTATGTTAGTAAAGGAATGTGGTGTTGTGGCAGCTTCTAGTGGCTGGAGCTAGGGAGACCTCCTTATGAGGTGGCGGGGATTGTGTGGTTTGCTTGTATTTTTGCTCATAGAATAATAGACTGTACAAGCGTTGAGCCTTATGTCCATTTATGCCTTATCAGTGCCCACCCATAGACCTTACCACTTTTGTCAAGGAGTGATAGGCCACTGCCAGTCATACCTGGGGTTGACTTATGAATACCCATCTAGTTGTCTAATTCCTTCTTAAAGGAAGATACTGTGCCACATTGTTTGATCAGGAAAAGGGGGATCTTCCAGAGAAGGTGTTAAAAACTTTGCCACCAGTGAAAATAACTAGAGGTGATTACCATTTCTTCCTAAGTGTTCCCAAAGAATTTTTTTTCTACCATGCAAATTAGCCCCCCACCCCCTTTTGTTAAAGTACCACTGATATGTTGCTCAACTGTGGTAGATGAGCAACACACCAGCAGGCTAATGGGTTTAAAATGGTCAAAGGCAGTCCAACAACAGTAGGCACATCATTTTGGTCCCAAAACTATACCTCTTAACTGATGTTTTTCATATCAGTTACTGTTGCAGTAGCCTAAGCTGTATGGGATATATCCTGCATAGGATGTAACAAACAACCAGCTTCTAAAGCTTCAGGTTACCTTCCACATGCTTAAACCATTAGTCAGCTCAAGCTGAGCTGACTGAAAAGACAGATTTGGATGCCAGTCTCTTCAGAGTTTTCCTGCCACTGATGAGTGCGTTCCTAAGAAGCTTTCAAGGATTGATTGTTAGCTTGTATTGTTCCTTTGCTGGGCAGATGAGTTCCCTTTGGGGAAAAAACTTCCATTATAAAAGTTGTTTTATTTATTAACATTTTCCTGTTTAGATAATTAATTTTATAGCTACGAGTTTCTGTTTTAACAGGCTATCGAGATCTATATTAACATGTTCACAGTTACAAACATTATATCCAATTATCATCAATCTAGTATTACAGAAATTGTTCAGTTCCTGTCTTCTTTAAATCTCACTTCTCCAAAACATTATTCTGCATATATTGTTCCCACAATTTCCATTTTTTCTGTGCACATTGTTCCTCCCCTCTTCTAAAGATACCACTTCCAGTTCTTTTATCTCTGTTACAATATTCACTACTTCAAAAAAAGTTGGTTTAGACTTTATTTCCATTTTCTAGTAATTTCACTTATTCCTGTGGGCAGAATTTCCTTTCTCCATTTTCATGTTGGCTCATTTCTTAGAATACTAAATTGGGTGTGGTTATTGTTATCCTCCTTAAGGACATGCATACAAAATCTTACTCTCTCCTTATTTATTGATTTTCTTCCCTGCTTCACTATCATTCCTTTCTACTTTGAATTATGGCTTTCTGCTTCTGTTATATATATGAGCCTTAGCTGTATAGCTCTAAAATATCCCATCAGATCAGGTCATCCTAAACCACCTTATTCTTTTGGAAGAATCAACTTATCCCACATGACCCTTCCTCCTCAGATAAAATCCTTCAACTCTTTATTAATTACTTTCACAGCTTCTCCTCTGGTTGAAAAAATATACCTTACCTGTATATAAAATTAAATGGACTAAAGCATTTTCACTGCTTGTGTCTTGCTATCCATATCAGTAAACACAAGCATCAATTTCTCAGTTTTTGCATTATCTTTTGTTAGGTCTCTTCCCACGTATCCTTAGCTGCCGTAACATAATCCTTTTCACTCCTAAATACTTCATTTTATTTTGTCTTTGTAAATATGGGTATTGATGAAACAATTCATAGTGCAGTACATAGTTTGCAGCTATAGCCTTTGCTTTGCCTTTGTTAATTGTATAGCCAGAAAATAAACTTGAAATAGTCTCAGAATGTTCCACAACACTGATATGTCCTCTTCTGGTTTTATCAGGTACAAACTAATATTGTCTACAAATAAAGCCAACTTTTCTTGATTGCCATACCAATTATATCCTTGAATTTCTGAGTCCTTTATTTCCTTTATCATTGACTCTAAATATAACACAAATAACAAAGGTGAAAGAGGACACCCCCACCTGTTTCCTCTGTTCAGACGAGGAGCC
This sequence comes from Protopterus annectens, assembly GCF_019279795.1. Classification (NCBI taxonomy): domain Eukaryota; kingdom Metazoa; phylum Chordata; order Ceratodontiformes; family Protopteridae; genus Protopterus; species Protopterus annectens. The sequence goes on along the minus strand of NC_056732.1, from coordinate 1,675,518,636 downwards.
CTCACACTTTAATTTTTGCCTTTGATGCCACATATATTCTCCTAATTAACCCTATCAGGGAATACAAATGCTTCTATTATCATACTCATAAAAACCCAGTTTACCACATTGATTGCTTTCTCTGCATCAAAGCTCAACAACAACAGCAGTATTTTCTTACAGTTTGCTTCTCTATGGATCATCATTTTTCTATTAATGTTATCAAATGTTTGCCTTCATAGATGCATACTAGGCTAATGTCCCTGGAGACTTTACAAGCCTAACCCATAGAAGTGCCGTGGCATCGTGCTGCCTGATGTTAGTTCCCAGTGTCTCTGTCAAGTAGAGCCACTGGAGTGATCCCCAGTGTGAACTTTCTATTTCCCATCCACTCATCAAGATTTCTCTTGAAGAGGGCCAGTGAAGTGCTCTGCTTGACATGTATGGGAAGTCAATTCCAGAGCATGGGCAGTCTCTGAGTTATGAACCTGTCCCTCCAGCATGTTCTGTTGATTGTGGTAATGAGGTTGAGGTCTCTGGAGCTTGTGGTGTGAAGGGATTGGGATTTCTTTAGATGTAGCATTTCTAACAGAGTTGGGTCAGACATGACTTTGTAAGTTAAGCAGAGATCGCCTCTTAGTAGATGATATGAGACTGAGATTAGCTGGAGTTTTTTGATTCTGTCCATGTCGGACATATGTTTAAGGCCTAGGATCCTCTCCGTGAGGTACTTTTGTGGCTTTTCCAGCTGTTGCATGTGTCTAGTGGGGTACATGCCAAATGGGGCATTATACTCAATGATTGGCCTAATGAGGGAAGAGTAGAGAGAGATGATGACCTCTTTCTTCATGGATGCAAAACCCTTGGTAATGAGATGTGCCACATAGAAGGACTTTCTGACCACAGTGGCAATGTGGTGGTCGAAGGAGAGGTTGCTGTCAACCTGTGTCCCCAGATCTCTTATAACACCTTCAGTGGGCTCCCATCGATGTACTAATTTAGTGGGAACTGAGTTTTTCCCAAAGGGGATGATGCATTTTTTGGCATTAAGCTTAAGGCCATGGTTTCGACACCAGTCATTGATCTCAATGAGGCCTTTCTGTAGGATGTCTACATCACTTGGGGAATTAATAATGGCTCCCAGCTTGCAGTTGTCTGTGAAATTGGTCAGCCAGAGTCCCTCCATGTTGGCCTGGACTTCTGAGAATTAGATGCCAAACAGGAGAGAACCCAGGACTGATCCCTGTGGGACTCCACTCATGACTGGTTGGCAGTCTGACTTGGAGTCTGCTACTTTCACACTGTGGGTTCTATCTGTGAGCCAATTTGCAATCCACCTAGTGATATAGGGGTTGATGCCTGGTTTGGTTAGTTTATCAATAATTCCTGAGTGGGGAATGGTATCAAAGGCCTTGGCCAGATCGAGGCAGGCTGTATGAACTGCCATGCCCTCATCCACAGCTCTGGTGATTGACTCAAAGAAGTCAACCAGGTGGAGCAGGCATGATTTACCTTTCACAAAACTAAACTGAGTGGGATATAGAGTTTGGAGATTCCTTATATCCTTGTTAATTAGGTCCATGATGATGTGCTCCATAGCCTTACATATCAGACTTGTCAGGCTAATGGGGCGATAATTCCCAGGGTCTGTAGTCACGCCCCCTTTATGGAGAGGGATGACTGTAACAGTGCACCATTCGGTAGGGACAAACCCTGAGGTGAGGCTGTGATTGAACAGAGCACACTGATGTGGTGCCAGTTCCTTTGTAGTTCTTGTAGAACACATCCAGGGATATTGTCTGGTCCCATGGAAGCTGTATTCCTGGCCTTGGACAATGCAGCTTTAACCTGTGCTGCAGTAATGCTGGGTGCCTGGCATTAATTCGGTATTGTGATTGGTCCTTTGGGGGGGTAAAGTTGGCACTGAATCTGTCAGCCAACATGTTGGCAATATCTATTGGCTCAGTATAGGAGGTACCATTGTGCAGTCACTCAGAGCAAACCTGGGTATTGCCATGGGGATTCTTGATATAACTATAGAAGGCTTTGTGGTTGTTTTTAGCGTCTGCTGCAATTCTGCCTTCATAGCTGGCTTTAGAGGTTTTGATGAGGGATCTCAGCTTTTTGTTGAAGCTAATAAGGGTGTTTTTCCAGTCTTGGGACTTTTTTCTGCAGCAGTTTCTTCCTTCTATTGTAGAGTTTATTAATGCCACAAAACTACATTGATCCATATCTATTTTGGCAACAGCTTTGCTATTCTTTTAGCTTTTATAGACATAAACATTTTATAATCATGGTTTAAAATTAAAATGGACCTACATGAAGTTTGGTGTGATGGGTCTTTACATTCTTTAGGTATTAGAGACACTACAGCTTTCTTACAGGATGTCAGTGCTGTCCTTTTAAGACACTGTTAAACAAAACCTTCTATATCACTTTCTTCCCTTCTTGCTTTCAGATTTTCACAGGGATCCCATCTGTTTCTGGAGACATTCCTGCAGATTGATTATACAACACCATTTTTATCTAATTGCCTACTAACTTAACTGTTAATTGCTGAGTCTCATGTACCTCTAACCGTGGCATACTTAAGGCTTCCATAAATATTTCCGTTTGTGTTATTTCTTGATTTCTACATTCCCTTGCTTTATACAAATTTTTATAAAATTTGTGAATATACCTGTACAGGGTCTCTGTTTATTTTCCTTCTTATCGACTCCATAAGTTTGGCAACAACCCTTTCTACTTTCTTTTTCCTACATTATTATACTAAAAGTTTTTGTGCTCTGCAGTTATCAAAAATAAATAAATAAATAAAACAGTTGCTCAGCATCTTTCTAAACTCATACATATTATCCAGATATTCACTTATTTTCTCTTTAGCACTCTACAATTGCACATTTCTTGTTCTGTGAGATTCCCCTTATTCTACAATACTTTAACCTTTGTCAGCCATCTAAATAATCCTTGTTACATCTTAGCTGTATCTCTTTTTCTTTATTTCTACACTATTTTTAAACTCCCCTTTCATTTTATCCTCTTACTAGTTATAATGTCTGAAGAAATTTCTATCTTACCTAATAACTATTGAATAATTTCCACTACCTATTCCTTAAATTATTCTCTTTTTAACATCTAGGTTAGGAAGTGACAGTGTCTCATTTTTACTTCATTACCCAGCATTTTTGTATTAGTTGTTATTGGTGCATGTTCTGAAATAGTTATTAGATGTGTGTCAAAGCTTTCAATTAAATGTACATGTTCTTGTGAAATATAATTTCTGGCTATTCTAGCCCATTTATTGTACCTTGAGGAATAATCTGTAAATTCTGCCAAGTTCCTACTACTTAATTCATGCCTTCCATACCAAATATTTTCATACATTTCTTCAGAAATCTACACTTTTTTATTATATTTCCCTTCTATGTCCCCCAAATACATCTTTACTATTGCAAATCAAGTTCCAGTCCCCACCAGTATTTAATATTCCCTGCTGAAAACTTATCATTTCTAGCAAAATTTCTTAAGATCCATAATTGCAGTTTAGGCAGAATAAATACATGCCAACATAGTCTTTCTCCCTTGCCAGTAGCCCCCTAATGCCAAAGATTTACAATTACTGTCTTTTTTCCTCTTCTGTCACTATTAGAACTCCTCAGCCAGTTTGTATAAATACTCCCCTTTTTATTTGTCCCAATATTCTGCTGAATATCCATCCCAAAATCCTTTCTTTATCAAATTTACATGCTCACTTCTTTCCAAATGTATCTCCTGTAGCATTACTATTTGTACTCTGTATTTCTTAACTTTTTGTCTATACCTGTGAGGCCATTCACATTCCAAAATAATATGTTTAGTGTAGCCATTATGATAAATATTAGAACCTATTATATATGACAGCTTTTAGAAATGTCGGTTTCCAGCTTTTGTGAAACAAAGGATCATAGGAGATTACTAGGCTAATGGCTCTGGGGCCCTTATAAGCCTAGCCAAGAGTTTATCCCCAGAAAAGAAACCACAATCAGCACCTGTAGTCCTGTCAATGAGGGCCACAGGTGGAACCACTGGGACAAATTTGTGGTTGCCCATCCACTCATCAAGGTTGCGCTTGAAGAGGGTCAGCGACATACTTTGACGTGTATGGGGAGTCTATTTCAGAGATGGGGCAGCCTCTGGGAGGTAAACCTGTCTCTCCAGCAGGTTTTGTTAATGTCACATGTTAGATTTAAGCCTTTCAATCGGGTACTACGCAAGGAGTTAGACTTACGGATATGGAGCATCGCTAGTAGAGCAAGGTCTGAGATTGCCTTGTAGGCAAGACACAGGTCACCTCTGAGCAATCTGTATGATACAGAGCAGAGTGATAGTGATTTGAGCCTGTCCACATAGGATATGTGTTGGAGGCCATGGATTCTCTTTGTGAGGTATTTCTGTGGCCTTTCCAGTTGGTGCAGCTGTTTGGAGAGGTACATACCAAATGGGGTGTTGTACTCAATTTTATTGGCCTAATGAGGGAGGAGTACAGAGAGATAATAACCTCCTTTTTTCTGGATGCAATCCCTTTACTTATGAGATGAGCTTCTGACCACTGCTGCTACATGATAGTCAAATGTGAGATTGTTGTCAACTTGTGTACCCAGGTCTCTCACCACAGGTTGTGTGCTTAGGGGGTTGCCGCTAATGTGGCAATCAGTAAGGGCTGTGTTTTTGCTGAATGGTATGATAATACGTTTTTTTTGCATTTAACTTAATGCCATGACTTTGGCACCATTCATTTGTTGCTGTGAGACCCTCTTGAAGTATGTTAACATCATTTGGGGAAGTCAGTGACAGTACCCAACTTATAGCCATCCGCAAACTTGGTCATCCACAGACCTTTTGTCTTTGCCTGGACCTTTGAGAAGTAGATGCCAAATAATAGGGGTCCTAGACAGATCCCTGGGGGACACCACTGTGCCAGGTCTGCTATTGGAGGTAGTGGCATGTGTTTGGACCTTGTGGGTCCTATCAGTGAGCCAGTTGGACACCCACCTGATGAGATAGGGATTTACACCAAGTTCTGTTAGCTTTTCAGTGAGGCCTGAGTGGGGGATTGTGTCAAAGGCTTTGGCTAAGTCAAGGTAAGCTGTGTGTACTGACTTTCCCTCATCCAGTGCCTTGGTGACAGTCTCAAAAAAATCAACCAGGTTCAGCAGGCAAGATCTGCCCTTGACGAATCCGAACTGGCTGGGGTCAAGTGCTTGGAAATTGCCTATGTCCTTGTTTATGAGATCCATAATAATACGTTCCATGACCTTACAGATCAGACTTGTCAAGCTAATAGGGCGATAGTTTCCAGGGTCAGTAGTGGCAACACCTTTGTGCAAAGGGATGGCAATGGCATTTCTCCACTCTGCTGGAATGACGCCCGTACTTAGGCTATGGTTAAATAGGGTGCTCAATGGTGAGGCTAGTTCTTGCTGGAGATGTTGCAGAATACAGCCTGGAATACTATCAGGTCCTATGGAAGTATGTACTTTGCCTTGGATAGGGTCTTTAACACTTTATCTATGGAGATGTGAGGTGCAGGGCAAGTATCAGGATGTCAAATGGGCCTTTGGGGGGATGGGAGTTGAAGTTTGCACTTAACCTGTCTGTTAGCAGGTTGGCTAAGTCAACAGGATCAGTGTATGTGGCACCTTTAAGAACTAATTCGGAACAAACCTGGGCTTTGCCATGGAGGTTTCTGACATAACTGAAAAAGGCTTTGTGGTTAGCCTTTGTTTCGGAAGCTATTTTCAATTCATAATTGGCTTTGGAGGTTTTCACTAGTGATCTAATCTGTTTGTTGAGGCTAAAGAGGGAGTTGTTCTAATTTGGAATTTGTGCCTTTTTACCCTTGGACAACAGTTTCTTCCTTTTGTTGTAAAGCTTGTTGATAGAGGATGTTCACCACACAGGTTTGTGTTTCCTTGAGGAGCAGGTTTTAGTTTTGTTGGGTATGGCTGAGTCCATGCAGTTGTACAGGTTCTTGTATACTGCACTGGCATACTATTCAGCATATTTGCCTGCATCCTTTGAGGGAGGCTGTGGTGTGAAGCTACTGATACCCTCCCTGAGAAGGTTGTAGTCAGTTTTTGATTATTTTTTTAGCCTGGTTACAGCTCGGGGGGGTTGGACTGGATAGACACTTCAAATGAGACAGACTGATGGTCTGATCACACCAGCGAATAACTTACTATAGGGGTGGTGCAGCAGTCACCCATGTTGGTGAGAACCAAGTCTAGAATGCTATCTCCCCTTGTGGAGGATGAGACAAGCTGGTCTAGTGCATTATAAATGATGAAATCAAGGAATCGTTGGGTGAGTGCATTAGAGCAGGAATAGTTCATCCAGTTTATGGTGGGGTAGTTGAAGTCACCAAGGATCAGGGTGTTAGGGGGTACCTTGATGGACTTAAGTAGGTTCAGGTAGGAGAAGTGGGTGTCCTGAGTCATGGAAGGGGGTCTATAGCTGGCTATAACTTGGATGGGTGTCTTGCCAATTGTCAGCTGCACCTGGAGAAGGTCTAGTGCATCATGCTGGATAACCAGTCTGGAGGTGTGCTTGTCTTTAATGAAAATAGAAACTCCACCACCCTTAGTCTTCCCAACCTCATTTTGGGGTCGGAATGTGTGGAATGAGGTATAGCCTGGTAAGGCAGGGGTGCTCTCTGCAGCCTTGAACCAAGTTTCTGTGACTACACAGATGTCAGCATCTTCCAGAGCCTCCAGTGAGTGCATTTTCAGGTTAAAGCTCATAGAGTTAAGCATCATGACCTTCAATTTGTCTTTTGACACATCTTTTATTTTGGAAGATTTGTCTGTGGGACTTTGCCTAAAAAAGGCACAATGGGGGAGGCAGGATCCTTGGCCAGAATCCTGAATCCCAGGGGTGACAAGTGGAGGCCATCTCTGGCAAAGCATTGAGGTCTGTCAACCATGTCATCCCAGGCAGAGAGATACTGGATCCCCTTAGAATGACACCAAAAACTAAGCCAATTGTTGAAGTCAATATTTTGTTGGTATTGTGGTATCATTCTTGGTGAAGGTAGGATGTTGCTTAGGGCTAGGGTCATACCTGCCTGGGACACATACTCTGACAGCTCAATCATGTCTCTCTTCATATAGTCCAGGGAGATACATCTCAAGTCATTCACACCAACATGAACAATGACATGGTCATACTTATACCTGGAGAGGTAAGTGCATGTGTATGTGCGTGATGTGGTGGATTCTGGCACCTGACAGATAACTGACATGCACCCACTAATGTTTTGCAGGCTGATCCTTATGCAGCTGTTCCTTGTCATCTCCATTTAAACCTGTGTCACATTTTACAAGACTTTTTGTTTTAATGAAAACTTTCAAACAAATCAGAAAACACACCCCAGAACCTATAACTTAAAACAAACACAGAAAACTGTGTACATCTTTGAATAAAGAAGTTTACTCTCCTGGTAGGAAAAATTGCCCCAAATTGACAGCTGTGCCCACAGACATTATTTAACTTAAAATTAAAGTTATCCATGCTAAGATGCATGTTACAGCCTGTGCTCCTACTTACACTAATTATTGTCAGTTCTTGTCTTTAGTCCCTTCCCGAATGTGAAAAACAGCTTGTATGCTTTCAGAAAATATTAATGTTCACCCTTAAGAAAACGTACATTGGCTATCTTTAACTACAACTAAATTATATACTGTTTAGTAAATGCATTAATGCATGTAATTACCAGAAATGTTGCTGTCTCTTATTCTCTTCCATTAATTTCAAGCTTTATTTTTTACTGAGCTGCTTGCACTTGTATGTTTTAATTTTTCTGTCAGTAAACAGTGTCCAGACCTCTCTGTTTATTGCCTTCACCTTTAGTCAGCTTGTTTCCATGACAACGCATTGACTTAAACATGCTTTTGTCCAGCCTTTCTTCTCTTTTTATATTGTAATGCCTACATTTCTTAAAACTAGAAGAGAAAAAAGTACCTGTTTATTATCTTCATCACATACAGCTATCACTGAAAATGCTTTACTATATAACATGCATTTTATGTCATGAAATGTATAATACTGTAAAGAATTTTTACTTACAGTTACATTTTCCCCCTTTCTCCTTCTAGTGTCCTTCCAAGCATTAATGACTTGAAGTGGGGCATATGCCTGTCAGTCCCCTAACAAGTTTATCAAAGTCAACAAAAATCCAGTCTTAGCCACTTTTTCTTGTAAAACCATACTTCACAATTGTGATTGATGCTTTATAGTCTCACATTTATTCACTAATTTCAGTGTTGCTAGTCTTCTTTCTGTTCATGTCCATCTCCCAACCCAGGACTCTTGTTCAAGTCCAAGGTACTTCTGATTCTTTCTTCTACTTAACTCCTGTGCTTTTTTTTCTGTCACTCAGGCATTTTCCTTTGGAACAATGGAAGAGGTTTCACTTCTAGTATTCTTCTTAAATAGCTTAAACAGAATCTATCAGGGAAAGTAAGAAACCCTGTTAACCACAGCCTCTGGACTGGTTATGTCCCAGAGGAATGCAGGACTACAACAGTTGTCCGTCTGCACAAGGGGGCCCATCAACTGACCCAGCAAACTACAGACCCATAAGCTTAACCAGTCTTATCTGCCAGGCTGTGTAGAGAGAGAAGTATCATGGACCTGATCAGTAATAGTATCAGAAATCCCAAAACACTGGACCAGACCAAATTTGGCTTTGTCAAAGGGAAGTCTTGCCTGCTCAGTCTGAACTTCTTTGAGAAAGTCACCAGTGCCATGGATGAGGGTAAAATGGTACACACACTTATTTTGACCTAGCCAAAGCTTTCAACACAATCCCCACTCAGAGATCGTATATAAATTTACTGCATTAGGCATAACCCCCTACACAATCAGGCAGATAGCAGACTAGTTCACTGACAGGACACATGTCCAGATAGGTGAATCCTCTTCCAATAAGAAACCTGCCACAGGGCTCAGTGTTGAGACCCCTCTCATTTGGTATATACTTCTCTGAAGTGAAGGCAGACAATAGGGACCTCTGGCTCACCAAGTTCTCTCATGACTGTAAGCTGAGAACAGTCATCAAATCCCCAAATACTGTTGACATCCTGCAAACAGGCCTAAAAATTACACGACTGGTACCAAAACCATGGTCTGAGACTAAATGCTAAAAAATGTGTAATCATACCCTTCAGTAAATCAGATAGCTTTGCAAATTATAATATTGAAAGCACACCCCTAAAAGTAGACCCAGTGGTTAGGGACCTAGGAACATAGATAGTAACCTAAACTTTGACCACCAGGTAGCTATGGTAATGAGGAAATCCTTCTGCATGGTTCAACTTATAAGTAAACATATGGCACCAGGATCAAAGGAAGTCATAGTGCCATTGTACGTGGACCTCATCAAGGCCATAATCGAGTACAGTGCTGCCTTCTGCATGTAGCTAACAAGGCACTTACACCAAATACTGTGGCCCTAGATGTTTCTTACTAAAAATACAAAGTATAAGACACATGTCTTATGCATGTCAACTAAAGGCCCTATCCCTTTACTCTGTCTCATATCATTTATTGAAAGGTGACCTATGCCTGATATACAAGACATTCTCTAATCCAGACCTGATAAAAATGTTACATACTCACAAGAAAAATTAAATGAGGCTTACATGTTCCATGGACCTGAACCTTATTTGTCACTTTAACAGACCTTACTGGAGAGACAGATTTGTATCTCAAAGGCTACCTTGTCTATGGAATAAACTTTCCATCTTCATAAAACAAAGTTTGTCTGTCACTCTCTTCAAAAAGAAAATTTTGGATAAATAAATGGGGAATTGTAAATTCACTCCTGCGGTACTGCCCATGTCATGTATGGACAGTGGCAGTCTGGAAATTGACTCAGGGCTCCAGCACCCAAAGACCTACTATCCCAAAACTATCCCATCCCATATTTGGGGAAGTAAAATATAAGGTTGTCATACCATGGATATTATTAGCTAGGCTTATAAATGCTCTTGCGCCATTAGCCTAGTAATCACCTATGAATGTATGAGCCTTACTATTAGAAGAATGAGAAGCAGTCCTCTTCAGTCCTTGTTGGACAAAAGTTTCCCCCTTAGCCTAAATGACTTTGATCCTTCAGGAAAAAATATTGTAAAGACAGCTGAATACAGCAGCTTGAATCACATACCTGCCTCTGGACATTCCCCGATTGCTGGGATAAATTTGATTCTGTTCTGCCTAGTATACAGTGAATGATCATTTTCTACAAATACTATACTTTCTCCAATTTTTAATACTTTGCCCTTCTGCCACAAATTTGTCAGGATCAACTATTTCTGCTACGATTGCATCTTTAGTAATACAGGTCTTTTCTGCTTTCTTATGACCAGGTTTGGAGCATAAACACTATGTGCCCTTTTAGTTAACAAATCCTAATAATTAATACATGGAATGTGGGTTCTAGATAACAGTATATGTGATGATTACAAACTGTGTAATTCCTTACTTCCATTAATATTGCTGAATTTTTGCAATGTTTTCTACAAAACACACCCATTGCAGAAGTAATAACCTTGCTTAATATCAGTAAATGTAGCATTTTAAGACTTGGCAAAAGTACAGAAATTATGGTTACAAAATAAATACTTGGAGCATAAAGAGCATAAAAAATTATGTCATCATTAATGATCTAAGGTCAATTATAAAAAAAACTGTTTAAACTTTGATAACAAAGTCAGGGGAAAAAACATTTTGTTACTTTATCTAAAACTAAAAGGTATGTCTACTCAGTCCAGTAGATTGTTGTACCATTTTATACTTCACTGATTCAGCCCAGTATTGAATGTAGTACCCCTGAAACATCCTGAAAATGTATGATGATTTCTTATTAGAAAAAAAACAATGGGTTAGAAAACTTAACACCCTAGAACTCTCAGGTGACATTCACCCCAACCCCGGCCCACACTTTAACCCCTCAACAACTACTAGTACTTCACTAACACTCCAACAAGCACCAGACTGTATTCCCAAATATATCTCCTTTTACTCTATAAACTTCCATAGCATTCTAAACAAGATAACCAAATTCCACTCTTGGATAGCCCATCACTCCCCTAACATACTATTACTGAATCCTGGCTCAAACCACATAATTTTGACAAAGAATTTCTCCCCCTGGTTATAACATCTTACAACTTGACAGAACACACAAAAAAGGTGGTGGTGTTGCCATTATGTACTCTGACCTCCTAAACTTCTCCCCCTTACCAAACCTCCCCCCTCTTTTCATACAGCTAAACTCACTATAGCTAACTGCAAACTGAACAACCACAAAACCGTATCTATAGTAGCCATCTACATACCCCCCAGTGAGAACCTACCCTTATTAAAGGATATCCTCCACTGGCTGGCTGCCAATATACCCAACAAAACCATAATACTTAGTGACATTAACTTCAGTTGGCTACCCCTCACCTCTAATTCCTCTTCCACCAGTTTAAACTTATACTGTTTCACCCAACTTATTAGCTCTCCCAGATTTCACCACAAACCTACAAACACCAGTTCCATCCTGGACTGGATTCTTGTCTCCAGCCCTAACCTCTGTCACCACTCAGAATGCCTACCTGATGCTATTAGTGACCACTCCCCAGAGATTCTTCCTCCACCTCTCCAGACCTCACAAAGTAAAAGTATGTCAGAGGCTAACCAATCTCAACCCTGATACTTTCAACAATTCTCTCATTGCCATCGACTGGTCCTTCCTGTCATTCCTTCCTCTTGATGAAGCTGTTCAACAATTCAACTCCATCTTTCTAAACACAATAGACTCTCTTGCCCCTCCCAGAGCTGTCAGAGTCAAATCTCACTGCTCTCCATGGCTCACCAACTCTACTCAGTCTCTTATCCAAAGCAGAGATTCCACCTGGAAACTCCAGACCAAAAGTAATTCTCTCACTGACTACCAAGACTGGAGGGAGCTCTGAAATCTGAACAAAAACACATAAATATAGATAAAAAGAACTTCTACCACTCACCCCTAACTAAAGAATCCAGAAATCCCCAATAATTCTGGAATACTATGAACCAAATTCTGCTCCCAGGGAATTCATCAACTCCCAACCCCTGCCCCAATGACACACCCCAGGAAACTACAACTCTTTTCAATACATATTTCATTAATAGCATCAGCAAACCTACTCAGATTACCAATCCAACCAGTCCCACACCTCCCACCTCTACCCTACTACTAAACTGCCCCTTTTCACTAAAGCCTTCTTCAACTGGCTACATTAAGAGTCTTCTTCTCAAACTTAAACTATGCTTATCCTGTCTCCATCCTCGTCAGCCAGTCAATCAGGGAACTCACTGTCCCTACTCTCTGGAAAAGACCAGTAAAAGTATTAACAGCTTTACATGACGTTTTATATGCACACCCCGGACACGTACCTCTCAACCTCTTAGAGCAAGAAATCTGGACAAAGTCATAAAAGTGGTACAAAGGCCCAGAAATAGGGACAGTTTTTAAATATTGTTCTTATAAACTTAGAAAGTTGATAGAATAACAGGTTTTGCATTAGCATGAATTTTCTGAAGGTTATGAAGTCTAAAACATAAATGCATGCCATTATTTTGTAACTTCAGTCTTTAATTATTTGCCAGAAAAACACAATTTTATGAAAAATGGACCAAAAATATGAGACAAAAATCTAGATATTCTGTGAAAATCTGTACATTTGTGAGGTATGCCCGAACAGATGCCACCTGGTTAACAATAGGAAAAACAATACTCCTACCTAAGAGCAAACCTGCAAGCTATCCTAAAAAGTATAGACCAATAACTTGCTTTCCAACTGTACACTGGAATTGATGCCGACAGAGTTTATAGTCATTTAGAAGAAAACTCAATCATGGCAATAGAGCAAAAGGGTAACAAAAGAAAGTCATATGGAATAAAGGATCATTTATTGTTAAATAAGGTAATAATGGAGAACTGTAACAAGGGGAAGAATGTAAATATGGCATAGACAGACTACAAAAAGCATTTGATAGTATAGCACATTTATGGATAAGAGTGCTTAAAAAAGTATAAGATACACCCTACACTGATCAAATAAATGACATTGACCATTAAACAGTGGCAAACCACTTTGCAGTTAAGACATGATGAATGACAAATTATTATCCCAGGGATAAACATTCAAAGTGGGATATTCCAGGGTGACTCTTTGTCACCGCTGCTCTTTTGTCTTGCCCTTAATCCATTAAGCTGTTACTTAACAGATTAGGTCATGGCTAAAATTTGGCTCCCAGTAAACAACAAAGTGTAAAAAGTTCTCATCTTCTTTTTTTGTGGATGATATAAAACTGCATAGTTCATCAGAGGAGGAACTGAAAGCACAACTGTAAGTGGTCAAAAGTTTTTCAGATAATATAAGACTGTCATTTGGTCTTGATACAAGTGCAAAAACAACCTTTAAAGCCTTAAAGCTGCAGCAAGAAAACATCAGCTTGTGACAGGAATGTGATTCATAGGTTCATAGGTTAGTACTAAGCTAATTGCCCTTGCGAAGCCCATTTAAGCCCTAGCCAATTATCCCTTGTGATACTCAAACCCTGCACCTTGTGTTTGTAAGGCAAACACCTTAACCATTAGGCCACCCTCCCAACCTGATATAAAAGCAATTGAGCAAGAGGGAGTATTTAAATATTTGGGAACTGATAAATGATCAACAATAAAACATGAACAAATGCAAATATAATTTGGGAATACTTGACTAAAATTAATACTGAAAACAGTGCTGACATCTAGCAACAAAGTCCAAGCTATAAACCAATTTGCTCTTCCTGTCCTAACTTACAGTTGTGGAGTGACTGACTGGCTCCAAAAGGTGTTGCTTTGGTTGGACAGGAAAACAAGAAAGATGTTTCATGCTTATCAAATGATTTATAAAAATCAGTGTATACCAAGTCTATGTATTCCACCTTGTGAAGGCAGTAGGGCCTCCTCAAAATTAATTACCTGTACTGATCTGCAGTCGTAGGACTGCATACATATCTACTGCCCAGACAAGACCCAAACATAGTGAAAGATTTAAAACAGGTGAACAAGTCTAAGATGACTTCCCTGCTTAGTTTAGCAGAAGCATATTGGTGCCAAGTGGGAATGGAAATCAAACCAGAAGTATATAAAAATCAGGCAGCATCTGAATGTGCCAAAAAATAAAAGAAAGAATATAAGGTGAAGGATCAGATGAGAAGGCATGAAATGTGGAAAATACACAAATATAGTTCCAGGTACAGACACTTTTGGAATAACGTCATGTTGATCAGGATCAAATGCAGGAATTGTTAAAGAGAGGGGAATTTAAACCAAAAGATGATCTTGTTGCTGGTTGTGATATACTAATGGCAGAAGGACTGTATTTTGAAAAGCATAACAATGTGGCAAAAATGTTGCAATGGGGATTGTGCAAACATTATAACACTGAAGTAGCTGATAATCATTGAAACCATGAGCCACAAAGCATTATAGAAAATGATGACATTTATACCACATGGATATAAATAACACATGGATATTGGGTTACCTATTATCAACAGTTCAAAAAATAAATGAGAGAAAAACAGATATAGTAGTCCATGAAAAGAAGGCAAAAGTAGCATTGATCACTGAAATTGCTACACCCAGTGACTACAGTGTCTTATGTACAGAGAGACATAAAGTCATAAAATACCAGGATTTGCAGGCAGAAATGAGGGCAGTGTGGATGAAGGATACTCAGGCAGTTTGAATAGTAATAGGAGCAATGGATCATATAAAAAAGAATTTGCAATTGTACTTAGATATATTACCGATGCATGCAATTCCGTATAAACTGCAGGAGGAGTCATTACTGGGCACATTGCAGGTGCTGCAAAGAGCACTTCTGGCTAACATCACAGATTGAAACAGTACTAATTCCATGAACTTTAATCATTCTTTGACTTAGGAATGGGGTCCATTCTTGTCATGGTATTAGAAACCCAAATGACTTGGAGAAATTAAAAAAAAAGGAGCTGACCGATTATGCAGCCACTGTCTGTACCTTTCAAGCTTTAGATACCACTTTTGTGGGGTTTTTTTATGAGTAAATTTCCAGTTATTGCTTCCAAACCTTAGTTTCTTCTCTTTACCTTTCCAAACCTTTTTTTCTTATACCGAATATAGATTTATTTTTGTTACCTCTGTTGGTATACTCTCTTTCTACTTCCTGAGGTAATCCTTTTTCACCATTGCTGGTAATCTCTTCCATTTTCTTTTTATTAAAAAAAAAATAACTCTCTTCTTTCCTTTTCTAATTATTTAGTTGTGGTTTTAGAGCTCTAGTATGGTGGACAAACCTACCTTTTTCAAGAAACGCAGTTCCTGTGGGCATAAAATACCGAATTCCAATGCCTTCAGGGAGTACGTTTATTGTTTAGGCCTGGCTCATCTCCAGATCTCTGGTCAAATCTGTACACTATTTAACACCAGGGTAATTAGTGATAGACACAATTAACTTACTCTCAATGGTTTCTTGCCTGTTTCTTCTGCTGTTCCTTCTACTTCAGGGTCTCAACCCCCCTCAAAAAAAGCATAAGATATTGGAGTCCAGAGAGCCTAAGAAATGTTCCCCACCTCACTCTCCTTCATCTGCTCCGAGTTCGGAGCCTCCTCAGAAGATCGAACAGGTTTCAGATCTGATGAAGTTGGATCCAAATGTATGTCCATGGTATCTTCAGATCCTGAGTCTCTGCAGAGCCAGTAACTCTAAGACTTAGATCTCCTTTTCTTCAGGATACTCCAAAAAATACATCTTGCCCTCAGGTCTTCCTGGAGTCTTTCTGAGCATGATGTGGATAGCATGATGAGAAATTTTCTTAGGGCTCAGATCCAGATGGGGGTTCTTCTGGCTCTGTCCCCAATCAGATCTTTGAGTCTACAACCTTTGACACACCCTGTAGTAACTTCTCCACTCCAACCTGTGGTTTTGGAGTTGTCAGATCTAAAGGTTCTGAGAGTTGAGGCATTTGATTCGAGAATTCTACCTTCCGTGACTCTGACTATTTCCCTGACTCATTTGGTGCTGAACCCTTCAGAGCAGGATGAGTCTCAGAGCAGAAGGTTCTGCATCAGGTCTGGTGGGACGACTTTGACTCTGAAAGTTTCAGAGTTGTTGTTTCCTGTCAGTGCCTCTGCACTTGACAGCTTGTGTCAGATTCCATCCTTGAGACAGAACCCAGGGGGCATGGAGGATTGGCTGAGCTGAAAGTTTTGGCTCTGGTGAGGTTGATTTCTACTTCTTTTGGATCCTATGACTTCAAGGTGGTGGAAAAGGTCTTCTCCCAACCAGGAGATTCTTTGGCTCTCACTTCCTCAGATCCTATTCCCTTTCCTCATCAGATATGAGTACTAAGTCTCATCATCTTATCCTATAGGGAGTTCCAGCCTGTAATACCTTCCAGACATTTCCCACAGAGGAACTCTCCCTTTCTTCTGACACTTCTCCAGAGTGTCCAACTGAAGAGCCTCCTCATAAGAAACTGTGCAAAAGAAGGCACT
Source organism: Protopterus annectens (assembly GCF_019279795.1). Lineage (NCBI taxonomy): Eukaryota > Metazoa > Chordata > Ceratodontiformes > Protopteridae > Protopterus > Protopterus annectens. The sequence continues at coordinate 1,675,502,057 of NC_056732.1, read as the reverse complement.
TAGATTCTCCACAAGAATCACTGACAGAAAACACTGATTTTGATGAAGGGAAATGTCTCCCCAGATCTATACCAGAAAACATCTCATTTGGAGACATGTTGGAAATCCTGCACTTGAAAGGTGGATGGTCTTTTCAGAACCCTTATCAGGAGGAATCGGTGTGCTTGGAAGCTTTTGGGTCTGGCTTATCTACATTTTGGATGCACCCCTGGCAGATGAATTTATCAACCTTGTTTCCCACCAGGCATGGAAGGAGTCCAACCCCATACAGCCCATTCCAAAACACCCTGATAAGATCCTCAGTGGACAAACAGGCAGCATTGGTCCAAAGGGATTGCTATAGATGCCATGGTTGTGATTGTTGTGGCAGCCACAAAAAAAGAGCTATCTGAACAAAGCTCCTCTGTCCATTCCCCTAACAGAGACTCTAGGGCTTTAGACAGATTTGGGAAGTGAATGTATGCATCAGTGTCCTTTGCTATATGATTGCTGAATTACCTGGCATATTTTATTAGGTTACAGAGAGACTTAATTAATGAACTCTCTAACTCTTCTTCTGGGTCCATGTCAGTGGAGGAAGGAAAAGCTTATTCTTCACAACTAGCCACTCTGTTATCAGTATCAAACATGTCCATGAGGTTAATCTCTCACTCAGCTTAAGGTTCCTCATGGGCTGCGAGTTCAGGCATATCCATTAGGAGCCATGCATTAAAGCACTTGTGTGACTTTGCAGAGCCCTTTAAAGCATCATTCATCAATGCTGTTTTTATGGATCCTCCCTTTTTGGGCCCACCATTAAAGACACACTTTCCTACAGTGAAGAAGACGGAAAGACCTTATCTGCCATAGGAATCCATTTTTTTGCACCACAGAGAGCTTTCTCAAGAAACCAACATTGGTGGTAAGTAAATGTGGTTCTGGAAATTTCAAGGTCTTTTTCAAGATTCATGTGGAGAATTTTCACCCAGAGCCAGAGGGGGAAATACTAATAATTATGGAAGATGCCAACCACATGGAGGGGGATATGCAAAATCAAGGGTCTCGAGATTCTTTCTCACACAGACCCTTTCAGTGTTCCTGAAAGGCTGCCTGACTGTTTTTTTTTTCTGGAGACATTTGGGGGACGCTTATCTTTGCACTCAGAAGCCTGGGCAGCCCTCACAAAAGATACATGGGTGCAAAGAATCATATTCAGTGGATATTTCATTCTCTTTTCACAAACTCCTCCAAAGAAAAGAAAACATCTCCTAGATGTTCCACCCAGTCAGCAGGAGACAGCAGCTCTAGAGATACAAAGGCTGCTAGAAAACAGAGCCATCCAAGTGGCCCCACTAGACCAAAGAGGATCTGGATTTTACTCAAGGTTCTTTCTTGTGCCAAAAAAAAAAAAAAAATAGCGGACCTGAGACCCATCCTGGATCTCAGTTATCTAAACAAGTTTATAAAGAACTCCACATTCCAGATGGTCATAGTTCAATCCATTCTGCTACTGCTCCAAAAAGATGACTGAATGTGCTTTATAGACCTGAAGGATGCACACTATCACATAAAAATGAACAGATGCTCCCAAAGATTCATTTTTTCCTACCTGGGAGCCAGTCATTATCAGTTCAGAGCCCTGACCTTTGGTCTCACCACAGTCCCAGGGTGTTCACCAAATGTATGGCAGTGGTTGCAGCTTATGTAAGACTGCATAGATTCAGGGTATTTCCTTATTTAGATGACTGGCTTCTCACCAAATCAACCAGGCATTGATTGATAACAGCCAGGGACTATTTACTTCAGCTAACCAAATTTCTTGGGATCACCATAAATCTTGAAAAATCAAAACTTCAACCAGTTCAAGTCTTGGAGTTTATAGGGGGCTTGCCTAGACACAAGGGAATCTTCAAGCATTCTTATCATGTAACAGAATTCTTACTTTAAGGCCACATGTTGAAACTGATTTTAAGAGCTCTGGGATTGATGGCAGCCACTATCACTTTAATTTCAGCAAGTCATTTTCACATGAGAATCCTTTGGTGGACTTTAGCAGCCCATTCTGCACTAACCCTTACAATTTCCAATAAAAATGTTTAGGGTACGCAAGGACTTGTTAGCATGGTGGATCCAATCCAACAAGATCTGTCAAGGTCATCCCTTTATCCTTCCTCCACCCATTATCACATTGACAACACTCCTCCCAGTTGGGGTAGAGGGCATTACTTGGGACTGACTGTTCAAGGCATGTGGACCCTATTAGAAGCCAAATTGCATGTAAATGTCCTGGAGATGAGAGCAATCCTATTATCATTGCAGGCCTTACAGAACTCTCTCCCTCTCCCTCTGGGGACTATTGCTGTTCAAACAGGCACTATGTCAGTGGTTTGGTACATCATCTTATTCCCAGATTGGGGGAACCAGATCTTACTCCCTTTGCCAAGAAGCAATGAGAGTTTTGCAATGGGTGATCTTATCCAACCCCTTTCTTATAGCGATGCACATTCTGAGGAAATCAAATGTACTAGCGGACAGGCTCAACAGAACTATTCTGATGCCTCATGCATGGTCTCTCAGTCAGTCAGTGGCAAACATGATCTTCCACAAGTGGAGTCAACCATGCTGTGACCTATTTGCCTCTCCCCTCAAGAAGTGCAGCAGGATCTTTGCCCTAGCTCCCCTTCAGGGACAGTCACCAAGAAATGTTCTAGTCCATGTTTGACCCTACAGTCTACTTTATGCTTATCCTCCCCTGCTTCTAATTCCCAAGTTTCTTCAGAAAGCATTCAGGTTGAAGAGCAAAGTAATCCTCACTGCCCCCTTTTGTTCTCAGCAGATTTGGTTTCCCTTCCTATGGTCTCAGTCCAGATCTTCTCTCATATCCATCAGTCTTGACACATCTGGACATACCAGGCCTCAAACTGACTGCATGGTTTCTCCTATTCAAATTATGGTTAGACATTCCAGGCTTTCCTCCGCTGTTCGAAAAAATTTGTTTTCATCTCAGAAACCCCTACAAGAAAGATTTATAAAAGTAAATGGAAGCGTTTTTTTTTTTTTTTTGGGGGCTCAGCAGAGAGATTTGGATCCTTTTTCTGCTCCAGTCCCTACTGTCTTAGAATTTTTAGCATTTCTGTTTTTAAAGTGGGAAAACTGTCTTACTTGATCTTAGTTGCCATGCATACAAATCCATCTTTTCTACCTAAAGTTGTGTAAGAAGAAAACATCATTCAAGGCATCAGTTTGCCAATTTTCTTCCCTAAATTTGAGAATAAAGGGGAATACATGTTTCATTCCTTAGATGTACATAGACAACTTCATTTCTATCTTCATAGAACAAAAGAAAGTAGAAAAAAATGATCAATTGTTCATTTCCTTTACCAAAACAAGTTGGGTAGGCCTGTCTGAAAAAACACAATATCCAAATGGCTAACAGACTGTATTTCTCATGTGTGCTCCTTTAAAGGTTTAACTTTGCCAAGACAACTAAGAACTCATTCAAGTAGGTCAATGGCTACATCATCTGCCTTTTGGTCCACATTTTCCATTGATGATATTTGTGCAGTTGCCACTTGGTCTAAAGCTAATAACTTTGTGGCACATTATAAATTGGACATCATCTCCAGAAACAGTTACATTTGGCTCTGCAGTACTCTGGAATATACTTCCATGAGGGTCACCCAAGGTTACTGTAGCTGGGGACTCTGTCCCATTCACTGATGTCATTTTAATTTCTTCCTCAGATATTTAAGTTATGTACTTACCATACAGTTAGCCACGGTGGTACAGCAGTAGCGTTGTTGCCTCACAGCAAGAGGTTCTCCTGTTCGATTCACAGCTGGAGTGCCTTCTGTGTGGAGTCTGCATGTCCTCCCTGCGGTCGAGTGGCCTCCAAAAGACATGCATGAATGGGAGTGCCTTTGCTGAAGGTTTGGCGTTGGGCTGGCAACTCGGCACCATAAAACAATCTACTGCCAATCATTAGCGGACCGGAGTTCCACTGTGGCGACCCCTAACTGGGAAAAGCCGAAAAGACAAACAACAACTTACCATAACTATGGATCTGTGTTGGACATTTTCATTCTTCCTCAACTTCCCTCCCACCTTCCCCATTCCTTATCTTTGAGAGTGATCTTATTGAAGTTCCTGTTTGAACCAGTTGTCTGTTCTGTTACACCTTTTCTATCATTGTTATGGTCATGTTACTTTTTCAAGCATAGCTTAGAGGCAGCAAACTCAGTCTGAGTTAAGCAGTGATCAGGAGCATTATGGGTAAAGGGAGGAGCTTGTGAGTTTGATCCTAGACTGCAAAAACACTGAGTCAGATCCAAGTGTCGGATCCAAACCCATTAGTTGAGGAAGAATGAAATGGGCAACACAGATCCATAATTACAGTAAGTTTTTGTTGGACTGGATCTGACAAGTGGCTTGAGAAACCATAAGTTGTGAAAAGATCTAGCATTATGGTAAGTTTGACAACCCCACTTAAACTCAGAGCAGTAATTAAGGAGCCTCAATCCTCATCACTGCCTGTGGTAAGAGAGCGTCACTGCAAGCAGGGATAGAAATACACAGTTTCCCTAAGAGTACACTGGGAACAAGCTCCAAACCTGGGGCTAGACTATATGCTTCACTCCAGTGAACATGCCCCCAAATTCCTGCAACACTGCTCATAATTTGTTAACCTGAATAGGGGATAGCCGCTGAGATATTACTATCTCTCCTACAGAAGTGTTAGTCCAATCATCACTGAGATGATCAGTCACCAGATACCCCTCAGACTCCAGCCATCCACTGTGAACACTCGGCACCAGGGACTACCTATCATGATAAGGTTTCATTATGTTAACATGATACAACTTCTGTCCTTGCCTCCTGTCTACTAAGTTTACCATGTAGTCAACATCACCAACGTTTGCAATCCAAGACCAATAAAAGTAATGCAGATTGCATCTCTTGGTATGCTTTATGCCCATATGACCTACCAAAGGAATGTGATGAACTGTGGCTAGAGGTGCCAGACAGGCTATTGGCTCTGCAAACTGCCATTTACGTCACCCTGTAGTCCTCCCTCAGGGGTCCACTCTCTGTACAGTACCCCTTTGTTATTGAAAAAATGAATGTCATAGACCATGGCTAGTGGTGCCAGATGGTAGACTTTAGGCTCTGACAGCTGCCATATTACCTCATTTTCTAGCACTCCTTCACATGTCCACTCTCTGTACAGGTACCCCTTTGTTCCAGTATACAGACTCCCCTCTTCCTTGAGCACATGTGCCTCCTTAGCTACCTTTCTCAAGCCTCATAAGGTAGAGTATGACAGCTGTTCCTGTCTCAACTCAACTTTTGTGACCCTGCCTAGCTCCCCTTCCACATGAAGCCCAGTATCCTCTGTCAGACTGGATACAACCATTCACCTCTGTCCTTGCATTCACCATGTCCTCAGGAACACCAGTACCTACCAGCAGCTGTGGTTCACCTTCAGGCTCACTGCCACAGGGTAGGACCCTCTCTGAAGTAACCACATCACCAGTCTCAGCTTTAGGCATAGGATCTGTCTGGGTTTCTCCAGGCTACCAGACCTATGGGCATGTCTCCAAACTTGACTGCATGTAACAAGGTACTACATTGTCAAAATCATTCCCTATTAAGATATCTGCAGGGGCATCCTCAAACACACCTACTTGCTTGTTCCATTTTCTCCCCCTTCCCAGTCAAGGTGAACCCTAGCCAAGGGTATTTGGAATGGGATCCCTCCTACAGTTCTTAACTGGTGTGGACTGCCCAAGGAAGTATTGCTACTCCTTAACCACTGCAGGCCTCAGGATGGTTATATCAGAAGCTGTGTTTCTCTTAGCAATGGTCTGCCTTCCATCCACTATGATAGGATTCAAATTTTGGTGATAATTTGGCACCACTGTTGTTTCCAGACAACTAACCACTGGCATTCTGTCATTCCCACTTACTGCCCCCCTCACCTTTTGTTTCTCTCCTTTCTTCAATGGACATTTGTATTCTACATGGCCCCTCTGATTACATTTGAAACATCTAATCCCTGATCCTGACCATGTGCTGGAACTAGTGGTTTCCCACGGAACTTGTGAACTCTGTTGGAGTGGTTTAGGCTGCCACCATGGGTTCTCTTATGTCCATGTGCAGCACTAGGTATCCATTTCTTGTACAGTGGTGTCCTACTTGCCAAATAGAGATCCCCTTTTCTCCCCACCTCATTTGCAGAGTTACTCTCTGTCAGTCAAATCCTTATGTCCGTAGGCAAACTGCCGAGAGCTTGTTCCTTCACCAAAAGGTCTGCTGGTCCTTTAAAAGTGGTGACCTGACACCCACTCATGCACCTGTGAAAGTAAATACCTAAATCAGCAGTGTAATCACATATACTTTCATCTGCCTTGTGTCTGTGTTCATGAAACTTTTTCCTATGCATTTCAGGAGTTAATTTAAAGCAATCCAGTAAACATTCTTTTACACAAGCATAATTCAAACAATCAAGATCATCCAGTTTAGCAATTGTATTAACAGCTCTACCATGGAGTAAGGGGTCAGGAACTGTACCCAGAGTCAACATTATATTTACATACCTTGTCAAATATATAAATAAAACTATCAAAGTCATCACCTTCCCTGTAGTAAGGAAAACATTTACTAACCTTTATAGCTTCTGGGTTTTGGTCATTCTCTTCCCCATTACATCCATGACCCTGTAGAAGGGTTAGAACCTGCTTTTCATGCTGTCTCTGATTCTCCTTTTCTGCCATCTCCAAATGAAGTAGTCTCTCCACTGATTTGATTTCCAAATGTTTGGTTTCCAGTTCAAACTGACACTGTCTCTCCATCTCCTCAGCCTCCATTTCAAGTCACTTTAACTCCTGTTGGATTTTTAACTCCTCAGAAGAAAAGGTGAACTGCCCTGTTTATGAAGACTGCACATCCACAATGCCAAACTGGATATCCTCTGAGCTGCTGGTCAGCTGTGGGGCTGTGACTAAGGCTGAGATTATTGCTTCCTTAGTCAGGTTGGCATGCACCTGTACCAGTCCTTTGGCTTCACATACCTTGGCCAACTGTTTCCTTGTCATTTTAATATAATCTTCTGCTCACATCTTTGCCTGCTGTTCCTGACTAAACTGAATGAAAAATAATTATAACTGTTGTGAAATGAAACTCTGAATATTTATCTTGTGGCTGTCAAGAGTGCACACAGCAGTGACAGCTACCCACAGGCTACTAAAGCTCAATTAAAATCCCACACTGCTGCCACCAAATAATGTGACAACCCCACTTAAACCCAGGGCAGTAATTAAGGAGCATCAGTCCTCACCACTGTCTCTGGTAAGGGAGTGTCACTGAAAGCAGGCATAGAAATACACACTTTTCCATAAGAGTACACTGGGAACAGGCTCCAAACCTGGGACTGGACTATATGCTTCACTACAGGTCCCCAAATGAGTCTTCACACTAACCACTGCAGAGAACTGTATCCCATTTCTAGGTATCTGACACACTGACTCTTAAATATTTGATAGTCACACTTACAAACACTCGTGGGAGAAAATGACGGAGATTTACTTGCTATGTCATCTTTCCCAAATTACAAGGTAACAGCTGCTACCAGTCAAATACCACAATACCCTTCAAAAGGTGTATTCAGTTATATTGGGTAAAGTAAATATTCATACAAATGGTAGCATGCTTTTCAGAGTGGCCCTGGTGTTTTCACAATAAGCATAAGACTCTGAGATTATTAAAAAGCATTTTCTAAATAACCAGCCACAATAAAAGGTAGCAAAATATTTAATAATAAATAAATTGATTTAAACATGTATGCATTGAATAACTGATTCCAATAAACCACAGAGTTTAACACGCACACGGATTATGAAAATAACACTGTGGAACAGATTTCACACTGATTGTGGAAAAACTCTAAGTATAGTTCCCTGTCTAAAGATCAACTTTCCCTGTTCAATCTAATTAACTCAGCAAGGCAAGATGATACTCTTACTTCTGCAAGGCAAGATAAGAATTTATGCCCACTCTTCAGGCTATCTGGTCCTCAGCGATTGGAATAACAACTCCTACCATTATTGCTGAACAGCTCTGAGTCATAACTACTGATGGGGAAAACAACAACTGACAACTGAACAACAACTACAGCAACAACTGAACTACTAGTGAACTTTGACTCAGAACCTGCTTTTATAGCAGACTTTTTTAAAAGTTTCAGAAAGCTGTTATGAGAACTCTACTCTCTTGTATCAATCTTTAAAAAATAAACAAAACAGCTGCTGTTGAGAATCTATTCCTTTCAGCTCAGGAACATGATGACATCACATCTAGGACAGCTGACTGGCATAACCAACATTCAGAATTCTTTTAAAAAAACATGTACATTTGGTCTGCCAGAAGAACACTGTTTGATTCAAACATCTTCCATAAATCAAAGTAATAATCAAAAAACATAAACTTATTTTCAAAATTATAGCTAGTCCTGCTGATATATATAGCACAGGGTAATTTACAATTATTTACAAGTATTTACAAAACTTCAGCCAGTCATGCTAGCATAGATAACAGTGTCTAAGCCCCCATATCCTGACATTACCTTTCTTTCCTAGAAAAACAAACATCACCTTAGTCTTTGTCTAATGAACAACTATAATCTCTTTAGTTTAAAAGATCTGATTTTCTGTACTGTGAAGGCTGCCAGCCTAGCTAGATAGAATTTTGTAAATAATTCTATGTTATCGTAAATATTAATATGATCCACAAGCTTGTTTTTACAAATGTAAGAAAACTAAATGTAAAGAAAATTGTATATGTTCTGAGCTTCAAAAATGTAACCACAGTGCACCCTGCTAGAATAAAGCTGATAAGTAAAGCATTGTATGACTGTTTGATCTCAAGCCCAGAGACAGGATGTCTGGGCTAGCAATTTATTTCTATTGTCTTAACTTAAGGAATAATTACTAAATTGTTCATGTAAAGTGTCTTTTATTGTTGTAACTTCCTGGCCAGGTGCAGCTGACAAAGAAATGTAAAATTTGAGTTTCTGTTAGCCTGGGAACTAAAGGAGAAGTGATAAAAATTATGTCATGTGAAAAGACTTAGCAGTACTGTAGATTATTAATTTAAGACTTTCTCAGAGAGAAAGATTGAGCATTTTTGTATTTGTGTCTGAACCTGAACACATCATCTCACCAGCACTTGCTTGCTCTGTATGTAAGTAGTTTATTTAGAATTTAGTATTTCTCTTAGAGATAGATAGAATATAGCCAGAAGTCTGTTTTCTATATTTGTCAGACTACCCTACAGTATTGGTTTAAAACATTTTCCTGTGATCTCTGAACTTTGTAATGTCATTGTGTTGAATTGATGAGATTTGTTTTATGTTTTTATTATTTATTATTAAATATTTTTAAACCTTGCAACTGTGGCTGTTTTGTGTAGAGATAATTTAAGCTATAGAGTACTTGTATGTATTTGATGATACTGTACAAAGCCACTCCAATAGTCTTGCTGTTCAACACACTTACTAATTGGATAATATTGCACAGTAAAATTGGACACCCTTTTGTAAGGGCCTTATTAGTAGCTGATAAATAGTGGTTGGTGGTAGTGGATTACTACCTTATAGCCTGGGCAGAAGGGGGAATAGCTGGAGAACCTGTGCCAGCCTTCTCCAGGAGTTTCTGTGCATTTGTATATAACTCATATCTCAAAGTTTGTGTGTGTTTGTGTGTCAGCTACTTGGGCAGGGACATGAAGCAGTTGTTGGACAGAGAGGGTGTTGGAGGTTTTGGGTTGACCACTAGGCTGAGATCTGTACCCATTAGCTGTACCAGTGGGGAGTCTTATTGGGGATCTGGAAAGAAAGGGAGAAACCAGCCCCAGACTGACTGTGATCTCTGTCTGCTCTTAAGGGAAATTATACTTTACTGTCTGTGTACTTGTTATCCTTCCCAATGTGCACACCTCTTACGGGTGCTAGTGGTGAGGATTGAGGCTGCTTGATTACTGGGCCAGTGCACAGGTGTCACATTTTAATTGGTGGCAGTGGTGGGATATCCACATCATGTATTAAGTGTTTGATAGTGGTGAGTTAGCCACATCACATATTAATTGGCTTGTAGTGGTGTGGATATTGAATTCCTGTAGCCTGTGTACAGTGATCCCTGAAGCTGGTTTTTGTACTGTAAATCAGCCACACAGTGAACATTCAGAGCTGAGATCACAATTGTTTTATTTCTTTTGTTAGCTTAGTTAGTCAGGGAGAGCAGCCAAGCATGTCAGCAGAGGACTATGGCAAGCAGACAAGGAGCCAGTTGGCTGAGATGTGCCAGGCTAAAGGAGTGGTGCATGGAAACCTGACTAAAGCAGACATGATTGTAGCTTTGGTCACAGCTGCAGCAGAAAACAGCAACCAGGAGGATGATCATATTGGCCATGGAGATGTACAACACTCAGAGAATGGACAGCTCAACCTTTCTGCAGAGGACTTAAAAATCCATCTGGAGCTAAAGAGACTTGAGTTGGAGGCTAGGCATTTGGAAATAGAAGCTGAGAAGAAGGAGAGGCAGAAGCAACATGAGAAGGATATGCTGACTGTTCACCAGGTTCCTGGAGGTAATGGGAAAGTGAGTAACCAGACCCCAGAAGCACAGAAGGTCAGTAAATTTCTTCAACAATTTACAGAGAGGGATACTTTTGATAGTTTCATTCATATGTTTGATACTGTTCCTGACCCCCTTACTCCATGGTAAAGCTGTAACAGTGCTGTCTAAACTGTCTGATCATGAATGTTTTGATTATACTGCTGTTAAGAATTGTTTGCTAGAATTTTTTAAGCTGACACCTGAAGCTTATAGGAAAAAGTTTTGTGAGCATAGACACAAGGCAGATGAAAATGTGTGTGAATATGTTGCTGAATTGAGCACTTATTTTCATAGGTGGGTGAGTGGATGTCAGGTCACCACTTTTGAAGGGCTGGCAGACTTTTTGGTGAGGGAACAAGCCCTTAGCACTTTGCCTGAGGACATGAGGATCTGGTCAGCTGATAGACAATGTGCTACTTCAGATGAGTTCGGGAAGAAGGGAGACCTATTCCTAGCAAGCAGGGCATCACTGCACAAGAAAGGGACACCCAGTGATGTTCATGGGTCTAATGGAACCCATGGTGTGCAGTTCAGACAGCCCCAACAGAATCTGACAGTAGCAAGGGAAGCCACTAGTCCAGGTACATGTCCAGGTCCTAGGGTTAAATGTTTTGAATGCAACCAGTGGGGCCATGTGGCATATAGATGTCTACAGAGGCAAGGTGGGGAGCAAAACGTGAGGGAGCCAGTAAGTGGGAAAGACAAAATGCCAATAGTAGGTTGTCTTTAGACAACAAGGGTACCAAACTACCATCCTGCAGATGTCCTGATAGGGAAGGATTTTGATAAGGCAGTACCGTGTGTTAATACAGTTGCATGTAGTCAGGCTAAGAGACAAGCATGTGGGTCTGGTAGCCTAGGGGAGACCCAGTCAGACCACATACTTGCAGCCAGAACTGGTGAGGGGGTTACTTCAGGGAGGGAGCTACCCTGTAGCAGTGAGACTGAAGTTGAGCCACAGCTGCTTGTGGGTACTGATGGTCCCTTGGGCAGAGTGGCTGCAAGGGCAGAGGAGAGTAGTAGTACCCAGGCTGACTGAGGCACTGCTGTCAGAGGATGCCAGACTTCTTGTGGAAGGGGAGCTGGGAAGGGTTACAAAAAGAGAGTTGAGACAGGCTCAGGTCTCAGACCCAAAATTACAAGGCCTGAGGCAGGTAGCTAGTGAGGCACCTGATTCTCAAGGGAAGGGGGAATCTGTATACTGGGACAAAGGGTTACTGTTTAGAGCATGGACCCCTGAGGAAGGGCTAGAAGGTGACAGGATACAGCAGTTGGTAGTGCCTAGAGCCTACCATCTGGGACTTCTAGCCATAGCTGATAATATTCCCTTTGCAGGTCATATGGGCATAAAATGTATAAAGAGACGTATTATGCAGAACTTCTATTGGCCTGGAATTTCCAGAGATGTAACAGGGTACAGCAGAACCTGTAAGCAGTGCCAAAAAAGTAGGCAAGACAGGAGACAGTGTGAGAGCACCTTTGATGCCTTTGCCTGTGATTGAGGGGCTATTTCAGAGGGTAGCTATGGATATTGTGGGACCTCTGAGTATCCCAAGTTCCACAGGGAAAGAGTATATCCTAGTGGTAGCAGATTATGCTACAACGTATATCCTAGTGGTAGTAGATAATGCTACAAGATGCTCTGAGGCAGTGGCTTTGTCCTGCATTGAGGTGGAAAAGGTGGCAAATGCTTTGTTAGAGATTTTCAGCAGGGTAGGTTTCCCAAAAGAAATATTGACTGACAGAGGTGCCAATTTCATGTCAGACCTGCTGGCTTGTCTGTAGAAGTACTATGAGGTAAAACACCTAAAGACCAACCCCTACCATCCCCAGACTAATGGTCTTGTTGAGAGGTTAAACTCTACAATCAAGTCCATGCTACGAGCATTTGCAGACCAGTTTAAGAGGGAGTGGGACAGATATTTGCTCCATCTGTTGTTTGCTTACAGACAGGTTCCCCAGTAATCCACAGATTTTTCACCCTTTGAGTTGCTGTATGGGCATAGGGTGAGGAGGCCTCTATATTTAATTCATGATGAGTGGGAAGGTGAGTATGAATCACACAAGGAGTCTATTGTGGCATATGTCATAAACCTCAGGACAAGGCTGAGGGAACTCATGGGCTTGGCCCAGGAGAACCTGGCAGAAGCCCAACAGCAGAAAAAGGTATGACAGGAATGCTCAAGCTAGAGAGTATGCTGTAGGGCAGCAGGTAATGGTTCTCATTCCTATCAGACACAACAAGCTGCAAGCAGCCTGGGAGGGACCCTACAAGGTGGTAAAAAAGATCAGTGATGTTAACTACGTGGTGGAACTGCTAGGCAGGAGGAAGGGTCACAAATTGTACCATGTTAACATGATGAAATCTTGCCATGATAGGGAGGCTCTTGTGCTGAGTATTTACAATGGATTTCAGGAGGAGTCTGACAGAGATCTGTGACTGATCTCCTCAGTAAGACTCAGACTGACACCTCAGTGGAAGGGGTAGCAAAGCCCCAGCAGCTATCTCCTTCCCAGGTTTGAGAAATCCGAACAGTGTTACAGGAGTTTAGGGACATGTTCATTGGGAAACCAGGGTGCACCCACCTGGTGCATCACCAGGTGGATACAGGACTCCAAAGGCCTATTAGGCAGGCCACTTGTAGGGTGTCTGAGATAGGCAAACAGACTCTGAGGGAGGAGATACAGGAAATGTTGGAAATTGGGGTAATTCAAGAGTCCCACAGTCCCTGGGCCTCCCCAGTGGTGCTGGTGCTAAAGAAGGATGGCAGTGCCAGGTTCTATATGGACTACAGAAAATTATTAGTCACACACAGTCAGATGCTTACCCCATGCCTAGGTCAGATGAAGCCCTAGAGCAGCTGGGTGGGGCTACATGTCTTACCCCTATTGATCTTACCAAGGGCTACTGGCAGGTGCCCTTGACTCCCAGTGCTAGAGAGAGAGGTCAGCCATCATGACCATTTTTGACTTGTATGAATTCACAAAGATGTCCTTTGGGATGCAAAATGCCCCACCAACTTTCCAGAGGCTGGTAGATCATATCCTAGCAGGAGCAGGAGGGTTTGCCCTTGGTTACCTAGATGATATTTCCATCTACAGCCATTCCTGGCAAGAGCACCTTCAGCATGT